>NC_133933.1:101275424-101875603 GCF_031877795.1 Strix aluco | reverse complement strand
ATCTCATGATCGCTTGCCCTTGTTCTTGTGGGAGACTTTAACTTCCCAGATATCTGCTGGAAATACACAGCAGAGTGGGACCAGTCCCAGAGAGTCCTGGAATGTGTGGGAGACAACTTCCTGATGCAAATGGTAAGAGAACCAACCAGAGAAGGTGCCCTGCTGGATCTCCTCTTTGTGAACAGAGAAGGACTGGTGGATGATGTGGCGGTCGGAGCACGACTAGGTCACAGTGATCATGAAATAATAGAGTTCTCTATTCTTAGAGAGGCCAGGAGAGGGCTAAACAGAACTGATGTCCTGGACTTCAAAAGGGCTGACTTTGTCTTGTTTAGGTACCTGCCTGAAAGGATCCCTTGGGAGATGATCCTGAAGGGTATAGGGGTCCAGGAAGGTTGGGCACTCTTTAAGAAGGAAGTCTTAATGGCTCAGGAACTGTAATGGCTGTAAGAGAAGCCGGCGACAGAGAAGACCACCCTGGCTGCACAGGGAGCTTTGGCTGGAACCCAGGGAGAAAAGGAAAGTTTACAGCCTTTGGAAGAAGGGACTAGCCACTCACAGTGATTACAAAGAGGCTGTAGGGCAGAAATCAGGAGGTCTAAAGCCCAGCTGGAAATTATCCTGGCCTCAGCAATCAAGGATAACAAGAAATGTTTCTATGTCAGTAGCAAAAAAAAGACCAGGGAGAGTATCCATCCCCTGCTAGATGCAAGAGGAAACATAGTAACAAGTGATGAAGAGAAGGCTGAGGTGCTTAATGCCTTCTTTGCCTCAGTCTTTAATAACAAGACTAGTTGTATTGAGGGAATACAGCCTCCTCAGCCAGAGGACAGAGACTGGGAGAAAGTCCCCCCCGCAATCCAGGAGACAGTCAGTGACCTACTGCATCACATAGACACACAAGTTTATGGGAAGAGACGGGATACACCTGAGGATGCTGAAGGAGCTGGCTGGGGTGCTCGCCAACCACTTTCCATCATTTACCAGCAGTCCTGGTTGACAGGGGAGGTCCCAACAGATTGGAAACTGGTCAATGTGACACCTATCTATAAGAAGGGTCGGAAGGATAATCCAGGAAATTACAGGCCTGTCAGCTTGACGTTGGTGCCCGGGAAGCTGATGGTGCAGCTCATCCAGAGTAACATCACACAACACATGCAGGACAACCAGATGATCAGGCCCAGTCAGCATGGGTTTATGAAAGGCAGGTCCTGCTTGACAAACCTGATCTTCTTCTACGACAGGGTGACCTGCTTATTGGATGAGGGAATGGAGGTGGATGTAGTTTACCTCGACTTCAGTAAGGCCTTTGACACCGTTTCTCACAGCATTCTCCTGGCAAAAACTGACTGCTCGAGGCTTGGATGATCGCACGCTTTGCTGGGTAAAAAGCTGGCTGGATGGCCGGGCCCAAAGAGTTGTGGTGAACGGAGTTAAATCCGGTTGGTGGCCGGTCACGAGTGGTGTCCCCCAGGGCTCGGTTTTGGGGCCACTCCTGTTTAACATCTTTATTGATGATCTGGACGAGGGGATCGAGTGCACCCTCAGTAAGTTTGCAGATGACACCAAGTTGGGTGGGAGTGTTGATCTGCTTGAGGGTCGGGAGGTTCTACAGAGAGAGATCTGGACAGGCTGGAGCGATGGGCTAAGGCCAACTGTAGGAGTTTCAATAAGGCCAAATGCTGGGTGCTGCACTTCGGCCACAACAACCACCAGCAGCGCTACAGGCTTGGGGAAGAGTGGCTGGAGAGCTGCCAGTCAGAGAGGGACCTGGGGGTGTTGATTGACAGCTGGCTGAACATGAGCCAGCAGTGTGCCCAGGTGGCCAAGAAGGCCAATGGCATCCTGGCTTGTATCAGAAATAGCGTGGCCAGCAGGGACAGGGAAGGGATCTTACCCCTGTACTTGGCACTGGGGAGGCCGCACCTCGATGACTGTGTTCAGTTTTGGGCCCCTCACTACAAAAAGGACATTGAATTACTCGAGCGTGTCCAGAGAAGGGCAACGAAGCTGGTGAAGGGTCTGGAGCACATGTCGTACGAGGAGCGGCTGAGGGAACTGGGGTTGTTTAGTCTGGAGAAGAGGAGTCTGAGGGGAGACCTCATCGCCCTCTACAACTACCTGAAAGGAGGTTGCAGAAAGCTGGAAATGAGTCACTTTAATCAAGTAATAAGTGATAGGACAAGAGGCAATGGCCTCAAGTTACGTCAGGGAAGGTTTAGACTGGATATTAGGAAATATTTCTTTACAGAACGGGTTGTTAGGCTTTGGAATGTGCTGCCCAGGCAGTGGTGGAGTCCCCATCCCTGGAGGTGTTCAAGAGGTGGGTTGACATAGCGCTTAGGGACATGATGTAGTTGGGATCTGTCAGTGCTAGGTTAACGGTTGAACTAGATGATCTTCAAGGTCCCTTCCAGCCTAGATGATTCTGTAATCTTTCAGCCTTAAACATTCTCTTCTGGGCTACAATTGTCCTTCTTGATGGTTTGTCATGCTGCACCATTGCTCCAGCCCAAATCCCTTCCCTCACTCCCCAGCCCCAGCATGTCTTCTGCACTCAAAGCTGCAGGCAGAATACCACTTGAAAACAGATGTATTAGTGCTACTAAATGTTCTACTATATCCTACAAAAGGCAAACATTTTGAAGTCCAGGGGATCTTTGCCCTGAGTTGTCTTCTGACGCCTAAGGGAGAAGATGAAAGAATAAAGGCATATGAGAGTAACAGCTCATTTATTACTAGGTCATAAAAACGTATAGATTTAATAATTAGTGGAGTAATGATTTATTTGGACTACTGAGGCACATTCAGACAATCAGGAAGGAAAGTCAGTTATATCTATAATTATAATAGAACAGGGTTATAATAGATTTAATTATAATAGGACAGGATTTACCTTTAAACTGTGTGGTGATAAGTGCTCAGACCCTGGGAAAGCAGCTGGGCCAGTTACTTTGCTGGATTGTCTTTATATATTCACATAAAGAAGTTGACTCTCATTTTGACTCATATATTACAAGACAGTAAGAAAATCCCATTTCTTGTTGAGACAACATATTTGATCTCAGATATGGTTCAGCTGCCTGAAAAATATCTATTGTCATTTGCTCTGTCCTTCAGTCTCTGACTTATCCTGATAGTTATGACACAGGGTTGAAAAGAGATTTGTGTCCTTCTGGACTAGTAACTTGGAGCCAGAAAGGATACCCCAGGGCATCTCAACTATCTCTACCTGCCTATCAAATCAGACAGCTGTGATGATACAGCTATCCTTTGCCTGTGAACATCTTGATGTGGATGCTTAACTTATTTCAATGTTTGCTATTTTCAAACATCCAGGAAAACTCTGATGTTGTTAATAGAATTTTGCATTTTTAATGTCTAATGTAAAAACCACTCTTCTTCTGAATAGTTTATTCAGAAATACTAGCTGCGATAGACTGCACAAAGTTACTATGGTACAGCTATATGAATAAAAAAGGAAAAACTCTAACTTCATGTGTAAAATGAGGAACTCTGTGCTAACCTTTATCACTCAGAAATGAGAACTTGAAGAATGGTAGATAATTCATGAAGATGTCAACTCACAGCAGCAATCAAAAAAACAAAGCAAATATTGAGGTAGTAATAGAAACAAATAAATCAGTAAGAGAACAAAACAAAAAACATTGTTACTCTTCTGCAGAAATCCATAGTTGTCTGACCTCTAAATATGTTGTACAGTAGAGTTTTCTCCATCTCAGGAAGGATACAGTTGAAATGCAAAAGTTTTGGAGAAGTTGACAAGTATGATCAGAGACATATAATGCATTTATATTAAAGAATGGTTAAGTAACCTAGGACTATTTGGTCTAGAAAAAGGATGAGTGATAGGAAATAACAACAACAAAAAATCAGGAGTGTTGTGGGAAGATGATAAAGATACTTGCTTTCTGTCTTTTCCGATATAAACACTAGGAAACAACAAAAAAACAGGTGTGAGAAGTTAAAAAAGGAAGTTTCTCATGTCACTTGAAATTAAACTGTGACACTCTTTACCTCTGAATAATGGGTTTTAATTGCTTAGACAGGCTAAAGGGACATTACCAGAGTCCATGTAAATTCACTTACAGTTATGAAATACATATCTATAACCTATGGTGCAAGATGTCCTTGAGATCTTGAGCTTTAATTGTTTGGATGCTGGCAGAAGAGGCTGGACAGTGCCATATATGTGTCTTCCATTCTTAAACTCACTCCTAATTGTCTTGTGGCAACCATTTTTAAAGGGTTTTTTCCCCATTAAGGTTTTTGAACTAAATGAGCACTAGTCTATTCATGACAAAACCACTGTTCTCTTTCCCCCCAAAAGGAACAGGGTTAGAGAGAGGAGAAAATACAGACAAGATCTAGTAATTGCAGGGACAGAGAAGGGGAAAAAAAAGGAATAAATACCCAAAGGACTAGAAATAGGTGTCAAGGCCCACAATACACTACTAGACCTTACTGGCCCTGACCAGTCCCACCCAGGGCATCCCCAGGCTGTGTCTGACCCTTGTTCCTCTCCCCAGGGCTGCTTCTGACCCCACCTGTAGACTGAGCTCCTGGCCTGGCCTTGGTCTGTCCTACGCCCAGGGAGGTGCCTAATGCCAAGGGCTGGTGCCCCCCAGCTGCCCTGCTCCTGGCTGGGACAGAGGGACAGGCCTACCAGGACCTCCCTCTGTCCTCGGGCACTGACCCCAGGGAGCTGTCAGGGAGTATACAAGGCTGAGGGGAGAAGTTCAGCCAGAACCTCAGCAGAAGGGGTGAAGGGCTGAGTAGAGGTATTGAGACCTGGCCCACTGACTACAAATGTGCTCTAGGGTCTTCCTTTCATTGCAGAGCAGAAATCCCTCTCCGAACCGGCAGTGGCTGTGAACCATGCTGTGAACAGGGCTGCACTCACCCCTCCCATATTATCTGGCAGGATCAGAAACCAAGTGGAAGCACAAACTGGCCCAGTAGGCTCCACATCCTCCTCTGGTGATGACACAAAAGGACAAGGAAGCACAGCGGATAAGGAGCAAGCATGTAGTAGCACTTCTGAGGGAGACATTTCAGGGCCAGAGGAAGGACATGCTGCCTAGGAGTGGTATGCCAGGAGGTCACAAACAGCAACCTGAGTGCTGCAGAGCCTGGGCTGAGGGATGAGCGGGGGGCATCCACCCACACACTCAAGATAAAAGATGACTGTGAGATGCAAGGCAGCCTCCCTACCCAGGACAGGTGGAGAACACCTTGGGAGGGCCATGTTGTATGGTAAGAGAGGTAAGTGAGATCAAGTCTTCAGTCTCCATGGTGCCCTTGAGAACTATTCTCCTGCACAGCAGTGAGGTCTCCACAGAGGAAGGTGGCTGCTATGCAGCAGAGACTCTGCTAGTAGATCTTCCACTGTGGTTACTGCAAATAGATTACAGGTCTTAAGGAAGTCCTTGTAAAAGTTGGCCAGCTCAGAGTCATTGTGGGAAAAACTACTCAAGTTAATGATAAAGAGCTGCCAGTTGTCCTGAAGTCTTAGTCTGCTCCAGGCTGGACTTCATCCACAGAACAGGAGTCTCCAAGGGCCCCACAGCAGAAAGTGAAGGCATGGTGACATGTTCCATCTTCAAGGAAAAGGTCTTGTTGTGTGAGATGGTGAAAGTTTACAGTCTGGGAGATTTTGGGTGGTAGCATTGGTGTAGGTATAAGTGGTGTCAGGGCACTGTAAAATGTGGTGGTGTAGGTGGCAAAGCAGTAAGGATTGAAGCAGTGGTGTTTTAGTGCCATAGTGCAGTGATGAACCTCTTCTCCCTTGGCCTAGCACAGTGGGAAGGTGTGAGGGACAGGAGAGGCTGTGCAAGAAGAGAAGTGCGGGAAGGGGACATCCTAGGCAGCCAGGGTAGAGCACTGAGAGGAGGCAGAAAGCAGGAAAGGCCAGCCCTGCTTGTCCCTTCGTCCTCCCGGTTACTACTGCTGCAGAGCAGTGTGAGGGTGGATGGACCTTAGCATGACCCAGCAAAGATCCTGGGTTTTTTTATATCTCAGTGCTTTGCTTTGCTCTCATGTTCTTTCTTACAAGCCTTGATGAAAATTTAATGAATTTCAAATTAATATGGAAAAGTCAAAGATCATATACTTGCCAAGAGTTTCTTGCAGATTTATGTTCTAGATATTTCAGGACAAAGAAAATGTAACTACTTCTTCCCAACATCCACCTGCTTTATTCCTGATTTCTGGTCCTTTCTTCTTTTCCCCTCTCTCTCTCATGAAAGGCAAAAGATAAATACTAAGTTCTGCTTTTCAGTGTATTGACAGTTTTTCACTGATAGAAATATTAAATGACAAAACAAGCAGAGTTGTATTTCCAGTTAGACTTTGGTAAGTTTTCTTTCAAGAAATTATTTCTTTTGGAGTCCTTCTAAGGTAGCTACTAGTGGAATTTTGAGTTGTTTTCAATTTATTTTCCTGTAAACATTACTTTAGGAGTAAAAAAGTAAAATAGTATTTTAGCATTGTTAACTACTTGTTCCCAAGAAAGTAAGATTTCATTTGCAGATCAGTCTATTTGCCTATAAGAATAACTATTTTACTGGCTTGCATTTAAGAAGTCTGGCATTTAGACATAGAAAACACGCTTTAATGTCTTGTCATTTTTCTCAGCTGGCATAAAGATGAATGGAAATTTTCAATTTGAAAACTTCTGGGTAAACAATGCTTTCAGTATTAACGTATTATGTGTCTAAAAATGACCCTTTTGTCTCTGACTTTGCCTGTGGTTTTGAAAATTATTAACATAAAAGGAAGGATTTTAAGAAGAAGTTGCAATGTCATGGCAGTAACCATTTTTAAAAACTCTCAACAGTTACATTGCTTTTAGTTTTCCTCATGCAGATGGGAAAAACAAATATGCTGCAAGTACAAACTGAGTCATCATGGCATGTCATGCCAATGACTTTGGAGGAGCTATTAAGGTCTTGGTAGGAATAGTGCAATGATTATATTGAAGCTTTTATTATCTCTATCATCATTAGAGTTGTAAAGCTTTTTTATATACCGTACAATCTTTTTATTTGAAATATTTCTCTTAAAAGTGTTAAATAAGCAGGGAAAACACAAACACTTCACCCCCCAAAAAACCCTTCATCATGTGTTTTTGAATGTGCAAATCAAAATAATTGATATCCTATTTGTAACAAATTAATTCCTTAATGATCAAATGATATTTGTATTTTTAATACTAGACAAAATAATTTTTATACTGTTTATGGCTATGTCTTACTGGCTATGTAAACCATAATTTCTGCCAAGAAGATCTAGCAATCCAAATAGATATGACATCAAAACATAGAAGAAAAATTGCAATCAGCAAGGACATTTTGCAGTTATGCATGTACACAAATATTGATACTAGATAGAAAAATAGTGCTTAAGGAATATTAAAAGAAAAAAGCAAGCATACAAATTTTGTAATATGACATTCAGAATCCTTTTATAGACAAAAGGAAAGACACCATATATTTAGAGTCAGGAATTTATTGTTAGACTAATTAGTGTTTTAACAGTTGCATATTCCAAACTGTGTAATTAAAAAGAGAATACTAACTAATATTATGGTTAAAATTGTAAACATAAAATCCTTCAAACCTGTTACCATCTACCCCTTTTATTTAATTTAATAGTTTACATTGCCAGTATGCTTCTGAGTCCCAAAGTCAACACTTCCTTAGGAAGAAAGGAGGGGGTGGTTATGATGACTTATATCCTAAGGTCTTCCTTTTAGGAGTAATATTCCTGGGAGGTGATTTCTTCTTCCTTGGCCTTAGGTCTGGTTTTTTTTTGTTTTGTTTTTTTTTTTATCATAGGCCATTTCCTTCTCCTGGGCTGCCAGTTGCAGCTTGGCAGTGGCCTCCAGAGGGATGTCACACACTGTCACACCCCAGAGCTGAAGGAAAATTAGGGGAGGCATCAGTCACTGGGCCCCAGTGTAGGAGTTAAACCAGACAAACCCAGCTCAGGCCAAGGTGAGGTTGAGCTTCTGCACTGCCAGGTCTTTCACAGAGTCTTCACTGTTTTCATCGTAATAGTGAAAGTCATTACTGCATTACTGTAGTACAACACTGTGTACGTTACTATGGAAAGATTGGATTATGGAAAGATATATTTAATCATCATAGGTATTAAAAACCTACAAACACTAAGAAAAATTTTAAGTTTGTAAATTTGCTAGGAATAACAGCTAAAAACTTTGAAAAGAAAATGAAGGTAAATACTAAGTCTTTCAGAAAAACAGTTTTCTGAGATGAAGGAAAAGCTCTTGAAAACCCACTGCTTTGGGCATTCAAAACAAATTTGAGCAAGTACTACTATAATATTAAATACAAAATACTCAAATGCCTGTGAGTATACATGAACATGTGTCCTTGTAGGTGTACGTGTGAATATTTGCAAAAAATAAGACAGAAATTTTCTTTAGCAAAGAGGTAGATTAGACAACCTAAAAGAATCTTTTAATCTTTGTCTTCTGTGATTTTCTCCTTGTCTGCATTTTAATGAACTCTTATTTATCACACAATCATTAATTTAGAAGTTGTTAAATAATTACAGGGCAACTGATGAAGCAAACAGAGGATACAATTAGAAAAAAGATTATTGCATGGTCATGAAGGGTTTTTTTTAAATGTATGACTTAAGAAGCATAATTTGATTTCTTTGTTTAAAGGTTTCCATCTTTGGTATACATCTTTCTTGCTATCCTCTTATTTATCTTATAAATTTGGCTCAAATCACTCAACTAAACACATGTAGTGCCATTTAAGGTTATATAGGATATCTTAACTTGATTTCCAGCCACCACCAGAAGACCACAATCTCCTGTAAGACCCTGTCATTTGCTAGTCATATGTAAATGTCTTACATCTTAAGTTATCTCAAATTACACTAAATATTTATATCCAGGTGACTGAATAAAACACTTTATGCCATGTTAGAAACTGCATATCCAACATAATGAAATTTTCATACTAATAAAGCATTTTTGTATTATATGGGGGCTTTTCTCATACACAGATAAGTAATATGAATCTCCTCTAATGGGACATCTGTTTCTCCACTGACTAGACAGAGACAAGTAGTTTGGATGAGATACATGGCTTTTAGATAACGAAATTGAATCTCCTAGAATTTCGTATTAAACTTTGTTAACTAGTTGAAACAGCAGGTGAATGCAAAGATGAAACACTGCTAAAATGAAGATGTGTGTTGTCTTTTTTGGTCTGATGCTTGCACAAAATTTGCATGAGGAGAGATATATTCAAGTGTTAGATCTATTCTCCTATCCCATGTCTCAGGAATGGTGAAAGTATAAGCCTACCAAGCCACAGTGATAGTAAAATTAATGGTCTTTTGAAATTTCAGGTTGCAACTGGATAGGCCTGAATTAGAAAAACATAGGCTCATATTCACAGAATAAATTCTGAAATTTCATAGACTTTGCTATTTGGGCAGATGAGTCACTTAAGAAAGAAGGGGAAAAAATGCCACTATTACTTTCTAAGAACAGAATTAGGAAGAAAAAGAAAAAAAATCCATGAAGAATAAGGATAAAATAGTGTAGACGTCTATTATACACCTGCAGATTCTTCCAATGGCTCTGGTTATTCAGACATGAGAATGAGAGAAACTTACTGATGATTACATTTTAAATACACTGGAAGTTTATACCTTATTTACAAAAGAAGACTTTCTAAAAATATCTTTTTATGGGAAAACATTATTAAACTGAGAAATATTAAGGAACCTGCAAAATAAGGGAGCTTGAAGTCTTCCTTCTGCTGTAAATTGCAAATATTGAGTTACCAAAGAAGACATAATGAAAGAGAATTGTAAAACAGGTCTATCTTATTAATACCGAAAATCACCCACCCTTTGATTTTAATATTCAAAGAAGCAATTGAAAAAAGGTTTGGTTAAAAGTAGATTCCACAGAATCCAAATGTGATTTAGAGGCTTGTAGATAAAATAGATATATTACTTTGGTTTCTTCAATAAATGACTGTTGATTTCTTACGAAATATCTGTATTTCATAAAATTTTACTCTTTTTTTTTTTTCTGCACATAACAAGGATATATTCACTGCTCATACACCAAGAGCCATTTTCAGTATCAGTGTCTAGTTAAAATGATTAATTTTTTCAACTAGTGGCTATATATAACTATTTTCTACAATATCTGTTTTCAGTTACTGAATGTTTAGAACAGTATACTGTTGGTTGTATTGCAATGGTTCCAATTTGTTTTTTCTCTTGGCGTACTGAAATATTAGATTAAAACTTAATAAATAAAACTTAATAAACAATTCTACCTATTCTATTGAATCCTAAATGTAAAGCTAAACAATTTTTTTTGGTAGTATCTTACTTCAAAAATATACCATATCACACCAAATATTTGTCTTTAGAATTGCTTATATTAAGTGCTAATGGGGAAATAATTTCTTAATTCTTTAAACTTTATATAAAGGCCGTACACCCTTGACAGACGTGGGATGATACCATTGCAAGCTGTAACTTGTTGATTTTCATTGAAGAAACTTGTGCTGATCCTCTTTCTGGTCCTTTAAAGGTTGGCAAAATGGGACAAACAATAGGGATAGCAGAAGACCACTTGCTTATGGTATTTTCTTGGTGCAGATTCTGTTTTTTCTGTATACTGAACCAGGATCATATGACCTAGAGCCAGCCCAAGAGCTGCATACCCAAGCTACAGAAACATGTAGCCTAAGCTAGCAAATCTCAGAGGTAAGCTTAGGTATGTCACTGTACTGCATGTAGGTGACCAGGTTTTGGTATCTGTGGAGGGTGAACTGCAGGGGTGGGCTCTGTGAGGAGAGGCCAGGGCTTGCCCCCATGCCAGACAGCTGTTTCTAATGATCTCTGCAACAGGGCACACCTCAGCCTGTCTGCCAAGCTGGTGGTGCCTCTGTGAAATCATATTTAAGAAAGGGGAAAAAATTCCAGAAAAAGAGAGTTGAAGGGAATGAAAAGAGAGAAAGAACAGAGGGAACACCAAGGTCAGAGGAGGAGGAGAAGAATGTGGTTCACAGCATGGCATCATGTGGAGGTCCCCACACCAGAACAGATTGATATTCCTGAAGGAACTGTGGCCTGCAAGAGCGCTTTCTGAAACAGAGGAGTAAGTAAGGCGAGGCAGAGAGAAACTGCTATGTACTGACCATAATGCCCCATCCACCCAGAGGAGTCTGGAGTAAAGGAATGAAGTTGAACTTCTGAAAGGAGGGGACAAAAATTGTTACTGTTTGCCTATTTTCCACTAACCGAATCAATACTTAAATATTTATATTAACTGCCATTAAATGAAGTTAGTTCTTCCCAAATCAGGTCTGTTTTACACACAACAGTAAATAATAAGTGATCTCCCTGTCTTTGTCTCAACCCATGAGCTTTCTCATTCTGGTTCTTATTTTCTCTCCTCATCCCACTTAAATCACAGGATCACAGAATCATCAAGGTTGGAAAAGACCTTGCAGATCATCCAGTCCAACCATTAACTTAACACTGACAGTTCCCAACTACACCATATCCCTCAGCGCTATGTCAAAGGGGAGAATGAGAGGGTGACTGAGTGGGAGTTTGACTGTTACCCAAGGCTAACCCACCACAGCTCTTTAGAGGAGCTGGCTCTGCAACAGGAAACAGGTAGGGCAAGGTTGGGTTTATATGTAAAACACTGAGTAGTCAGACACTTAGAAGAACATTTTTCTATGGAAGCTAGAGAAAATTATAAGCCTATTTGTAAGTTACAGCTTCTTTGAGTAAGAGTTCGTCAATACTGGTATGGTACTTGAAGTAAAGGATTAAAATATATGTAATAATGTTGTATAATTATGTTTCAAATGGTTGCATTCCTTGTTTGTACTCTCACTGTGAAATAGCTGATAATATATGAGAAAAAAATCTGAAATCATCTTTTAGTAAAAGTTACTAGGAAAAGGAGAGTCAAAAAGAGTGACTGGTGGGACACACTTTTACCTAGTGTATTGGGTACTGGACTGGGAAGAAGTATTGATTTCATCTTCTTTCTTATAAATTAAATGCATACATTTTCAGAGCACAAGGTGTAAAACAAAGATATGTCTTTTCCTTCCTGCCTCAAGGTCTAGTTTACTTTTTACTTTTATGGCCACATGACTTGCATTTCCAGCTACCCAAAAGCTCAGATTTGACAAGAAAGATCTTCTAAAATTCCTTCTAGTCAGCTATCTAGATGATCATCCTTCACCTGAGACTTACAGTTTCATGTTGTTGCATACTTAAGAAACACTATGAATCTTCCTTTCCGAAGTAACTCACTAATACTTAGTCTATCACAATGAAAGTAGGCATGCCTACCAGCTGAATTTTTTAATCAACTCCATGGTTTTGGCCTGGATCAGGGTCCTTGAGTAGAATTTGGCAATGATACATAAAAACTGTACTATGACAGGATTTTTGTAAAACTATGGTTTCTAAATGGTACTTTTTTTGTAGTTAAAATGTCTAGCTTCAGGAACTAGGAAGACTAATAGGCAAATTAGATCTGCAAACTTTAAGGTTTCTAGGTTTCTACAGAGATGCCTTTCTAGATTGCTGTCCTGGACACAAGCACCTAAATTCTGTCTATATCTCAATTTAGAAAGTTTGGATCTTGGTTTATGACACTTTTTTGCAGGTCTCTGACTAGAATCTTGTATTCCTCAAGCTGATGAATAGCATCCTCAGAAGCCAGGATTTATAAGCATTTTCCTTTAGTTTGTGGGGACAAATTATTGCAATCCACTTTTCTCCCTGCCACCAAAATCATCACTTGTTCAAGAGAATCCCAAAACCTTCAGAAGAAGGTTACCTTTTTATCTGAAAGAATGGGGAAAAAAAAAAAAAAAAAAAAAAAAAAAAGCAGCCTAAGGAAGATCCATGGTTTGTTGTTTTTTTCATGGCATGACTAGATTAGTCTATCTGTTTCTGGTGCTTCAGTTCACTTTCAGTGGACTTTAACACATCAGTGAGGATGTAGCAATTCCTGTAGATTAAACACAATAATTAATCTCTGGATCTACAAATCAGTATAGCTTTCTTTAGACTGTTTCTTATGTATATAAGATGAGTCTGTATCATGGCCTTGTCCCAGGGTGAAACTTCTAGATGCTGTGATAGTATCAACTGTAATCAACCACAAATATCAACAATTATTACATTGTTATTACCAATCACATTGTTATTGTCTTGACATGGAAAAAGTTCACATAATTAGTAGACAATCACATTCTTAAGTCACACTCCATTAGATGCATCTAAGATATACATCATATATATATACCAGCTTTTGACTTCTAATATTTATCTGTAGGAACATTTTTCAAAATGAGTTAGAAAAATTAATTCAGCCTCATTGATACTAAAAATGGTGGAAAAATTATTTTATACTATTTATTCAGATGATTTTTAGTCTGTAAAGGAACATTAGCTGAAACTAGAATTGTATCTGAATATCTGATTTCTTTTGATTTGTATTCTTACTTTCACATGAAAATGCCTTTCAAGTATTCTCAACACTCCTCTTGCTAATCCTTAGTTAATTAATATGGAGTTGGTTACTATCTTTTATCTCCAAACTGAATTAACAAAATTAACATTTACAGCAACCATTAAATTTGATTATAAATAAGCATACTTTACAGATAGCAATTTCAAATCAAACTTTGTCTTATTTAGCATTTACTAATTGTCACTTTATAAAACCAATATTTGTAAAATAAATAGTTCTGCTCAATTTAACTTCATTAATTATGCACTGCATAATTATGTCTTTCTCCCTTGAAAGAAGCAACAGAGGTAGAAAACAGAAGTCATAAATCTTTCTATGTCAAGAAAAGAACCAATAATGAAGCTGCCTAACAACAATGATGACTTAACAATTCACAGATTTTTTTTATGATTTCTGTTTAAAAAAAAAAAAGCATTAATTCATTTCCATTTTGTTTGACCCACAGCAATTTCCTTCATGAAGACATTAGCTTTTTGAATCTATATCTAAAAACATCTTCCAGCTGCCAATTTCATTTGAAGTTGTTGGCTTTCAGCTTTCTGCTCACCATTCAAATGATTTAAATATTTTTAATTAATGTAAAAATTATCATCTTATGAAAAATTATTCTGTTAATCATTTACAGATATCAATATATAAAATTGTGAGTAGCTTGAAAGTGCTTTATGAAGATGTTATTCAGATGAAGGGCAGCAAAAGCCCCTGATGCATGCTTTAGTGATGTCTTCTTTTGAAATATGTGTAAATTACAAGGATTATATAATTTAAGTGAAAATCTGCATAATTGGTCTAGGTATTGAGATATATATTGCTTTCACAGATGCCCTTTGTGGTGGGAAATTCTTAACATGAAAAAGAAAGACATATCACATTCTTTAGTCTTATGTACCAAAAAATGAACACGTTTACTTTTCCTCTAGATACAAGACAGAACATGACATAATTCTAGCATCTCAGAAAGATTTAGTTAAGTATTCATCAGCTGATAAATAAAATGTCTTTTTCTTTCCTGATTTACCAAAGCTTGTGACATTTCTGAAAAAAAAAGCTTTATCTGTGTACGCAGAAGACTAATTCAATTTTTTCCATTGGAACTGAAATAGTTGTTCTCAGACAGAATTATACACCTATCTGCTATGCATGGAGAAGAGGCAAAGAGAGATGCCAGTTCACAAAGGGATAGCTGTCAGAATACACGTGTTCAACGACTTGTGTCTTTTCTCTATCCAGCCAAAATACATCTCCAAAAAAGGAGATAAAGGACAGAGAAAGGAGTAGGTGGAAGTGCCAATGGGCAAGAAAAAAAAGCCAAAATCCCTTAAATAGAGGCATCTATAGGCATCACACCTGACTCTAGAATAAAAAGATTATGTTGCCTTCTGGGATCATCTGTACCAAGAGAGCACAGGGAAAAAAAAACTAATTGCCCTGTTGCTGCATCGGATTGGATTTACATGGCAAGGTTTTGGGGTGGTGAAAGCTGCAGGAATGGCTTCTGTGAGAAGAAGCCAGGGGCTGCCCCATGCATCTGACTATCTGAATTCTTTTGATCTGTATTCTTACTCACACTTACTTAGAGGAGCAATAAAATAATTTTCCCAGTCAAGTCTGTTTGCCATGATTGTAATTGGTAAGTGATTTCCCTGTCTTTATCTTAACACACCAGGTTTTTTATCTTATTTATTCACCTTCTCCGGTTGAGAAAGGGGCATCAGAGAGCAGCTGGGTGAGCATCTGGCAGCCAGCCAAAGTCAATCTACCATATGCACTTTGAAGTAAAATGTCTGCAGTATAGTCACAATCTTGTTCCTACTACATTAAGTTACCACATGGTCTTACACATCTTATAGTCCACATATAGCATGCATAACTATATGGTTGTCTTTGCATTGTACTCACAAATAATGAAGATTGCTAAGAACCTAAGATGAACATAATAAATCATAGAATCATAGAATGGTTTGGGTTGGAAGAGACATTAAAGATCATCTAGTTCCAACTCCCTTGTCACAGGCAGGGACACCTAGATCACATTGCTCAAAACCCCATCCAACCTGGTCTTGAATGACGTACAGGTCAATTCAGAATCATCTTAACAGAACAGAAAGGGTACCTCAAGCTAGAGTAGTTTTGTTTCTTATCGCTTTCTCTAACCAAAGGACATTCATGCTCATAGAGTTATATTTGTATGAAATTAGGAGGTACAATACAGATTTATAATACAAAGAGAAAATTCTTATGAATTATGTTTTACCCCAAAGTGTTGAGAGTTGTGCTCTAGGTTCTTGCAAGAGAAAACAAACTCTGAAGAGAAAATACAAAGGAAATTTCAGGAAAGATTTTTTTTCTCTGTTACTAACAACCTGATGATCAAAGTAGTTAGAAAGAGTATAACACATAAAATAAAATATTAGTGAGAGACCTAATGCAGCTGCCTGACAGAGCTGAGGGAGCCACAGCTCCATGACCTAGGTCTAACCAGTAATGAGGCTGAACATGTAATCCTGGTGGGCACATGCACAGACAGAACGTATGCAGCACATACATAAATATATAATTGTATATACATATAGACACAGCTGGCAACATAGATAAACACAGACACAGCACTCACACAGACACAAACTGCACAAAGGCGTCACCCTTCTACTTTCTCATGAAAGTACTACTTTCTATTTTCTTATGCTTGTTCCTCCCCAAACCCAGATCCCTCCCTTTCTCTGCCCTTATTTCCGCTCCTACACATTCCATAATACATCTTGTGCAATCCCAAAATATTCTTCCCCTGCATCCCATAATGTGTCCTGTACCAAACTGAAGTTATCCCTTCTCTGTTTGAAAGGTGTTCCAGTGTTGACTCATTGTGGTGAGTGTTGCAACTGGACACTGGGGCTGAGGATCTCCTGGGACAGTCCTGGGAGGGGCCCAGACAGACTGTCCCTTTCTCTGAGTCTTTAATTTGGGTTCTCAGGTGCCTCTGGGCTCTATGTTCCTCTGGGTTTGTGGAGATGGGCCTTTGATGGGCTGATGGCTCCTGGGATGGGTCTGGGAGGAGCTGAGGCTTCCCCCACCTGCCATTTTCTCTGCTCCTTTGTGAGTGTTCAGATGAGCTTTTTGTCACATAACCCAATAGAAAATATGAAAGTCATATGTGAAAATATGATGTAGATCTGATCTTACTTTCATTAAAGTCAGTAGAAGTTTTACTGTTAGCTTTAGTGAAAGAAAATTTTTTCCTGTATGGCTGAGATGAAAGCATATGTAATATACATTTTAAAATGGAAAGAAAAATTGTTGGCATATGCAATTATCCTTTATACGTATAATTACTTTGGCACTCTGAAGAAGAAAAAAAAATCGAACAAAAGTATAATAGTAAAATTGATTAGTTTTCAATTTTGGGGGATAATTTATTGCAAAAACTGAATGGCCATTAAGGAACAGTTCATTTAATCTCAGAGTAGAATGCTATTAGGACATTTAATTGCTGCTTATATGAAAATTTGTAGAGGATATTATGAGAGATTTATGAGCAAAGTTCCAGGTTTTTCTGATCACCCTCACATCACAAAGATAGAATTATTTTTTTCCAAGTAAGAAAAGGCACTGAATGATACACAGAGAAAAGAAATTGCGGTGGTGTGACCTAAACTTTTTTGCAGAATATTAGTGACTTCCTTTCTGACTGACTGGTGGTTGGTTGTGTTTCATATCACAGAGTATTTTTCTGCAATTTATAGCATAAAACCAGAAGTTAGGAAATTGTAAAGTATGAAAAAATGTAATAGGGAACCTTGTAGGACAAGAGTGAGAAATATATGGGCTACTTAATCATTTTGTTTGCTTATCCCTTGTACAATGATATGCACTATGTGTTCAGGAATTAATTTTCTAGCCCTTAGTCACAGGACACAAGTAATTAGAATTGAATTGCTACAGTACTCTGCAATGTGAATAAGAATTACAGTATGAGAGCATTGGAGTCTTTCTCCTGAGTTCATACAACCGACTCTATCAACAACTGACATGGCCAGCTTTAAATATTTAATGTGTGTATCCTCAAAAAAGCATCACAGAGCAGGTTGACACTCTTTTCTTTGCTTATAGTTGGGTAATTAAAGTAAAAAAGGATAAGTTACTTCTAGCTTTCTAGAGTTCAGAAGTACTCATTTACCTTATTTTCTGGAGCACCACTAGTACTAGACAATTCAATACAATCCCTTCTCAGCAAGTCCCCTTTTGAGGATTATGGATTAAGGATTAAGGTTTGCCATTTGGCCCTGCAGGCAAGTGACATGGCAGAACCCACAACCACATGGCGTTTTCCTTCCTCAAAGCAAGCTAAGTTTTGTTTATAGGACATTTCCCCTGACCTTTAACAGTTTCAAACTCTTCCCTGGCAGTATCTGGGAGGATGCTTCCTGCCTAAAGCAAAATCCTGTGCACTGATACAATCCTGTGCCAGTGCATGGGCCTATTTTCTGGTCTTGGTATATTGTGCTAATATTAACCTTGTGAATGACACAAAGGAAGGTTCGGTGATCATTTTTGTGTCATAATAAATCAATGTTACTAAAAGAAATGCTCCTATGACACATGCTTTTCTGTTGGATGTGTTGTTATCTACTTTGATATTAATGCCATCATCTGGAACGCCGTTTCTAAACAGAACATTACACATGCATAAATTGTTGTAATTTAAACTGTTAAGTTTAAAATGTACTCATTAAGGCAAAATGACTGTGTTTCTTTAATGTGTTTACACATTCTTAGCCTTACACGGATCTTCTTGAGCATTCCAGATTTAGATTTTGAAAATAGACAATATTTCTATGCTCTTCTGAACTCTTTCTAATTTGTAACCATCAGAATGCAAACAGAACTGTACTTTTTTTCTGTTATTTTTTCACACTTTTTAAGGTATTTAAAATCATTAAGATAGGACTGCCATCAGTTTTTAAAATTAATATTTTTTTTGTCAGTACTATAAGTCTTAGCCATATTTTGGCACCTGCAAATAGTGATAGCAATATGTGTGTTCTTCACCTTTGCAATTAGTTTTCAATGTACTCATTCTTTTAAATACTTCCCTTGTTCTTTCTAACCATATTCTCATACAAAAACTGCAGAAAAAGTTATATTTCAGTTTCCTGTTCTTGCAGCTGGTTTTAAGTGTTTGAACTCCTGTACTTTATATACGGTGCTACTGATTTCAAGAGCAGTTTAATCAAGAACAAAAAAATGCAAGATAATTGTTAAGTCCTTTGATTTCTCAGGTTTACCCATCCATGGGTTTAATTTAAAATCTGTATCAGAAGATTATAGCCTTGCTGTTTTGATAGGTAATAGAAATGTATTCATCAGACACATACTAGGTTCATATTTTGGTCAATATTTTTCTTGTATAATCAGTTATTGCATTTGACTCATTTACTTATGTCTCAGACCATAACCCTTCAAGTATCTCAGACTGTAACCTTTCAAGTGTTGCAAATGGACACAAGATAAAATTTTGTTGATATACAGTCAGACGTTGGCATACTGAAGGATAAAATGTTTACTTCCACCCCTTAATTACAAAACATTTATTTTTATTTTTATTTTTCAAAAATGTAGAAAAATAAATCTTGCTGTGAACTCATTTTGTAACTATAATTATGTCAATTTACATAATTATGAACCTAAATACCTTCAATCATTTTCTGACAGCTGGTAATTATGTAATTTCAGTCTGAACTTATGTGATTGCAGTAAAGAAAGCTGTGTAATATTGAACAATTATTGCCCCTGTATAGAATTCACTTATAACCCTGGTTATTGTTTTTCAAAGGAGGTGTTTTATAACCACAAGATTGTGTAACATTTATGTTGTTGTGTATTTGTACCCCTGTATAGAGTACAGTATAAATATTTATGAAATTAACCCTTCCCAAATTACACATATATGCACACCTAAAGTATATACCTAAAGCCTGAAGCAAGTCATTTATGTTTCACAGGTAGTACCACTCAAATCAATGCAGTCATTCTTGTGTGTAAATTCAGACATGTATTTAAATATATTACAGAATGAGAGTGTCAGATCTTGTCACCGTAATCTTCTAAAGCACCTTGCAAAGATTATGCTGAGAGTATTTATAATAAAAAAGTGTGTAATCATTCTTAGTATACTCTTTTAATTCCTTTTATTTCATTTCAGACTTTATAATTTTTAAACAGCATTTTTGCAAATCACAAGTAAAATGAGATTTTAATGTTCTTTATGTATATCTCAAGAAGTTGTTATAGCTCCTATGACTGATTACCTTTTTTATTCAAATATCATTCACTGTGCAAGCATATAATGAATTACCATTCTTGCCCTTAATAACTTTTGCATATAACGAATAGTTAGGTAAAATATCTACATTTTCATAACAAGTTTCATTTGTAATTTTCAAATTATTTTTATCTAATGAAGAAATTATATTGGAATTTATTCAGAGTAGAAAAATAAATTAAAAAAAAAAAAAAACCAACACAACAAAAACCAAAACCAAACCCCAAGTCTTTCATAGTTTTAAATTAATATCCTGAAAATACTGCCTTAAAAATACTGTTGAGTGTCTTTCTGCATCCTGGTTATAATTTAGCTAAGACATGGGTCACTGAAAAAAATCAGGCTTGAGAAAAGATTTTAAAAGGGAACTGAGATCCTAATAAATACTTATATATTGGATTTTTATCTGTCTCTTGTAGTCAGGTTTGTATGAAAGACTATGTTCCTGTTGTGCATCTCATATCCTGCCTTCTGGTTTGATCTGCTGTGTCTCTCCAGGAACAGCTTTTCACAAAAAAAAAAAAAAAAAAAAAAAAAAAAAAGAGGAGAAAATGAAAGAAACAAAAGAAGGTAGCAAAAGAAACAAATTAGAGCCCTGTATCTAAACTGTAAAAGTGAGGATGAAACAAAGATGCTTCTCATAGTTTAAGTGAACTATATACATGACAGTCTGCTTTTTGAACAACAGAGGATTTTGAGGAGCTAGGGGAAACAGAGCATGCTTTTGCTTTTTGCTCAACATAGATAGGATGAACAGTGTTTTCAACAAATGTATTAAAAAATTTGAAGATTTTTTTTGCACATACTTAGTATTAGCATGTAGCAGGCAAGCTTTGTTTATTCATGTGTGCAAAGTTATTCAGAACTGCTGGAGACCATATGAAAGCTAATGCAATGTAAATATAATATGGAATGTTATGAAGAGTTGCAGAACAATTTTACATGAAATCAGGGATTCTAGATTTTGAGATAAATAGAATAAACCTCCAATTTTAGATTACTAAAGATCTTCTCATGCAAAATAACAGTCATGAAAGCAATCTACTCATCAATATTCTCTTAAATCTGAAAAGTTCTTTTAATAGTATAAATCAGACTTACTATGGTCTTATGAATATTTAAATTTTAACTATACCTAAATAATTTCAGTCATAAATGAAACTTCATTGTTTCATTCACATGAGTCCATACTAAAAGAATTATGTGACTTCTTGATAAAATGTATTTATATATATAAAAGTATAACCTCATGGTTTGATTTCTAGGTAACATCACATAATGCATACTAGCTGCTAATAATCCTATAAATCCCAGATCAGCTAACATAGCTATGACATATGCAGATAGTCTCACTAGGATCAGTGGTCAGCATATCCTCTAGACCTGGCTTGACTACCTTTCTGGATAAAATTAACCATGTGCAAAACTGCTGGAATGGAGCATATCAAAAAGAACACTTTCTTCCACATTTTTTCTTGCTTAACATTTCTCATTCAAGCAACCTTGTCTATGAGATATAAAGTGCCAAATCTGACTTTCTGGATGTACTTGAATGTATTTTTCCTGTTTATTATTCTCTATGAACCTCAAAATACTCTGTGTTACACAAATGAAAAATGAAAGACCTTGCTGACTTAAGTTGCTTACAAGTTCAAAGACAAGCACAACCAAGAAAACATACATTGAGCAACCCAGAGGACACAATGTTCCCAGTCTATACTTTCCTCTGCAAATGGGAGATGACCTTAAACAACAACTGTGCTCTGTAATTGTGGAGGCAAAAGCTCACATTAATAGTATAAGTGCTTTGAAAATTAGCCTTTAATATCTGTCTTTTTACAAGTCTTTTCAAAATTCTTTTCTGTCCCTGACTGTTCAAGGTGTCTACTAAACTGTGTAGTTCATCACCTAACATATTTTTCTCATTTTATTTTCTACTTTCTTCTTATAAATGTCATATTTTAAATGCATGAGCCATGATAGAAAGTACTTTATTGTACCACATGGCTTTAATCTTAATATTGTAGCAGGACTGAATAGAATTTTCAGCCACGTTAGCCTCGCTAAACTGAATAGAAAGCAGAAGACTAGCTCTATTCCATTTTCTACTTCATTCTCAGGGATTATTTCCAGATGTCATGACCCCAATTTGTACATATGATACATTTTGTTATCAATTAGTAATCTTAGCATCTTTAATCCTGAACTGCATGCAGTTTATATTATTATTAATAACCAGCTAAAGAATTACCTTGAACTGGGCTTCAGATTCAACATATTTTGTCTATGGAAATGTTTCCATAAAAATTAGCTATCAAAATCAATCACTTCAGAGTTACAAGTTGTGTGGTCCTGTAAATTCCTGCAGAATCCATATACTGCATTTCCAGTGAAGACCAAAGGGAAGAGTTTTGCAGGAGGCTCAGAAAGTTTTAGAATATAAATGAAATTTCCTTTATTAATCTATCTTAACAAATGAGATTGGATCTTTCTCTAAGAACAAGTAGAAAAATTTATTCACATTTCATATGTTCTTCCTGCATTAGGATATAAAATAATCTTAGGTAAAGTACATTTATTCTTTCCTTATTTAAAAAACATATGCCTGCAAAAGCAACATGATACCTATGATGAAGAAAAGATTCTAACAGAATGTCCGGACATTCTATAGGACAGTGTGGTGGTTTAGTCCCTGCCGGGGTTCGAGACCACGCGGCCGCTGCCCCTCCCCCACAAAGGGAGTGAAATACAAAGCCCTGGGGCTGAGATAAGGAGAGGTTTAATACAGTGCGACAGCAACAAAACAAACAACAACAATAACAATAACAATAACAGTAATAACAATGAACAGAGCGAGATATCTACCGATACAGCAGTGAGAGCAGAGAGATTGCATAACACACACGTTCACCGATTCTCCCGCGCTCCCATGCTTTGGTGCACGGAGGCGACGTCAGCATGTTATTGAACAACCTGGCTAGAGCTTCTCCCCCACTGCTGAGGAAACTTAACCCTATCCTAGCTAAACCAGGACAGACAGAAAAAACTCCAGTGTAGGAGTCATGGTCTAGGACACAACAAAGACCTAATGAGATCTTGTAATTACTAAGGTAGACCTTTTATTAAAAGCTGTTTCAGATGATTGGGAGGTACACATTTTAGAAGGTTTCCAAGATCTCCAAAGTTATAGTTTAAAAATGTTCAGCAAGTTCATCAATCACCTAAATATACATTTGCCATCTGCAGTAGAGGTTCTAGAAGCATTGCAGCCTCTCTAACTAAAGGCTCATTTGCCAGCTAATCAGCTGTCTGCTGAACTCTGTCTGCAATGTTTTAGACCACATAATACATAATACATAATACAAGACAAAACTTTCTGAGTAATTAATAACATACTCACTCATTATGGTCACATGCAAAACACACTCAATTGGGGAAGAAAAAAAGAACATCAATTTAATCTGAACACCACCAATTTATCAATAAAACTGAGTAGGACAGTGAGAAATACAACCACAATTTAAAAACACCTTCCCCCCACCCCTCTTTTCTTCCTGGGCTCAGCTTTGTTCCTGATTTCTCTAGCCCCTCCCTACCAGTGGCACAGAGGGGCAGGGGATGGGGGTTGCAGTCAGTTCACCACCTGTTGTTTCTGCTGCTCCTTCCTCCTCCAGGGGAAGACTGGTCACACTCTTTCCCTGCTCCAGCGTGGGGTCCCTCCCATGGTGGACGTTCCTCCATGAACTTCTTTGATGTGAGTCCTTCCTACAGGACTGCAGCTCTTCACAGCTGTGGGTCCTTTCCATGGGCTGCAGTCCTCCTAGCAACAGACTTCTCCAGCACGGGCTTCCCTCTGAGTCCTGGACTTTGGGCATAGCCACTTGCTCTGCTGTGGAGTCCTCCACAGGCTGCAGGTGTGTATCTGCTCCACTGTTGACCTCCATGGTTGCAGGGTAATCTCTGCTCTGGCACACATCCCCCTCTTCCTCCTTTCTTCCTCTGACCTCGGAGCTTGCATAGGTTTTTCCCTCACCACTCCTCCTCTTCTCAGGTTCCCCTTCTTAAATCTGTTATCACAGAGGTGCAACCACCGTTGCTAATTGGCTCAGACTTGGCCAGAGGGAGTCTGACTTGAAGCAAGGGGAGCTTCAAGAAGTTTCTCACAGGAGCCCCCTCTGTAGCCCCGCCCCCACTACCAAAACCCAGCCACACACAATCCCAACACATCAATGTAAGTAGTTGGGTCAGAAATCCATCAGAGAAGACCAGTCAGCAAGTTACAGAAGCAGAAGACAGTGCTGGAGATGGCACTTGAGACAGAGATGAAAGGGTGGTTGGAGGCAGGTACCTTGTAGCATGGGCAGTGACTAGATGCCTGAGCTGAAATGGGCAAGTACTCTGAGAGAAGTTCAGTCAGGGCTGTTAAGGCCTAATAGTATCCTTAGGATCCTGACATTGTCCTTCCTGCTCTTGGGCTTGTCTTCCAGGAAGATCTGCTCATTGATCTGTTATTCCCTGGAACCTCCTTTTTGGCTGAAGATGAGTGCAATATTTGCCTTTTTCCAGTCCTCAGGAATGTCTTCAGATCACCATGATCTATCCAGGGCAACAGTAAAGTTGCAATATAAAGTCACTATTCACATTCCTCAGCACCTTGGATGCATCTCATCTGGTTCCATGGGTTTATGTAAGACCAATTTTCTTAAAAGTTTCCTAACTCAGTGTTTCTTAACAACACATATGGTTTTGCTTCTCTTGATTCTGTCACTAAAGCAGGGACCTGGGTGGCCTGAGACAAGTAAAGACTGAAATGACCACACTGAATACCTCAACCTTTTTTGTGTCCTTTGTCACTTGGTTCTTTGACCTATTGACCCGTGGACCCATTTTCCTTAGAATCCCTTTTGCTGTCCATGTACCTGTAGAAGACCTTATTGCCTTTCACATCTCTTGTCAATTTCAACTCCGGTTGAACTTTGACTTTCCTAGTATCATCACTGTACTAGGCACTGCAATAGACATTGCCTGTGCAATGTTTATGTGTTCTTCCTGGGCAGCATGTCCCTCCTATATTGTTTACAATTCCATTTTTATGTCTGAAATCTCAGATCTCTGAAAGAATCTCAGCATCTGTTACAGGATTATCTTGCTCAGTCAAGCCAGCATTCTGCCATGCTTGCTCAACTTCTTCCACTCTTACATTACTTTTTGAAAATGCTGTCACTGAAATTCAGACAACTTGGTTTTCTGAAGGTTCCCTTTGCACTTCAGAGAAGTATACTATGGGATCCTCCTTGGTACTTTCTTGAAGAAGGAAAAATCTGCTGTCCTGAAACTCTAAGTTATAATTCTGCTATCTTTTGCTCAGTTCTTATGATCTTAAACTCAACCATCTCATCCTCACTATAGCTAACACTACCATCAGTCTTTTCACACACCCAACCAATTTTTCATTATTTGTGTGTAGCATGTTCAGCAGAGCACTTCCGCTATGCTTCTTTTCTTGACAAACTGTTATGCTGACAACAGGTTGCAGGTGGATATCTATTCCATCTGTCTCACCATGGTCTTCATAACAGGCTGCAGGAGACTCTTGTCTCTGGCACCTGGAGCACCTCCTCCCCCTCCTTCTTAAGTGGCCTTCGTCTCTGAATAGTTATTACTCTCACATATTTTCACTCCTGTATCCCAGCTGCTGTTATGCAGCATTTTTACCTTTTCTTAAATATGTTATCCCAGAGGTGCTACCAACATCACTGATTGGCTCAGCTTTGGGCAGCAGTGGATCCAGCTGGAACTGGCTCTGTCCAACATGGGAGCACCTGCTGATGTCTTATCACAAAACCCATCCTGCAGTGTCCTCTGCTACCAAAACCTTGCTACATAAGTCCAATATGTCCTCCCAACACATCCTTGCTTCCCACACTTTTGTCCACTTTTCATTGGGCTACGGTCATGCTTCTCTAATAAATCTATTTTAAAGTTCTCCTTAAGATGTTAGCAAATCTGATGGGAAAGATGATCTTGCCTTGCTTTGTCATATGGTTCCCAACTCTACCTCAAAAATGGTCCCATCATCAAAGTTCTGCATGTGATATCCACTGGATAACCAGTGTTTGCCATCTGTATGTGTACATTCCTGCATGAGTCTTTTCTAAGGACACAACTGTAGGTAAAGAAAAATACTTCCTGCTGCCAGAAGTCACTATCTTGGGAGTCTTCATTGTCTGCCCATTTGAGTGTAAACTGTCCATCTTTTCCTGCTCTGAACTCCTAGCATCTCTGACAACACACTGTTAGTCTCTTCTTCTTCCTGCCTGATGTCATGCAGGTAACCACAAAATGGCAGGGCGTAATTGTTTGGAAATGTTTTTGTTGCTCAGTTTCTTCTTTCTCCAAAAAGTCTTCACTGTGCAAAATATCTCGGAAAACAGCCAGAATGACAATAGCTGTGCATCTTCATAGGATGATTTACCTCATTTCCACTCCCTCCCAAAATATCATCAGCCCAAAAATCTGTACACTGTAAGAACGGATTAATTCCACAGTTATAGATTTAGGGATTTTAGTCATAAGTCACATATTGTTTCTGGTTGGCAAAACTTTTTTGACAAAATACTGTGACTCATTAACATAGAGGTAGCAATCAGTTGCTGGGTCATTCTTTATTCACTATTCTTTATCATAACTCAGAATCAAATAAAATATAATTTAATATTTTTCATTTTTGCTTTTATGATATTGCTACTATTTGCAGTAATCTCTTACCTAATGCCCTAGTCAAGGACCAGTTCTCCATTGTTTCACATGTTGTAAAAACAAGTAGGAAAATATTTCTTCCTGCTCCAAACATGCATTCAAATACATAAAAAAAAGGAAAACAGAGAGTACACAGAGAGGAGTAAATATAACCACTGAGAGGATAGTCAGCTTGAAAATCCTGGGAGCTCATTTTAAAACATCAATTAGGCAATTTATTGAATTATTAATGTATAGACTTTTTATTGTATAGTTTCATAAACTGATATATATATCATCATTACAAATTATATATTGTACATTATATATTATTATAAATTGTATATATAAATATATTATTTAAAATATTATTATATATATTATGACTGGATTGAGAGCAGCTCTGAGGAGAAGGTCTTAGGGATAGTAGTGGATGGAAAACTGAATATGAGCCAGCAATATGTGCTCACAGCCCAGAAAGCCAACAACATCCTGGGCTGCATCAAGACAAGTGTGACCAGCAGGTCAAGGGAGGTGATTCTCCCTCCCTACTCCACTCTTGTGAGACCCCACCTGGAGTACTGTGTCCAACTCTGGGGCCCCCAACATAAGAAACACATGGACCTGCTCAAGAGGGTCCAGAGGAGGCCATGAAGATGATCAGGGGCTGGAGAACCTCCCCGATGAGGACAGGTTGAGAGAGTTGGGGTTGTTCAGCCTGGAGAAGTGAAGGCTCCAGGGACACCTTATAGTGGCCTTCCAGTATTTAAAGGGAGCCTACAGGAAAGGTGGAAAGGGACTCTTTACCAAGGACTGTATCAATAGGATGAGGGGTAATTGTTTTCAACAGAAAGAGGGTAGATTTAGATCAGATTAAGGAAGAAGTTCTTTACTGTGAGGGTGGTGAGACACTGGAACAGGTTGCCCAGAGAAGCTGTGGATGCTCCCTCCCTGGAAGCATTCAAGGCCAGGTTGGATGAGCAACGATCTAGCGGAAGGTGTTCCTGCCCATAGCAGGGCCTTTGGAACTAGATGATCTTTAAGGTCCCTTCCAACCCAAACCATTCTATGGTTCTATGATTCTATGATTATTCAAGCTTTTATAAGGAGAAATTTTAAAGGATGTTGATGGAAAGTTCCTGTATTTAAATCTGTATCTCCTGTCTTTTAACACTTTCTCAGTAACATTTTGAGTAGCACTCAAGAATGATTACATAGACACTAAAATAAAGATTAAAAAAAAAAAAAAATTAAATAATTTGGCAGTCTACTTAATTTCAAACCCCAAGAAGAGAAATTTGCTTTGTCTACAAATCATAGAGCATAGTTACATTTGAATTTTATTCTATCAGAAGGACTCTTATTGGTCTGTTTGGAATTTTCAAAGTGATAAATATGTTTACTTGGCCTAACATTCATTGGGAGATCATGAAGTTCTTACACTCATCAGGGAATGAAAAAAGGATGAGTGTCGACATATGTCTGTGCTCTTACAGGTTTATTAATATGAAAGCATTATTGATATGATATTGAATAACATCATATCAATAATTTAGGGATATGATTTTTCTCCAAAAGGAATAGAATAAAGAGGAAATGAGTGGATGGACATAACCGAGACAAAGGATTTTTTCACCACTGCACTATTTTTGTTGGTAAATAAATTAAAAACCTAGATGATTTTGGAAAAAAAAAAAGTTATCTCTGTTTAGTTTTTATTTTCAGCTTATTTTTTCTGAATATCAGGTACACAGCAGAAACAGTTTTCGAAGTGTTGTATGCTGTGTTTTGGTTTTTGACACTTTTCCATAAGGATCATGGTCTAATACATTCAATTTGCAATAAATTATATGAGTACCCACCTGACCTAAACATCTCATTGTGGACCTAAATGACTTCTGTGGAAGGTTACCAAAAAAAAAATTTAACTGAAAATGAAGAAATCTCCACTCACTATTCCACTCGGAGACAGAATTAATTGATTAAAGGGGAACCAGGCTCCATCTCCTTTCCCTAACTTCTTTGGGTTGTTTTATGTCTTTAGTATTTAAATATAGAAAAATGGCCCAAATCCATACAGACTACAGTTTGGAGGAAACAATAGAGGACGAAGAATATAATTAGCCCTACTTTTCTTACACTTTTCTGACCATCCAAATGATCATAAGAAGTGCTCTCAGCTTCAGAAGTAGGGACCAAATCCTCTATTAGTCACGTCATAAAATGACTTTATTCCTTTTTCTTGCAGAGAAGAAAGTTCACAGAAGAAAATCATACTCTGTTCAGCACATATCTCTTTTGTGAGACAATACTGCAGAGTCTGGGGAGTCCTTAAAGCCATACATTTTATAATGTCTATCAATTAAATAATGCATATAGTACACATCACCTTGTACCCATCAGCTATGTGCATGTGATACATACCTACTAAAAATATTAATCTCCCTCACTTGTGACAGCCATGCTTCATCAAGTTTTTATGTTTTCTCTAATTCTTCTTTTAACACATCCTATTTTATGGCCATTTAGACAGAGGTACTCAGAAGCCTAAATATGTCTAGAGTTACTAGTAGAAAAAAATCATAACATAAAAAATTACTGTACTTCAAGATGAATGTGTTATAGATACAAAACTGTTATCTCACCTCTTAACAATTTCATTCTCACCTGCTCACAGAATACAGCATATGTATGGCAGTAAAGACTGCCATATATCAAGCTCTGGGTATTTTCAATACCCTAGAGCTTAAAGATCCCATTTTCTTTTGGGAAGTAAGATTATCTTTTTGATCTGTAGCTTTCTTTCTCTTTTTTCTTTCTCTATTCCATACTGGAAGTTTCCCTGCAATGCAGTTGTTGAAAATAAATCCTGTCTTTCTGGACACAGTCAGCTAAATCTTTCCTTATGCAGTCCTAGTTTTAGGAGTATCCAGGGGATAAATCTGATACATTACAATAGATATTTCATTGTTAACTAATTATTACTGTTCCAGTAGTTTCCAAAATTGCATATAAAAAAGCTCAGGTGAAATAAGAAAAATTAAGCAAAATTTCTGAATATTCTTTGTTAGTGAACTTTTGCATGGGCATTTTTTGTTTATGCTACATATAGATATATAGGGTAGCAAAGAAGATTTTCTTAAGCAAGCTTCCTCTCTACATAGCTGTAGAAATAGTGGTGAATCCTTAAGTAATCTCTCAGGATGCTATTTAATTTTCTGTCTCCTTCTCCCCAGACCACCTCTTGCCCTCAGCTATTAACAACAGAGTGATTAGGGAAAAAAAGAAAAAAAACCCCAAACTTTAAATTTTAATACTATTTAATAAAACTTTCTTAGTAAAAAAAATATAATTACTTCTGTATTTTTACTTTTGCAATTACTATTTTTTTTACATTTATTAATGAAATCAAAATTCAGACCCAAAAGGTAGAAACATATATCTTTGTTATATTTTTCACAGATTTTCTTTCCTTCAGATATAGGAACTTTGTGGTGACTTGAACACTGGAGTACTTAATTTACTTTAGGATACCAAATAACTGGACACATCATTGATTAAATCTACTCTATTTCATGTACAATTTCTTCAGATAGACCTTGAAAAAATTACACTTAGGAGCAAAAGTAGCCCTACTGTCATGTTTCCTTAAACAGCTGTGTCAATCATATTTCCAACCACTTCAATTTCTTTTTGAATATGGCTCAAAACTTAACTCTGTACTAACCTCATTGATTGTATATGTATGTTATCTAAGTCTTCTGCTAAGTGATTCCACAAAACGGGCAGGTAAGATGTAAAATCACCCCTCCTCCTAGAGGAAACAGTAAGTAATTTTATTAGGAACTGTAGTAACATAATTCATAAAAGCCTATTGAAATCTCTGCTGAATACCATCAATGCTCTTTTGATGTGATGATATATTAAATACCCCTCAGTTTGAGCCACAGAGTGATACCCTCTGTTTCATAAAAGACATCACTAAACTAACTGCTGCTGTTATATGAAGCCAAGAAGCCTGTTACTGATTGTTACTGATTTGTTATTGAGTTGATGATTTTTGGTGATTTTGATAAGGAATGATTAAGACTAATCAATTAAATGGAATCTCACAGGAATATCGGAATTTTTATAAAAGACAGTGGTGTCATGTTTTAAGTAGTCATAGAGATATTGTATTTAGTTTAAAGTAACCATACAACCAGTTACACTGCTAGACGAGGTACCATTGTTAGAGGGTTTGGTAAGGATGATTTATTGCTCTGTAGACTAGATGTTTTAAAAGTTGTATTGTGAAAGGGCCTCGAAGCATGTTAAAATTGCAATGTGAGCCAAAGTCCTTGAGTCAAAGACATTGGGGGGGTCCTTCTTTTGAGTCAGTAGTCTGTGGTGGTCATAAAAGCAGCCCCCCGACTCATTTCAGGACTCAAGTGTGCATGACCAGAAAGAGGTGGGAATAAGAAAATGAGTGCTACACAATTTAGGTGTGCATTGTTGGTGAGACGATTCCCCTGCACACCTGTCCGTAAATAAAAGAGTGTTTGTATAAACAACACACTGTATAAACATCACATTGGTGTCGATAAGTTCTTTTATCCCATTTTGGTAACAAGCTCATATATATTGCTCTTCTAAGATCTGCTTAATTTGAAAATATGTATAAGTGAATATACATGAGTTGTGATGTTAACTCCATACAAGGCTGATAAATTTATTTTCCACTTGTTACTTTATAAAGGCTTTAAAATTCTTGTTTCTTTTCAGAAAAGTTAATTTATTATTCTCTCAGAAAGATTCTCAGCCAAAGGATACTGGGTCACACCGTGAAGAGCTTCACTTCACCAGCAAGTGTGTATTTCAGCTATCATCCATCTGGTTTACTGAACTTCTCTGGAAGGGCAAGTAGGTTGGCGAGTGGGAGGTCTTTTTAATACTATATTGAGTGTCACAGGGCATCTTTCCAAAAATAAAATGGAGTATCTGTCTACTACTACCAGCATAGTTCAAAATGAAGGTCATATGGGGACTTGCAGAAGAAAATCACTTGATTTTTGTGTTTTCAAGTGAGAAACTCAAGAACAAGAGAACAATATCACTGCTGTCAGTGTCACAGCTTTGCATGACTTTTTTCACCCATTTGATTACAGTCTTTTTAAATATATGTAAATGACTTGGTATGTATAAGAAAGGTTGTTCAATAGAGTATGAACATCTGGCAGAGGACTTTGGAGATACCTTGGTTTAATGTTCCACTGTCTTGAATTTACATTTAATTATTCTGAAAAAGTAGCAGGTCTTAAAATACCTTGAATGTCATTAACTGGAGCTTTGCTTAAAGGCTTTGAGGATCTCTCAGTCAAAATCCTCCATACCATTCTACAAAATGCTGCAACTACAGTAGCACTGTAAGTTACTAATTTCCATTCAGTCAAACCAGAAGTAGGTTGTATCATTCTTCCCATGACCCCTTCCTGAACATGAAGGGCCCCCTCTTGAGGAAAAAGATATAATTCTCTGTTTATGAAATCAGCTCTGAGCCTTTCCTGATCAAAAGAGGCAAACTGAGCCAAACTGTTAGATGTGTTACACCTGTGATGTAAATTATGCACTAACCACTGAGCAGATATCATCAAATTTAATTAGGGCCTTACTCAGTAGATAGGTTGTCAAATTCAAAAGGTGGAAATATAGTGTTTGAGCAAGTAAGCTACCCTGCTTCTGAAAAAAGGATGTTATCTTTCTTCAGCTCATTGATAGTGACATTAGAAGGTGAAGTGGGAGGAAGAAGATGTAGCAAAACTCCTGATTAGAGAACATTAAGCTTTACTTTCTTTTTGCATGTTTAAAGAACACATTTTCTGTATAGGAGGATTAAGTAGATGACACCAAACAGAAAATAACACGTAATTTCGTTTAACAGCAAAAATCCAGATTTTTCATAGTGCAACAGATTGTATTTATCTCTGTGGTCTAATTAAAAAGTTAAACATTAGCATTTTGTTGCTACCTCAACCACAAAATTATGCAGCTTGAAAAACAATAGTTAAGGGGAATCCTAGTGGTTGGTATTTCCAAGTATGACATGAAGCATATGCTCCCAGGGTTTCAGTCTTCTTGAACCATCATTGTCTGAAGTATGAGCAAATACAGAAAGATACCTATATGTTCTGTAATGCTTGAAGACCCTTGTGTGCAGTAAACAGTTGGCAAAATACAGATTTGTCAAGAAATATCTTGACAACTCAAAAAGTTCAGTTCAGTCTAGAGCAGCTTTTATTGCTGCCAACTCCTGCAGGTGGAACAGCAGGCATAACAACTTCAAGTTTCTTCTCTGTTACCATTCTCTAACATATAGCCTTTTGGGGCTTTTTTTCCTGAGAAAAATTTTACTTTTACAGAATATATTTCTATGATTAATTTTCAATATGTTGTTGTGATGAGCTTTCCTGGACAGATCGATCATGTAAATACTGTAAATTCTTAATTCATTTTACATTTCAAGAACAACACAGTAGACGACAACTAAAGTAAACTTCCTTGAAAGTCAAGGGTGACGAATGCTTCAGAATTGCCATACTGCATTGCCCAGCTAACCCAATATACTGCCTCTGATGATGGCCCAGCCAGATTAATCAGACAGATGCAGAAAATTATGAAACACACACGAAATAACCTGTCCAAGGGAAAAAATTATCTCTAACTGCTGTCAGCTTGTGGTTAATTTATATCTCAGAGCTTATGGGTCTATATTAATTTTAAATTATTTTATCCTGTACCGTATAACTATGAATTCTCTTACATTTTATGTAGGATTTCTATATGCATCAGTATTCCTTCTGATGTCAGTATTATCTTGTGGCAATGAATTACACTAGTCAATTATATGTCAAGTAAAATCATATTATCTTTTATCAATTTTAAATGTATTGCCCTTGACTTTCATTGATTGTTCTGGTTCCCAGTTTACCTTGTCAGCAATATTTTTATAATATATGACATACATACAAGAGCATTTTTCTGGTGTTTCATCATAAAATATAGACCTCCACTCATTTTTTTTCCTACACTCTACTGTAGCTGTTGGTGAATGCTTTTGGTATCAGTGTTGTGATCCTACAAATAAACGGCAGAGAAGAACAAGGCCTTAAATAGTCCGAAATAGCTACAAGTCTGCAAAGTATCCACAAGACATATAATAATATTTATTGCATTTTTCATTACCAAGTGAGGTGGCAGATAAGTTATAGAAATAAAAAAATAAAAGATTTTCTTCATTTTTTTGTGCTCCATTTTACATGTAAATCCATCTTTTTTTCCCTTAAAATTCTAACTGCAAGAAGAAGAGTTTCATCTTGAATCAAATAATTTTTTTTCTGAGACATTCTGAAATTCAAAGGTCATGTACCTTGAGGTAATGTGTCCAACCAAGGTCTACCTTTAGATGAAGGCAGAACATAGTAACTAAAGGATTTAAGAGTATAATAGATTTTCTTCAGAAGGTGGTAACCTAGGTCCAATTTATTCTCTGTCTGTCCTTATTACCTGCTGTTTAAATAGCATGGCAACAATGGGATTAGAGTTGAGATTTATGGAGTAGAAGTTACATTTAGGGGATGAATCCAAGTTTCTTTATTATTGCTATCTTATTTTAGGATGCTACATGTAATGCTTGGAAGAGAAATAAAATCTGAATGCCAGAACTTGTTTGTTTGTTTTTTTTTTTAAAGAGACAAATACAATTCTAAATAAACACAGAGTAAAAGGGTCTTTTCTAGCAATATAATAGAACTTCTGATGGTGACTTCTATGTTCAGTGACAACCAGTTAAAATACATTTGTATATTCAAGCTAGGTTCAATCTATTTACTACTTGATTATTGCTGTAGCTAGATAATTATTGTTATTGTTAACTACTTATTGCTGCAAAGTAAGAAAATTTTGGACTCTATCAAAAAAAGTAATGCTTTATTTAGGTTAACATGATATATTTTGATTAAAATGTACTGTTAAACATGGTTTGAATGAAGGCAAATGGTTTTTTGTTCAAATTGTTTCTTAATCTGTATAAACAAGAAGTATTAAAATGGTGAGAACAGGCTATAGCAATAACCGAATTCACAACTGAATCACGGTCGTTGTCAGTTGCCCAAACATACAGATGAATTTCAGAAGATGTAATACAGACTACAGCTTAAGCGTTCTGCAGTTAACGAAAAAAGTTAGAGACAATTTCTTCTATTGCTGAAGGTACATTAAAAATATTCTATTTTACTGCATTTTTCCCTTTCTTTTTGTTCCTTTCAGCTTAGTTTCTTGTAGTACAATACTAATCGCTTCAATGGCTCTGTCCACTGGAAGACACAGACTCTTATGAGTACATAGAAGATGTCACCAAAAAATAATTATAGCAACAAAAGAACATAGTTCTCAACATAAAAGGAGGCTGTATGTATTCATACATGAATAATTATTCATAAAATATATTTTATAAAGTGTAATAGATTTTAGTTTGAACATAGTTTATTCATATAAAAATTGAAAGATTATTGTGGACTGCTATACATCAGTCTACAGACCGAAATCTTCAATGCCTATTATTCTTTCTTTTCTAAGTAAAACATCCTGCATTCAAAGGCAGAAAGTAATGGGATGATTTTTGCTTCACAATACTTATGCTACTCAATATTTGAACATCCTCTTCTTCTCCCTCTCCTTTTGTTTTGAATCCCAGATGATTCTTTCACACATCAACATAGATTTTCTCAATCTCCAATCTGACTGTTAGGATTACTGGTAATTTTCTGACAAAACATGCTTTCCCATCAAAAAAAAAATCTTGTATTTATGATTAATGTCTTGACAGTAGTGGCCTCTTAAGTATAATAATTTATGGTCAAAAAGAAAATAATGAGCAATTAGAGAACTCACCCAGGGTTGAAAGACAGCTTCAGAGTCTTTGTACCTTCCGCTTCTAGTCAAGTACTTGAATATCAAATTTCCATGCTTGCAGATAGTAGCCTGGCTTCCCAGCAGTTGTTCTTCCATGAGTACTTTTGCTATCATTGCCTCCCTCTAGAAGTGTTCTATTTTATACAAAAAGATTAAAGCTTGACTGAGCTAATGTCATAGATCTGGTGTGTCTGCTATAGAGAATTCTATATAGAGAATACTAAATTCAGGAAAATGAAATTTCTGATCCTGTCCCTCTCAGTCCTTCTAAAAATATGAAAATTGTTGTGGGTACATGGTAATTATTCAGACATACAAGCAACACATATGCAGAAGGTATGACTCAAAACAAATTGCTATAGGGTAGGAAAGACTCAAAACAGACAGCTTATTTTTAGTCATAAACATACTTCTATCCCATTGCAAAAGACTTTACCCATTCTTTCAGTGAAAGCAAGCAATAAATCTCTAATATTCCTGATTTACAGGTACATGGTAATTACTATGGCGTAGCTGAAACATTGTAAATTGGCACCCTTATTCAGTGTGGCAACCTTATTCATTTACATATCTGTGTCCTGAAACTAAGACTAGGCAAGACTAAGCTGCAGAAATATCAACACAGCATTTTATTTTATAAATGTTGTTTAAATCAGTATATTCCAAACCTGGATACTATGATTACTGCAAGGTTGCATGGTACTAAGACTAAAAGACCCTGACCCTTGAGGGAAAGTATGACACATCTAAAGAAATTGCAAAATCAATGTGTTGCAAGATACGGTGTTAACTAACATAGGAATAAAACTGGCAGCTGTTAGTAATATGTAATATGTTGTTAGAAACATGCTGTTAGTAATATACAGTTTCTTTACCAGCTACCAAAACCACGGGGAGTACTGAAGAATCTTGAGAAGGTTCAGTCTACATTCTGAACTGTAAAGAAAACTAGAAAGTACTTATTTATTTAGAGACCACATGCTGTCTGAAAAGAACTGTGCTGCCTGAGTTGTTTTTGAGTTAAAAGAACACATGTGGTTACAGATATTGCTATAAACTAGATCAGGCTGACTTTCAGAGACATGGAGCAGCAAGGCAACACTGTTGCGATGAACTTGGGGGTATATCATGAGCTTCTGAATTTAATTCAGAACATGCTGATGATTACTATCACCTCAACACCTTCCAAGAGCTTTACACTTAGGAAGACTCTCTTTGGAATCCACTCATCTCTCCAGGGTAATAAGACAAACAGGTTGGATTTATCTCACTCAGTTTTATGCATATTTTATATAGATTTCTATTTATAACTTAGTGATCCCTCCTTGTCAACTGAAATAAATGGGTACTTCATAAAAGTCATCTGACTATTTTGGAGTGTCATGCAGCCATGAGAGCAATCATGTTAGGGGACTATGTATCTGAGCTGATGGGCACTGGTATTCATGATGGGTAATGAAATTCAGAGTCTGAAAGCATCTTAATTGTCTTGTTTTTAAAATAATGAAAGGGCAGAGGGCTAGATCTGTGGTAAAGTCATATACTTTCTATTTACTTATTATAAGACTAGAAACAGTATTCTTGTAGCAACTAAAGACAACTTCCCATCAAAAGTTTTTGGTCCTCTGATTTGTTGAATGGTAATTCTGATATATATTGTCAAGGATTATTCATCACAAAACAAATTTTCAGATTACACTTGGGATGGAACATTCACATTTGATACTACAAATAAGACTTCAACATACCTTTAAAGGAAAAAATAGTGAAATACTGACTTATCAGTACAATAGAAAACACATCATGAAACTAGTACAAACAGATCAGTAACCACTTACCAGAGTTTTATACCTGGGCTACTAACTTATTTCAGTTATATTCCAGCATAGAACTTGAAAACATTTCAGTTAAAGAAAAAAGAAAAAACTTAAACTAAAAAGTGTATATTCTAAAAACTCTGAAACTTTTAAGAGATTTTCTACAGAGGTGAAAAAAACATAACTATTTTAGATGAAGACTCTGAGGAAAGCCCAGGGTGATGATATTTGTAAAGTATGTGGAGAAATACTGCTGTGATCTAAGATACTCAACAGAGTTTCAGAAATGAAAATAAATAAATACATAAATAAATAAATAACAATCAGCAAATTACAGAAAGAGGGATCTAGAAAGGATGCTGATGCCACCAAAAGGCAATAATGACTTCCGGAATTAGTGAGGAGAGAGACTAATTTACAGCACCACAAACTCTGCCCCTTTTAGCACCTCTCCTTGTAGTTTGACACTTCTCTCAGGCAACCCAAATCTTCTGCTGAAGCTAACATGATTCTTTCAAGAAAATGTGAAGTCTGGAGATAAGGAAAACAATAAGCTGTCTTAATCACTGTCTGTGGAAATTCAGTTTTACTTACCTTCTGAGATGTACCTAACTGGCCTTCTGTCTCATGTCTTCGTTAATAGCTAAAACAACCTGCAAATCAAATGATGTAACTACAGTCTTCACCATGAGTTCAGAGTCCTTCCTTCTTTAAAACTGCAGGAACTGCTTTTCCACAGCTCTCATATAATATTATCTCTTAGTCTATAAACTTCCGGTATAAATCCTGTTGCAGAATTCAGGAAACCATAGTCCTCTTTTCAGTGTTAATATAATGTTAAAAAAAAAAAAAGTCCTTACTGACTATTTAAATGTTCTTTCAGTAGCATTCCTTCACCTATTGGGAATACCTTTCATAAAAAGATAGCATAGTTGAGACACCTATCAAAACAAAAGCATGCTGTACAGCAGTAAATTTTTTTGGTCACAAATTATAAAAATGTGTTTTAACTTTCAAATAATTGCCAAATAATATTACAAGATGCAATATGGGAGGATTAAGCTTATATTCCTTTGATTTTATTCTTTTTTATGTAACTAGGTTATAACCAGTCTTTAAAGGAGGAATGTTTGCAATTTCACAGAATCCAAGGGACTGGGGAATCTTTTATAAAATAATGTTTTATTCTTTTGTTGGAGGAAAAAATATAGTTGAGAAAGTCCATTACACACGATTTAAACAGTAATGTCAAAACTGGACTTTACAAGAGGAATACAAATGTCATTCCAAAAGACATTAAAATTATTACTAAGTGATTACAGTTTCTGTGCTCTGATTGTGTATTTCCATTGTTTGTTTTTACAGTGTCAAAATTACAGATTTTCCAATTAGTGCATTATCAGTATTCTATTAAGTAGAATTTTAATAGCTTTACAAAAGTAGGTGTTACTTTACAGTCTTAAAACTTTGTATCTGACAGTAATGGGGAAGATCTTTGGAATTCTGGAATGTTATTTAAAAAGCAAGGGTTAAAAAAAAAAATACCAAAAAACCCCAGTATGGGAGGAAATAAGGATTAAGAAGGAACATATTTTCATGTTACTGCAGGATCAGGAAAACATATCTGATTGTGATAGTTTTCCTCAATCACTCTTTATATATGGATGTATCCATTGTGCAAGGACTTTGTCTGCTCTGCTGTCCAGTTTGTATGTTATTCCATCCTTTTCTAGTCCATACTAGAAGGACTTTCTATTATTTCCATAGTTTTTTCTAGCCTTTTTTTTTTTTTTTTTAAATTTTGTCTGCGTCATCATTTGCTAGCTAGCTAATTACCCCATTCTTATTTAAAAATATAAATTCCTGAGCAAATTCTGAGTACTTCTGGTCCACTGACTTATGAAGGTCCTTGCACTCCTTGTGTAAAGCTACTCACTTCATCAGGTCACAATCCACTACTTTTTGGTGTATCCTGGCAACCTTTACCTAGATGTCTTCAGAGCATTTTAAGGCAATATGTGAAGTGGGACATCTGACTGTAACCTGCTTGCATGAAAGGATGATGTGTGAGTATCTACTACCAATTCGTGTGTTCTGCGGTTGTCTTTGAAAGGGAATTCTTTTACAGGTAGGGAAGGAGCCACCATGAGTCCCAGATGATTCCCTGCTGTTGGCAGCAACAGAATTGAAAGGGCTACCCTGGGGGGTCACTTGCCCTGTGATGTAGAACACAGCTTTCAAAGCCTATCTATTCTTTGTCCCAGAAAACAAAACAGTTTTCACCACAAAAGGAAAAAACATATGAATGTTGTTACACATGGATGTCAATGTATGTGTGTGTGATGTTTTATACATATTTTATTCTTTGCATATTTTTAAATGTCTGCAGCTGTTATGAATGTGTTGTTGAAGCAGTAGGTCCAGTCAAAGAGCTAGGTCCTTCAGCCTGTAAATTTGTGATATTTTTTCACTTCTTTGACCATGACCTGAAAGAGTTGCCATGCATGTTTTTCCTTACTATGGATAGTTTCATCCTGCTTGAGGAATAATATTGCTGACCATTGGTTTCACCTCGGTATTCTAGACAAATCTTCAAAAACTATTCTGCCAGATTTTAAATATGTTGAAATTAATGACAAGAATGCAGGACAGTTAATTAACTGTCAGCCTGTGTTTTGACAGAAAAAGTTATACATTCTGTAATAAATGTAATGAAATTTGTACCTTTAATTATTTTATATTCAGAAAAAATAAAAAGGTTCTACAGCAGAGATAATTCTGAAATAATATTTACAAGTTGTTTCAGGGAAAGTATTTTGAAAGGCTGAAGATCAAGCTAAGGATACAGAGTTTAGATATATAGAACAGACTGAGATAAGCATTTCCTGCACAAAAGTTGGACTGTCAGGCTCTAGACTTCAAATTGTGCAAGACCTAGGTAAGTAGGTAAGAAGGGAGTAAGTAGTTTCCACTAATTTTAGCGATCATTACCTTAGTGGAAGTCTGAAACATTAGATGAAGTTAAGTTACTTGGACAACAGAAAGCCATTACACCAACTGATCTTATACAGGAACATTAAAACATATCACACTATGATTAAACTTATGCAGATTTGCATTTATTTCCAAGGCATCTCTCATCAGTAAAGTATGCTAAAGAAAACAAAAAACCCCAAAAATCTAGAGCCAAAACAAAACTTCCTAGGAAGGTTTGGATTATATTTTCATTCTGCAGTGCAAAACTGTTTTTCTTTTTAATATTTTATATATTTCCATTTTAAGGAATCAGTTTGAAGAATTACATTTACTGCCTCATAGTTGTGCTGTGGGTTATTCTCTTCTCTTTAAAACTCTGTTTAACAAGAGAGTATTTGTGATTTGAGATTTCTTAAGTTGTTGCCTGTAGAAAACCAGTAGTTTCAGGACATGTGAACTAGTACTGTTTCCAGGAGAGCTGAACTGAACCTATCACACAATTTCTCTGAAGTGTACTGTATTACTAGCTTCCATCTCATTGAATTGTATTTTAAATACCTTAACAAAGTTTTTCACTAAGTACACCAGCAATTCCAGAGGTAATCTTTAAAAATCAACAATTATGCAAGATTTTCTGTATTATCTGTATGGATGAAGATGAACTTATCAGCATCCAAGCCTTTTATCTGTCTCCACAAGGTAAGCATTGTCAAGGGAAATGGAGAGTGATATGCCGCTCATACATTATTGAATAGCTGACAGGCACCATTAAACTACCCCAGACGAGATCAGGTTTGCCATTCAGTATAAACAGTAGATATACACCAAAACAGCAACAGGCATCCAGCAGATAACATGTTCTTTGTTGTGGGATGATTTTTCCCAAAAGTAAACAAGAAAACAATGGGTATTGATTTTCAGAATTATTTTTCCTTACTTTAATTTAGAAGCTCTGGTCCACTCTCATTGCATAACATACTGACAGTCTAAGAACAAATGCTTTTATTCAAATTCTGGGTTACAAGGTATTTAATTGTAGGCAGGTTTTTTTGGTGTTTTGTTTTTTTTTTTTTTGGCATATTAGAAGAGTGGGAGTGCAACCTATCCATACTGCAGTTTTATTTTAGGGTATTTTGATGGGCAGTATTTGAAACAGTGCTGGTAAACAGCATAATGCTCAAAGACCTTAGAACAATGAAGAGAGAGCATCACAAAAAGTTTATGTACAGCTGCTTTGATGTTGCTCCACTAAGGTTAGTAACATTTCACTGTGGAAATCAGAACTAATGACACCTGATTTCACATGGATTTGTGTCTTTTGTTTTGATTTCACTCCAGGAAGAATTAGCCCACAGGGAAGTTTGCCATACATTGAATATACTTACGTATTTATATGTCTTAAAAATACTTATTATATGATATATATAGACTTATACATTATATTTTTTGTCTTCACTTATATGGATTCTCTGAGATATAATAACACATTTAAATGCATTCTCTCAAGATGTCATTAATAAGGTGTCTTTCCTCTGCCTGGATCCTAGAAGCTTTTGGTAGTACGTCACACCAGATTTAGCCATCTGCACCCTAAATATGTAAATTCCATTTACAATCAGTTAACACTTCTAGAGTGTAATTCAACATTAAAATGTCTAAAAGATGTCAAAGACATTTTTGACCATCACTTTAACTGTCAAACTTGATTGAAATTGGACAAGATACTCAAGTTGCATGGCCCTGCCATAAAGAGATATAGGAATGCACACATACTATCACAGAGGACTGCAGTTTCATAGAATCATACAATCATTTATGTTGGAAAAGACCCTTTGGATCATCGAGTCCAACCATCAGCCCTACTCTACAAAGTTCTCCCCTACAACATATCCCACAGCATCTCATCTAAACAACCATTAAACACATCCAGGGATGGTGACTCCACCACCTCCCTGGACAGCCTATTCCACTGTCTGACCACTTTTTCTGTGAAAATTTTTTCCTAATGTCCAGTCTAAACCTCCCCTGTTGCAGTTTAAAGCCATTCCCTCTTGTTCAGTCACCTGTGAGAAGAGACCAGCACCAACTTCTCTACAATGTCCTTTCAGGTAGCTGTAAAGAGTGATGAGGTCTCCCCTCAGCCTTCTCCTCAAACTGAACAGTCCCATCTCCTTCAATTGCTTCTCATAGGGTTTGTTCTCCAGGCCCTTCACCAGCTTCGTTGCCCTCCTCTGCACTCGCTCCAGCACCTCAATATCCCTCTGGTTTTGAGGTGCCCAAAACTGGACACAATACTCAAGGTGTGGCCTCACCAGTGCAGAGTACAGGGGGACTATCACCTCCCTACTTCTGCTGGTCACACTATTTCTAATACAAGCCAGGATGCCGTTGGCTTTCTTGACCACCTGGGCACACTGCCGGCTCATGTTCAGCTGCTTGTCAATTAGAACCCCCAGATCCTTCTCTTCCACACAGCTCTCCAGCCACACCTCCCCAAGCCTGTAGCGATGGAATGGGTTGTTGTGGCCCAAGTGCAGGACTTTGCACTTGGCCTTGTTGAAGCTCATCCCATTAACGTTGGCCCACCGATCCAATCTATCCAAGTCTCTCTGTAGTGCCTCCCTATCTTCATGCAGATCGACACTACCGCTTAACTTGGTGTCATCTGCGAACTTACTGATGATACACTCTATGTCCTTTTCAAGATCATCAATAAAGATGTTGAACAGAAATGGTCCCAACACTGAGCCCTGAGGAACACCACTTGTGACCGGCCACCAGCTGGATTTAGCTCCATTGACCACCACTCTCTGGAACCGTCCATCCAACCAGTACTTGACCCATCAGACCGTTGGCTCATCCAGGCCATGAGCAGCCAGTTTTTCTATAAAAATTCTATGGGGAACTGTGTCGAATACTTTTCAAAAATCCAGGTAGATAATATCCAGAGCTTTTTGCCTCGTCCAATAGTCGGGTCATTTTGTCATAGAAGGAGATCAGGTTTGTCAGGCCGGACCTGCCTTTCATAAACCCATGCTGACTAGGCCTGATCCCCTGGTTGTCCATTATATGACTTTTCATGGCACTCAAGATGACCTGCTCCATGACCTTCTCTGGCATCGAGGTCAGACTGACAGGTCTATAGTTTCCTGGATCTTCCTTTCTGCCTTTCTTGTAGATGGGTGTCACATTTGCCATCCTTCAGTCCAAAGGGACCTCCCCAGTTAGCCATGACTTCAGGTAAATCATGGAAAGTGGCTTGGCAAGCACATCTGCCAACTCTTTCAGCACCCTTGGGTGTAACCCATCTGTGAGAGACTGAAACATCATATGAGTGTCTCAAAGTTTGCTTGTGTCTGTGCAAACCTCCAAGAGAAGCTGCTGTGGCCTGTGAATTGGTCTGGGGAGTGTCGCCAAGAGAAGCGGGAGTGTATTGAAGGATGCACCCCCCCACTTCTTTGCAGTTGCATTGTCCAGACTCTTTAGACAAGCCTCAAAGGGGCAGACCTGTACTGAGCTGGCCTCATCCTGTAGCCATTTGTGGCTCTATTGCTTAGGCCAGACCCCATGCATGCATTGCTAATGAACTGACAAGAGGCAAACATTCCTGCCTTGAAGCCAGATGCAACAAAACCTGTGGGACCAGAGAAAAAAAAAACTAAAGGTGGGCAGATATGTTAATCAGCGGATACGATGAACTTAAAAAGGCAGCAGAAAATTTTGCTCAGTGTGCATCCACCATTGAAGCCAGATCCATGTGCACCCACCACCAAAGAACTGAAGGCTGAGCACCAACGGGCCGCTGCTGGATCCATGGTGGTGACTATTCTTGTGACCCTATCCCACATCCTTGCTTTATTTCTGTCTTTTCCTTCCATTCTGTCCTATCGCTACCCCTCTTCAATTTTTTAATAATAAAAACCTGTTTTGGGTATACAGCATTTGACCTCGTTTATGTCTTAATCTCGCTCTTGGGATCGTATCAAAATCTCCCCCGACATTGGATCGTAACACCATCCAGTCCCACAGACTTGTGTGCATCCAAGCGGTGTAGCAGGTCTCTGACCACTTCCTCTTTAATTGTGCTGACCTCATTCTGCCTCTCCTCCCCATCTCCCAGCTCATGAGGCTGGGTGTCCAGGGAACAGCCAGTTCCACTGCTAAAGACTGAGGCAAAGCAGGCGTTGAGCACCTCAGCCTTTTCCTCATCCTTTGTTACCATGTTTTCCTCTGCATCCAATAAAGGAGGGAGATTTTCCCTAATCCTCCTCCTGCTGTTAATGAATTTATAGAAACATTTTTTATTATCCTTAACAGCTGTAGCCAAGTTGAGCTCTGGCTGCACTTTGGCTCTCCTAATGTTCTCCCTGCATAACTTCACTACATCTTTATAGTCTTCATGACAGACCTGGCCCCTCTTCCAAAGGCAATAGATTCTCCTTTTGTTCTTGAGATCCAGCCAAAGGTCCCTGTTTATCCAGGCCGGTCTCCTTCCCCGCCTGCTTATTTTTTGGCACACGGGAACAGCCTGCTCCTGTGCCTTTAAGACTCCTCTCTTGAAGTATGTCCAGCCTTCCTGGACTCCCATATCCTTCAAGGCAGCCTCCCAAGGGATTTTGTTAATCAGTCTTTTGAACAGGTCAAAATTTGCCCTCTGGAAGTCTAAGGTGGCAGTTTTACTAACTCCTCTCTTTGTTTCTCCAAGAATTGAAAACTCAATCATCTCATGATCACTGCACCCTAGACGGCCTCCAACCTTTACTTCCCCCACAAGCTCTTCCCTGTTCACAAGAAGCAGGTCCAGGAGGGCACCTTCCCTGGTCGGCTCACTCACCAGCTGTGTGAGGAAGTTATCCTCCACACATTCCAGGAACCTCCTGGATTGTTCCCTTTCTGCTGTGCTGTGATCCCAGCAGGTACCCGGGAGGTTAAACTCTCCCACAAGAACAACGGCAAGTGACCGTGAGATTTCTCCCAACTTTTTATAGAAAGCTTCATCACCTCACTGCTTTGGTTGGGAGGTCTATAGCAGACTCCCACAGCAAGATCTGCTTTATTGGCCCTTAACCTAATCCAAACACTATCAACTCCCTTATCACTATACTTGATTTCTGAGCTCTCATAGCATCCTCTAACATACAGGGCCACTCCACCACCTCTCCTTCCCTGTCTATCCCTCCTGAAGAGCTTGTAGCCATCGATTGCAGCACACCAGTCGTATGAGGCATCCCACCACGTTTCTGTTATAGCTACTATGTCATAGTTCTCGTGCTGCAACATGGCTTCAGGCTTACCCTGTTTGTTGCTCATACTGCGTGTATTGGTATAGATGCACTTGAGATGAGCTATTGAATCCAACACCTTTTTGTGAGTGTGGGCCCTATTTCCTACCAGACCCTTCTCAGGTGCTTCCACGGTTTCTAAACATCTTTCCCTTCTCTCAAATGAAATGGCAGAGGGAGAGGCCTTACCAGTTCATATGCTTGCAAACCAGGATAAAAAAATATTTTAAAATCCTGCTCAGTGAATACCGGCTTTACAATGTAGTGATATTCTGATATTATATTTTATATACAGTCTTTGAATATATGTGAATTCCTTTGTGAGGTTCAGAAATCTCTGAGTTTTGGTTAATTAGAGCTATATCTTACAAAATAATCAGGCCTGCACACAAAATTTTACCCTGTTGCTCACTGGATGGAAGTCTTTGGACTAATACAGACAAACTATGCTCAGCGAAAGAGAGTTTATTCTCTTAATTTTTCTCATTTCTTACTATGCACCCAGCAAAACTTTGAGTTAATTTCAATGCCAATTCTCCCATTTATTTGGAGGTTCCCTAAGTGAACTCTCAAGAATTCATTACATTGCCATTGAATATCAATTAACTATGGACAGGTAAAGTGTATCCATTGTTTGTGTTAATGTGTTATCAATTCTGCTGTATTTTGTTCTGTTGTATCAGAGTAGATTTATTAGTAATCTCAGGAAATATACACTGTATCTTAAATGCCTTGCTTAGTGCTTTAAGCCTCTTGGTTAGTGTCTCAACCTGCCATTTGCCTCTCCTAAGTGCTTTTCTATTGTTCTAACAATTCATTAAATCTTAGTGTTAATTCCAGAGCTCCATTTCCCTCTCACATTATAACCCCTTTACCTGCATAGGTGTGCTGCTGGTTTCGGTCAGTGTTATCCTTAGATGAGTTCCTATGAGACTGATCTACTAGAAATAAAGGATTTGTTTACAATTTCTCAATGCCATGTACTTTTAGTGCAGAAAAGCTAAATAGTACGAGAGAATGATCCTGAGCAGCTGATCTATGTCAGTTTTGTTACTAAAGTACTAGTATCAGGAATGTTTTTGTCTAGTGCTGGTCACTAACAATTTGTGAGTTTAGCTTGGCTGTTAGCATGGTACTATTCTGAACAAGTGGTTTGGATGCATCTGTTATGTTTTAGATGAGAACAATTTAATAGCATGATTTTTGCTGTGCTTGTTGGCTTCAGCACTAGTTAGCTTCAGTGTAAGGGAACATGGCTGAGCACATTTAATTTAGTAGCATAGACATACACTGTGCCTCTATGCAAGGAGAGCGCATTTAATTTATTAGCATAGACATACACTGTGCCTCTATGCAAAGAGAGAGTTAAAGCCATCTATTCTCATCTCTTCTCCTTGAGTCCATCCTACTGGATGCATATTTTCATCAACAATTTTAGAAAGCAGCCTGAGCTCAGACTGCTGATCAATCTTTCTTTAATTGTAAATTATAGAAGGATATGTTGTCACACCTAGAAAAGCCTTTTCAGAACAGGGCACTTACCTGCTTGACAATGTCCAGGCAACTCGTTTTGAACTAATGTGTTGTTGAAGAAAGATAAATATTATAAATGATTGCATTTATTTTCTGCTGATGGCTAGGTAACTCAAAATTTACAGTACTAAGATAGTCATCTAGGTCTTTCATCCAAGAGTATAATTCAAAATACACTGGTATGTAGGTAGGCTTGAAGAATGCAAATCTATAATGACAACTCCAGAGCCACTATAATGAGGAAGAACTGCCTTGGGTAATCAAATAAAATGTAATTAAATGAAATTTAGGTAGATTTAAAATATCACCTCTCTGCAGGGCCTTCATGCCTAACTCTAGGTTTCTTTACTTGACCCAGATTTCAGTCCTGATCTTCTGATCTTGAGTTCTCTGGTAGCTCTTTCTTCACAATACATAGCTGCTGAAAAGGTAGGAGGAACTGGTCCTCTCTTTTCCACATGTATTTTTATCCAGTAGATCAGTCATTTTCATACTTCCTCTGGATACGGATATTTTGGTGTTATTTGTTTGTCATAGCACACAGTGTGCTTGAAGCAAGAGTGAACCTCCTTTTCTATGAAATCCAGCTGTGCCGGTATGTGCTCTTCATATTATTTATTATTCTCATGTAGAAATACATTTCTATTGAATCAGAAAGTTTGCTTTACAGGCCATTTATTATATTTCGTCAGTTCTCAACTGTGCTTTAAATTCCTACCAAATAGTCTTCTCTTCAACCTTCCTATTATATCATGTTTTCAGTGCTCAAAAATTACCACCTATATGCATGCTTATTTTACTCAAAGAGTAGTCTAACCTAGAAAGACCTAAAATTTTGTCATCCCAGCCAAAGCTATGACAATAAAACATAATAAGATCTCTTCTACTTTTTATGGAAAAAAAATATTTTCCTACTAGAAATACCTTGTTATTGTAATAGCCAAAGTTTTAATCTTCATGATAAAACTAATATAAATTTTTAATTTGCTAGACTGGAAGAAAAAATAAAATCTTCAAAGGCAAGATTGGGGGTTTTTTGGTTGTTTTTTAATATACATAATATATTTTCTGAGAGTGGTTTATCTGAAGTCATGTTTAACTTCTTTTTTCCTTGTAGTTTCTCATCCAAGTAAATAAACATAATAACACCAATAATAAAACTTTCACATAATAATAGAGCAGTAAAGCTCCATTGAAGTCACACACAGAATTAAGGAAAAGATGTAATATATATATAATCCCCTATGGAAAGAACTTGATAGGATGTGAAGAACAGGTGTATGAATTAATTAACACAGATTAATTCTTTTTTATTATTGACACAGAAACTGAATTCACAGGTAGACTACACCAGGACAAAATATTATACTGAATTTTGGCCTGCAAAGGATGATTGCAGCTAGCAGCTACTCATATCCTGAAGGTGATATAATTTGCCCCAACTGTGCTGAATTACTGTGAATAAGCACCTAGGTAAAGCTGTTAGCTGGGTATAAAAAGCAGACCTCTGAAAACATTTGTGTAGAAGTGAAACTTGTGTAAAGTATGTTAGGTTGCTTTTATCTTTAGAATGGATGTTTTATAGAGATCAGGACATAAGAATAAATGCTGAGAATATATTGGGATTTAGTTCTAACTTTTAATGTGGTTTTGCCATGGTGAATATTCTTTATGTCCTTCCCTGGTATTATGGAAGAATAGTCTTTTTCTTTTCAATATGGTACAAAATTACCTTGGTGTTCTTCTTTGTACTGTTAAGTTAAAGGACTTTGTATTTGTTTATAGATCTCTGTTACCTGGATTTTGCCATCTGATGTTGAAATCCAAAAGCATGGTTGGAAAAAAGTGAAATACAGTTTTTGATTAATGCGGAATTTGTAGTGGTGTCTAGTACCAAATGAAGTTTACATCTTTTATGCATAAAAATGCTGAGAATATTAACCCATACAGTAGGTAACAGTAATAGAACTCATACATTGGGATTTATTGGAACAGTTTTTTAGTTATATTCCAACAGAAACATTGCTGAGATTGGTCTGATATTCTGACTGAGGAAAGTCAGTGACTATCATATATATCCAAAGTAGTCCATATAACAAAGTAATAATTTTTGTGTTTTATCAGAATGTTATGTAATTTAATATATATTTTGCCAACAAATGTGATGTTGATTGTCATGGATTTCAATAAGAATAGAATCAGCAGCCAGTGGTGAAAATCAGCAATATATATTGAAGAGCTTGCAATTTCACAGTTTTGATTCAGTTATCCAGATTTATTCTTATATGTGATGAAGCAACGATTTCTTTTTTATATCACCCATTTTCTTCTCTGTTCTGGACACTGAAAAAAAACCCCAATGGACAATGCAGAGTATATGTATGACTAAAGCAGATTGATCTGCATTTATATAGAGATAGTACTTAAAACATTTCACAATCTCACCAGTAATGACATGATAATTCATCAGGAGCATGAAATAATAGAATTATTTGGTATATTTTGTGAGAACACATGAGGTGGAAGTTGAAACAGCACATTTTTTTAGTAATAAACACTTTCAGACAAGCTTTCATGAATAAAAATGTGAACATGTGGATTCTCTTGGAAATATAGGAAAAGTTCATTTTTCTGCCTCAGAAGATTAAACTTCGTATTTCCCATGAGAATGTTCTAGCCAGTGAATGGTACACTTGCTAGTCCTTCTTTTGAACTAAAGAAATTTAATTTGAGTTTCACTGAGCAAATAGCTTTGTAGTCTCCTGGTTAAGAGAGTAGTCTAGTTTAAGTTCTTCAAGCCACTGTTCCCAGGACTATTTTTAATTAGGAACAAACATATGTTAGATGAAAATTATTTCTGTTGTTAGGTTACTGATTAATGTAGGTGACTTATGCTTTTACTTATACTTCACTAAACTTTTGACTTGAAAACAATATAAAATTTAGTTGATCCCCCTTCTATTGCACCCCAAATAATTTAAGATTTGTTTTACTTGTGTTTTTCTAAACTTTAGTTTTCAAAGTATACTTGTCGCGGATGAAAGTATTGACACGGTAATTTTTAGTAAGAAATCTAGGTTTATTAATAACTAACAGCAATTTATTATTATAAAATAATTCAGAAATACTAAAAGAAAGAAAAGCGACTTATTCAGATTCTAAAATGACAAGATTCACACTAACTTACTTAACGGTACCTATATATATATACACATGCATGCACATAACAAAAATGGACAAACATACAGAAACAAAGGTGTTTAGATTCAGTAGAATGAACACAGAACGGACATACACACACAGAAACAAGGGTACGTACCCACACACACACACACCAGCAAAGAGAAGCTAGCTCAAAGAAAATTTCCCTCTCGAGTTTAGAGCAAATACTCACAATGCCTTGGCATTCCTCAACGGGCGATAATTGAGACTCAAGCGGGGGACTTCGCCCTGGCCTTCCATCTGGAACAGACGACACCTTAAGGGTTTGGTACCTGAGAGGCGTCCCAGCTCAGGGGAGATGCTGGTCACAGGCCCACTGCGATCCAGGAGAGCTCAAAGGGTCTCCCTGGTGGTCGCAGTTTATAGGGTGCAAGATAATTGACTTTTGTCAAATACTTTCTGGTGCCTTCCAGCAGTTACAAAAGAATTTGATTAATGTGTGACTCTGTTATTGTTCCCATTTGACCACATCCCAGGCACAGGTGTGCCAGGCCCTTAGGAGTTGATGGGCCATTTTAACCATTTCCGAGCAATCGGGAGGGGCAGGAGCCAGGCTCGTTAACATTGTCAGTCCTTATCTCCACAGACTGGTGTATAGCTCGGGGGATGTGGGTGGAATCGCACCTAGCACCAGGCAGCCCAACAAAGAGGGGCGGGGGGGGGGGGGGGGGGGGGTAAGAATTGCACCACCACAATACTCTAACTGATATGAAACGTAGCCTGTGACCTTCCTCCACCATTGTCAATCACCATGTATTGTGATAATTCTGTAGTGATATAGAAAGGACCATTATCAGAATATCTTGCCATCCTGAATTTTCACTTCAGTCTTCATGTTTAAAAGATAAGAGATAATCATTTTTAGTAGAAAACCAGTGACTAGCAACAAATTTATTATATCTGTATCCATATCATGCTGTGTTTTATTTACCTCTACTTGCAATAGTCTCTTCTTTCAGAGTAATTTTCAAATGAAAACATGATAGCTTTTTCTTCAGTAAGTATTGCCACACTTTCACAGGATTCATCAAGGACCAGCTATGGCCTCTGTAATTAATCTAAGGAATATCACCCAAGGAAGCAGGAGTGTATTGAAGGATGTACCCTCCCACTCCCTTGCAGTTGTATTGACAAACTCCTTAGATAAGCCTCAGAGAGGTGGACTGATTGAAACCAGCTGTTTCTCATCAAGCACAAGGACCGATGATCACTGGCCATTGTATAAGCTGGATACTTTGTGGCTCTATTGTATTGCTGATGACTTTGGCCTTCGTCACTGAACCGATAAGAGGTGTTTCTGCCCTAGAAGCTGGATGATTGCTCAAGAAGCATGAAGTCAGCAAAAACCTGTGGGAACAGAGGGAAAACTAAAGGTAGACAGATATGTTAATCAGTTGATAAGATGAACTTAAAAGGCAACTGAAAACTTTGCTTGGTGTGCACCCACCACCGAGGAGGATCAATGGGATGCTGCTAGATCCAGGTTCACCCACCACCAAAGAACTGAAAACTGAGGACAAACAGGATGCTGTTGGATCCATGGTGGTGACTATTCTTGTGATCTATTCTGGACGCTTGCTTGATTTCTTTTCCTTCCATTCTGTCCTATTGTTTGATTTGCAGAAAACAGACCCTAGAACTCGAATAGAGTTATAAAGCAGGTATGTTTACTCCGGCACTGGGGTGCAAGGGGATTTCTCCACAAAGCTTGCACACCAACAGCACATTTTACTAAAAACTTATAGAGTGTGGATATACATATTCATTGGATTACATGACACAAACATACATATGCATGAGTAAGGCTGGGTTAGTTCTAAAGGCTGGTGTCAGCAGTTTATGTTATCTTTGCACCTGCGCATTGCCTCTTGGTGGGCGTCTTTGGGGGTCTTTGGGAGGAAGGCTTGTAGTCTTTCTCACCTTGTACTTTTCCCCGGAGCATGTGCAGATTCTCTTGGACAATTTCTTGAATAACAAGAGTGGTTTTCAGCTGGTTTATTCATTCTATCTTATCTAAGAGAACCAATGGAACTTCCACCGTCCATATATGGCTATCTTTACTCATTACCAAGACCCAAGTAGTTAGAGCACATCTGTTTCCCAAGGACAAAAGTATGATATTTTGCTGAACACTGCAGCTCTTGGTAGATTTTCATGGTAAACTGTTTTGTTTTGATGGACACAGTAGTCCTTGGTAAAATTCCACAGAACAGTCTGGGCAAGCAGGATTCTTAGCAATATTCAAAAATACTATAAGTAATACTATAAGTTGCTATAAGTAAGTAAATAAATTGCTAAGCAGTTTTCTATAAGTAAATAAGTCTCAAAACAAGTAATCATTTCTCTGTATCAGGTATGTTTACTCCAGCGCCAGGGTGCAAGGGGATTTCTCCACAAAGCTTGCACACACAGAGCACATCTTACCAAAAACTTTTAGAGTGTGGATATATATATTCATTGGATTACATAATACAAATATACATATGCATAAGTAAGGCTGGGTTAGTTCAAAAGGCTGGTGTCAACAGTTTATGTTACCTTTGTGCCTGCACATTGCCTCCTGGTGGTCATCTCCAGGGGTCTTTTGGAGGAAGGCTCGTAGTCTTTCTCACCTTGTACTTTTCCTTGGAGCATGCGCAGGTTCTCTTAACTAATTTTTTGAATAACAAGAGTGTTTTCAGCCAGTTTACTCATTCTATCTTATCTAAAAGTACCAGTGTATCCATTTCTACCATCCATATATGGCTATCTTATTCATTACCAAAACTAAACTAGTTAGAGCACATCTGCTTTCCATGGACAAGAAACATTTTTGCTGAACATAGTCATTCTTGGTAAGTTTCCACAGAAAACTGCTTTGTTTTGATGAACACAGTAGCAGTAGCCGTTGGTAAGCTTCCACAGAACAGTCAGGGCAAGCAGGATTATTAAACAATATTCAGAAATCATTATAACTTGCTATAAGTAAATAAGTTGCAAAGCAGGTGATTATTTCCTTGTATCACGTTACCCCTCTTCACTTTTAGTAATAAAAAACTGTTTTAAGTGTACAGTATTTGACCTCGTTTGTGTCTTAATCTCATTCTTAGGATCATATTGAAACCTCCCCCAACATTGGATCTGGACAATCTGTTTACTGTATGAAAGCTGTTCTATAGATTTGAACACTGTAATTATTTTTCTCTGAGACTTCCTCTTCTAGTCTATCTTTTTTGAGATGGGGGAACAGGATTGCCAACTGTATTCAAGACAAATTAAGAATTTCTGTACTGAATTAATTATTATTTCTGTTTTAATCTGTTTCTTTTCTCATAATTCCCAATATTTGATTGGATTTTTCACTGTTACCAAGAACTGAGATGACCTGTCTAATCTTGACTCTAAGATTTTGTTGCAGAGCAGTGAGTTTCCTCTAACACCATAACTTTATATGCAAAATTAAGATTATTCTTTTTTGTGTGCAGTATTTTATTTATCTTTATTGTATTTCACCAATACTTTGATTCCCCAGTCCCTCAGACTTATGTAGTATTTCTGCAATTCTTCACAAACTGTCCTTATTCTTACCATTATTAATAATTTTAGATCATCAGTCAACTTTCTGCTCACGTCCCTTTTCAGGTCCTTTGTGAATATGCTAAACAATAGAGGTGCTACCACTAATCTCCAGTGTATTCCACTGGTGATTTTTGTTACAGAGGCCCTCAAAATAAATAAGCAAAGTCTCATTCAACATTGTGGACAAGCTGTAAGAATTGATTCACACATCTTCATCAATACTAGCCATCCCCAGAACCAACACTCAGAGATCTGTTTTCCCTGAGTGACCTCGCTTAATATGTAGCCACTCGGCCAGCCAATCCCAGTCTTCTTTATCAGTGTCAACTACTCTAATTTGGGCCAAATGATCTACCTGCTGATTCCATCTCACAGCAGGGGTCCTGTCTCTTGCATGGCCCTTTACCCACCCCACCTTTAGGGATCGTAATCTACTTATCTGCAACAATCATTGCCAATCCTCAGCTCTCCAAACCTTTGTACAGCCCACATGCCACTGATTAGATTCCCAGTGGCATATCCACTCTGTAGCACCCTTATAAGTTGCGTAGGAGTCAATATAAATGATGGTGGCACCATTCTCTGCTACTAGCAAAAGAGCATGCAACTCTCCCACCTGCGCACTACCTTCTTTCTCCTCTATAATGGTTTTACCAGTATCAATTTCCAAAGTTACTGCTTTACATTGCTGTTTTAATTCCACTCAACAGGTGGATGCATCAATGAACCTCAGTCCTCGTGTATCTGAATCTATAGTCAATTCAGGTGCCTCCTTGATTGGGGAAGGTTTATAAGGTTGGCCTAACAAACCCAAATCTAAATGTATAGGCTGTTGAAACTGGAGATCTTAACTGAGCCCTGTCCTAATTGCAATAACTGATTAACTCCCTCTAAATAAGCATACCACTTACATATTGTGGTTTTCTGAGCTACTCCTTCAGGGGAAGATGACCCCTTAAGAATCAAATTTAAAAGGAGAAAAGGGCCTTGTACTACAATATCCTGCATGGTACATAATTTCTCTGCTTCTTTAACTGCCCTAGTAAGTAAGAGGAGTCCCTTCTCCCACTCTGAATACTGCTGTTCAGTTTCCTTAAATGAAGTGGAAGAAAACAGCAGAGGTCTAACAGGTCCTTGTGGTCCTTTCTGAAATACACTGCAATAGGAGGCATGTTCTGCATATCCCCACTCCACGGATTCTGTGGGTGTAAAGGCCCCAACCTTTAATATGTCCTAAATTCATCCTTCAAAATATTCAGGGCCTCTGTATGCTGTAAAGTCCAATCCCACTCTATTTTTCCGAAGTTAATCATATAAAGGGCGAGCAATCACCAAAAACCCTGGTATATGTTTTCTCCAATAACGCAATGTACCTAGTGTGAGAGACGAGAAACCAGGCCTGCGAGAAACTAAGAAAAACAGCCTGAGAAAGCAAAAGTTGAGGCTGATCGAAGAAATGCCTCAAACACTCGCAAGACAAAACTATGAGTCACGGGGTGCATTCTGTGGAGGTCAAAGCTGATAAGACTGCCTGAATAACACAAGATGGGACAGGAGGAGGGAGCCCTGTGAAGACAGGACAGCTCTGCTCTGGTGCACCTGGCCAAAACTTCAAGGGCCATCTGTCCGGTGAATGACCTTTGCTTCATTATCCATGAAATGCATATTAAAGTTAACACCCCTCAATATGCTAATGAGGGCTAACATGATCATGCTAATTGCATCATCCCATGAAACACCTTACCCCTCCCCGTACATGGGATACATAGGTATGTGGGTCGACCTAGGGGACGGACCCAAGGAAAGTGGGTATAAATCAAGAAGGGGGCCCGGGGCCCGAGAGAGAGTGCAGTGAAGCGAAGAAGACGGATGTCTCCTGTGCCTTCTGGAACCCTCGTCGGCAGGATCAGCGCAGAAACCCAGACCGGTGATCTGTATTTCCCCATTCCCTCTATCTCCCTCTTTTCCCTTTCCTATTAAGCAACGCAAGGCATATTATATTGCTTGCCGCAACTTGCTGTATACTTAGCCAACTATCATGTGTTCAATTAGTACATTGTGAGTAGTTAATAAATGTTTAGACTTGAAGACTTGTTGTCCACTCCATTGGGGATTTGCAAATCTGAGTCACTTGTCCCCCTCGTCTGAGTGGGACGTGACACCTAGCAGCTGTTGTAGTTCTACCTTATTAACTGGAATTTGCCCCTTTTCAATAACTGATAAAGTATCATCAGGTACCACAATTTCTCCAGCCACCCACCAAGCTCCTAAAAATTTAATTTCTTGTCCAGGACCTTGACACTTAGAGGGCATAATATCTAGCCAATTCTTAGTTAACAGATCCCAAATGACTTCAGCCACTTGCCCTACCTGTTCTTTAGTATCTCCTCCAACCAAAATATCAGCTATATACTGATATATATGGACACTCAATGGCGCCTCCACCATGTCAAGACGTTTGGCCAAAGCATTATAAGCAGTAGTCAGGGAATGTTTATATCCTTGTGGGAGTCAGTTAAAAGTGTATTGCATTCCACCCCACACACCCCCCTCCCCCCCCCCCCCCCGCCAAGTAAAGGCAAACAGGTTTATCCTTGTCCCTTAGGGGAATTGTAAAAAAACATATGTTTAACATCTAAAGCAGCCATTCGTGTATGAGCAGCTGCCTGTATCACTGTTCCTATTAATATATTTGGGACAACAGCTGTTAAAGGTGGAGTATTACTGTTCAGTTTCCAATAATCAATTGTTAACCACCACGGCCCATCTGGTTTGCAGACTGGCCAAACTGGAGAATTATAAGGGGAACATGTGTGATTTATAATCTCTTTTTTCAAGATCATTAATTACCTCTAAAATACCTCATTTGGCAGCAGTTGGCAAGAGATATTGAGAGACGCAGGTCACTTTAGATTGTGGTAATAAAGGAGGAACCTGCAGAGTTCTTACATGAGCAACTTCTGTCCCCCTACTTCCAAAACTCCACATTCTGCCATCTGGTAAACCTGCCAGAACACCAAAGCCCAATATATTTCCTTTATAAGGACTTAAAGCCACCCGCATCGCTATCATGCTCTTTTCCTCTAGTAACCAAAACTGCGTTCGCACTATGGGACATTTTTTTACTGCCCCTGTCACACCTTGATGGTTTAAATCCTAAGTCAGTGATGTGTTGTCTGTTTAAAACACTAATTTGGGCCCCTGTATCAATTAAAAACTCTAAATTTATACATCTAGGACCCACAGGGATATGTATGTAAGGCTCCTTGTTAACAAACCATTGGCAGTAATTCACCATGCGGAGTGGGCAGTCTGACCCCCAAACCGCAGCTACTACTTTTTTGACTCTCAACTCCATTCTTGATACCACAAAAGGGTTAAATTTTCCTTCCTGAGGGAGTATAGTTGCCTGCATTTCCCTTCCTTCTTGAGTTTTCCCCTCTAGCAATTTCACTAACTTCAAGATATTACCAGTAGATGGCCCATGTAACATTGCCCGGGGTACCCCCAGTGTCAACACCTTCCTCCAAAGATGATTCCTTCCTGAATCATAAAATCGACTTATCTCAGGGCGGTTCAAACTCTCTTTGAGAAGGCTGTTCAGGGTGGAGTTTCTGACTAGCTTATGGAACCCTCTGACTCCTGTCCATGCCACCACCCAGGTGAGTCCATCTCATCTCACGCCCATAAGCAACCAGATCATGTAACACTTCTGCCCATGTTAATACATGAAAGTGAGGGGGTGGGTTGCTGGTTGCATTCAATAGCTCTTTGCACCCTTTCTCTAAGGGACTGGACATGTATCTTTAAGGCATCCGGGAGACCTCTAATAAGAGGTCTAAGGTGGTTAGGATCCACCAGTGTAGACCTCCTCTCGTACATCACCTGAATGCAAGCGGCCTTTTGTACTCCCTCTGCCAATTCTGACAATCCCTTCACCTTAATGGTAACAGGCTCCCCCCTCTCCTTAGGGTCCACACCCCCAGCCCAGTAAGCCACTCAAGATGTTATTGACTAGTTACCTGGTGGTCCGTCACTTAAAAACACTCCAGGACCCCAGAAACCTCCCACCTTGTCATCACTCAACAGAATTTGATCTCTTCCCTGTTAAAGAAACCCTCCACAAATACTCAGTTTCAGTTTCACCCGGTTTATGTAAAAACATAACCTGAAGTTCAGTAAGCTCTGGTCCTGTCCAGGATGTTGTACAGATGGTGGTTCGGGGATTCCCACCTGTGGACCTGTAGGCCTTTCTGTTTTAATGAGAGGTCGCACATTTCTTTCCAATTCCTCTATTTCCTCCAAGCTACTTTCATCAGACTCTTCCCAAATATCTCCATCCTACTTCTCAAGATCTACACTGGTAATGAACTTTCAAATCTGTACAACACTAGGAGGTTTTTTTGCTCATGCCAACATAATTTTTTTTTTCAATAACCACTTTCTCTTTCTTGTAACAATTCTGTCTTCAAACAATCAATTTCTAGTCGATTCTCTAAATTATCTTTCTTCACTACTAAAAAATAATTTTGCACCTGAATCAAGCAAGCATCTAAAATGGTACACATTTTTCCTTCACTTCCACCATTCCATGAAATTCCCCAGCTTTGTTCCAACTTTCTCACAACTGCCACCAGATCAAACCACTTCTCCTTTGCCCATTGTACATCTGGGGGAGAAGGGACACAGCTATACTTCTGTAATAGCTCCTCTATCAACATCCTGCCAGCTACAACAATTTCTATGTTACAATGCCTCTCAAAATAAACAACCACTAAAAATTTAAAAAATATTATCAACACAATTAACTAATCCTCCACAACCATTCAGTTGCAGGTTCAAGGTCCATGAGAAGAGAACAAACAACTTCCTAGACTTTAACAACCCAAAATGCAGACAAAAGCAGCACTCATTAGGGTTTAACAACAACCCAAAAGGCAGAACAAAGCATCACTTTTTAGGGTTTAACGACAACCCAAAACACTCTATCACTCACTGTTGGAAGTGTGGGAAAAGCAAAACAGTGAAAAATCTGTGAAACACACATTTCCTTAACACATGGTGCCCAGAACAAGCACAGGACAGGATGGAGAGCCAGTGATTTGTGTTGCTGTGGCACCAAGGAGGAACGTGAAGCGAGGTGGAGGCCGCACATTCCTGTTCTTCCACTTATCTCAAGGAACATTTGACATGACTATGCAGTTTTATCTCCTGCTCTTCCCCATCTCTCAAGGACTGATTTGCAGCACTCTGCAGACCTTATCTCTCATTCTTCCTTTTTTCCCACAAAAAACAGAGCACACCTTGCTCCAAGGAATGTGCTGTGTCAATACTCAACAAACAATGGTTTGGCCACAGTCCCACCCACTCACACATACATACTTAGATAGATACTACCTTGAGTTTGCATCTAACTCAGAGGGACGATAACCTGATACCAAATCAGAGGGACAGATTGATAGCTTTGTCGTCGTCGTCGTCCCCCCCGTCGTCCCCCCCCCCCCCCCGCCCCCGAAGGGACATCTTTTAGTAAGATTTGGACCCTCAGATATGCCGAGTGATTACTCGGGAATTAAGTGTGTAATTACAATCTTTTTTTTAATGTAGTGCTATATAGACAACCTGCAGTTTGTCCATTTATCATAGGCAATCTTAAAGAATCTGTAAATGTTGCATAAGAATAAACCATATTATTCATGAACCTGATTGCTTCTCTCAAATGCAACCAGACCTACAGCACATGGGCCATTTGTGCATCTGGTGTCAGGCCTACAGTTACAGCCATAATTGGCATAGCTATTAAGAGATAAGTCCAGCAGCCCCTAGCCCCTCTAATCTCTGAGGAACACCTAGAACACAAGGGGATTCATCTCTTACCAAATTATTTCATTACCTTAAATGCAACACTCACCTAACAATTGAGGGCTCTCAACCTGGAGGAACTTCTCAGGGCAGCATCCTGACCCAAGTCACCTCAAAGAGTTTCCTTGGGCAGCATCCCAACCCAAGGAGAGAGTCCTCAACTGCAGCATGCTACTCTAAGGGACAAGCTCAAAATGGCTCCCCCAGGGGACTCCATTTATACCCAGGCCGAATCTGATCTATGGTCAACAGCAGCTCCTATTGGCCAAAGGTCCCAACTACCATAAAGTCCCAAGAACAGGGGCAATCAATAGCTGCTACACTTCAGCAACTAAGAAGCTTTATTTTCATTGGGTGGGTGCGCCTGCTATGGTCTTCCTTTAGTAGAAGACATGACCATTTACTCCTACTTTTGATATTTCAAGTTTTCATCAACTAGGCATTCCTCTGTATATATTATTTGATATATTTAGGTTGAACGGAGAAAAGATAGAGAGCATAAAAGTATAGCCATATGGTCCGTATCTACAAGAAACTCCTAACACCCTCCCTTTTCCAACAAGAAAAGAAAGATCTATTAAGAGCAACCAAAAACTCTGTAAGAATACATGCAGGGATACATAACTCACGTAATATCCATGGAGCTCCATGCACAAATGGTATGAAAAATAAAAAGTTTGTAGAAAGTAATATCCCTTTTTCTTTTTGCCAGCTAGGATATTTTTCAAGCAGGGAGAACTTCTTCAGATCAATTTTAGGACAGCAGTTAGAGAAATTCTTCCTCCCACAGTTCACTGTGGAGAAATGGAGGATAAAAAATTGAGACAGGAAAGGAGGTAGAAATATTTGTATATAAATATCTAGCTAAAGCAAATGCAGTGAAAAATCTTCATTCTGGTCTTTTAGAAAGAATAAATTATTTCTTGGTGATTAAAAGTAACTTGTAAGTGAGAAGGCAGGACAAGAATACAGAAGCCAAAGATGAAAGCTTAAAATTGTCCCTTTAGTTGAAATCACACAGATGTTCCTATTAAAAAAATAATATTACTCCCACTTTTTATCCATAACAGCTATATTTACAAGACCATTTTTTCTGGAATTTTTAGGAAAAAATATTTATAACCCTCCTAAATTCCAGGGCATTTTAAACTTGCTTGGACTTTCAAAATACCTAGTTAAACTGGTTGCAATAAGAATTTTTCTAACTGATTATTCTTTACTGTTATTTCTTCCCTTAGATACTTAGATCATAAAAGATTTGTACTGAAAGTTCTTCCAATACCTAGTGTGTGCAGGGTACATCTAAACATACTACTACTGATAAGGTTAGATCCTAAGTTGTTCTAACATCTGTCAGTGGTATCATACAAAATGTCAAAGACTTGAAGGATGACAGACATGAGATTCTTCATAAAATCATCCCCAGATGAATATCTAAATCCTTATATTTCTCTTTTTTCCCAAGGCACATATATCTTTCTGATGCTAACAAACTCATATGTATGACCTGTGCATGTGTTGCTTTGTCCACAAACAGGTCAAGTTGGGGACTGGTCAGTTAGCATGAAGGGAACTCCTGTTGTTCCATTTAAGTGTTTTAAATGCTCTTTCTTTACGCAGATTCCAGAAGGCTGGGTAGGGATGTCAAATAGAGATTTTATATCTTGTGGCCTGACTAATAATTGAAAAAAAAGAATCTTGTTTTCAAAGCTGATGTTCCACATGTTTCTATGGTAACCAGAGTATTCACCTACATTGAGTTTTTTATTTTATTATCATCTTTTAAAACACATTTTTATTGTTAGTATTTTTTTCCATGTTTTGACTTAAAAGTGATAAACTATAACATTTACTAAATTATACATTGGGTGTCTTAAGAGACCACTTTGTAAAAAACATTTATTTAATTTCATGGGAGTTGTTTAGTCACATAACAAGGGCAGGGGGATTGGAAAAAAAAAGGTTTTATTTCCTGAAAAAAGCAGTTCTGTAATAATTGCAGTCTAGTTAAACCATTCATACAGGTAGTCCTATGCCTGCAGTGTGTCAGGATTAAAGCATTTGATCAAAAGACCAAACATATCAACATGCTGTTATTGGCAACTGGATCATGGGGAAAAATATGGCTCCCAATCTTCATGTTTGCAAGGAACGTGCCATTGTTACCTTCCGTTGTTGGTAGGAACACAAAACTGTCACCATGTTTGAATGTAGTTTATTTTTTTTCCTCTTTGTTTCTTAGTATGTTTTGGGATGTCTAATATTTAATTGTGAAAGTTTGGGTTACTAGAGAAATGCCTTTTTTATCCTCATGTTTACCAGCCGCTGGAGTTTGAGAATAATGCTGATGACACTTTAATATCATCCAAGATTTTTTAGAACATACATTGACATCTATCACATGAGGGGGAATAGAAGGACTGCAAAGGATGCTATCCTCTTCTGTGAGAGAAGGCTGATGTGACTTTCAGGAAAAATTCAGAGACAATGGCAGCAAATCCCAGCAGAGACAGAGGCTTCCTTTGTTCCAGATTTACGTCTCCAGTTCCTATAAAGCGTACCTCCCGTCTTTGATGTTTTTTTGGCTACATTAGTTCTTCCTCTCTCTACGTGATACCTTTTACGAGTGCGTTACTTAGGTGTGTTCTCTCTCATTCTGCATGGAGCCAAGATGTTAAAAGGCATTTTGATATCCTATGACATATTTGTACATTGGGCATTAAAGTTAGATATTACAATGCTAAATTTTAATTAATTTCTGAGTCTAGCTTAGAGTTTCTTCATTAATTGCTATTGGTTTACTCAGTGATAAACAGCAGGCACATGCAGAAACTATTTACTAGGAAAATATAAATCCACTTGACATACAGTGGATCCAGTGATAACGCAAAACCAATTATCCATTGTATTTTTTTCTTGGTGTTAGGTTGTTCCTATGTCACTCAAACCCCACTTTATACCTCTTCCACATATCTTCAAATATAACTGAATATAGGTTTCATATCTCCTTTCCAAGGAGGCCAGATATGGATGGCTCCTACATGCAAGCTGTGCAGCCAATCAAGTCAGTCATCTTCTTCCGCACAGAATACAGGCTATGATAGCTGCTGTTCTTATTTACGCTTAATGAGCCAGTATTCAGCTGTTTTCACTAGTGCTTCCTATTTAAGAAACAGTATTTTTAAAATGGCTATGTCAGTGTTTACACTAAAAAACTGAAACTAATATACATGAACTCACAATGACCATGTCAGAGTACAAAGCTTTATTATTATTATAATTCTCTATTCAGGCCAGACCTTACTATCAGACCATGTATCAGATGATACTGTGATTGCTGAGGAGACCTTCAATTTAGAAACATGCAAGTTTCTTGTAAGTTGGGCTGGTGTTCCGATCCAATGTCGGGGGAGGTTTCGATATGATCCCAAGAGCAAGATTAAGACACAAATGAGGTCAAATGCCATATACACAAAACAGGTTTTTATTATTAAAAAGGTGAAGAGGGGTAGTGATAGGACAGAATGGAAGGAAAAGACGGAAATAAAGCAAGGATGTGGGATAGGGTCGCCAGAATAGTCACCACCATGAATCCAGCAGCGTCCCGTTGGTCCTCAGTCTTCAGTTCTTTGGTGGTGGGTGCACACGGATCTGGCTTCGATGGTGGATGCACACTGAGCAAAATTTTCTGCTGCCTTTTTAAGTTCATTGTATCCGCTGATTAGCATATCTGCTTGCTATTAGTTTTTTTTTTTCTCTGGTCCCACAGGTTTTGTTGCATCTGGCTTCAAGGCAGGAACGTTTGCCTCTTGTCAGCTCATTAGCAATGCATGCATGGGGTCTGGCCTACACAATAGAGCCACAAGTGGCTACAGGATGGGGCCAATTCAGTACAGGTCTGCCCCTTTGAGGCTTGTCTTAAGAGTCTGGACAATGCAACCGCAAAGAAGTAGGAGGGTGCATCCTTCAATACACTTCCACTTCTCTGGGCGACACTCCCCAGACCAATTCACAGGCCACAGCAGCTTCTCTTGGAGGTTTGCACAGACACAAGCAAGCTTTGAGACAGTCATAGGACATTTCAGTCTCTCACACCACCCCGTGGCTCAAAGATTGCTTCAGGACCCATGGTGGCTTTAAGAAAAGATAGTGTAAGGAACTGTGTTAAACTTTGTTTGTCTCAACATTGCTGTTGCACCACCACCATTTCCTGGCCTCGGCACCCTGTTGCCATGGAGGAGTACGTCCAAAAGGAGACAAAGGGTCCCAGACAAAACCACGACATCCGCCCGAAGCTAAATCGGGGTGCGGGACACACGCGGGCCAGCATGACCAGCGCCTGGGCATCTGCGCATGGAGGACCACGGGACCAGGAGCCCCATGGTCGGGATGAGACGTGCAGGCCGGCACGAAATGGGCGGACGCTTTTGGAAAAGGTCAAGGGGACTGGGACAATAAAAGGACTGCGTACTCCTCCCTCGGGGCACCTTCCTCAACACCTGTTACTTGGAGCCGGGACCTCAGCAGAGCTTGGAGCACCATCACCTGCACTGAGCCCGAGCCAACGGAACATCGCTGGATCCCTGGTGGTGGTGGTAATTAGCTGCATACCTACCGTCTTTCTTGATTAGGGTTTCTGACTTTCCCCTTCTTTTTCTCTCTGTCCTATCGCTATTACTAATTGTTACGGGAAATAAAGTTCACAAGGTTGTATGGCATCTGACCTCGTTTGTGTCTTAATCTCGCTCTTGGGATCGTTTAAGAACCTGCCCCGATATTGGATCGGGACATTTTAAATTGGCGTCACGGACAGGATCCCTTGAGACGGGAGTGCTGTACTATCTTGCTGTGTTGGATGCAAACGTCTCAGGATGAAATAACCCCCCTTATGTTACATTATGTTGTGACCTCCTGAGAGTGAACAGGGGATACTTGCATACCCAGGTGTGGCCCTCTCAGGACAACAATCCCCTTTGAATTTTTTTGGTGTTAAATTCAGATCTGGCCTCCTGGGAGAGAAAAGGGGAAATTTGACATTAAAGTGTGACCCTCTCAGGACGAATCCCTTTTGAATTAGGAAAAAGAAAAAGAATGGCCGCCCTGAAGGCAGCCGATGTTTGTGATGATGTGTCCTCAGGGGCTGAAGGAATAGATAAACTATATGATCTTTTGGAAGTGCACCGGTCTCGTCCCTCGGTCCAGGGACTAGATTGGGTGAAAAAACATTGGTTTCAACCACAGAGTGTGGTGGATAGGATAAAGGTTTTGCAGAAGGAAGCTAAGGTTAAGAGGGGAAAAGGAAAAGCTATAATATGTGCAGTGTTAGGAGCGAGTCTGGCAGCTGCGGTGGAAGAGAAAAAGCAGAAGTTGTATCAAACTGATATTGTAATAGACTCTCTGCAGACGGTCATACAGACCCTGCAGAATCAATTGAGAGAAACCAAAGAATTACTAGAGGAGGAAAGGGATCAATATATAATATTGAAAAATGAGTTGAGGGAACAACTCTTGGCAGAGACGGATACACTGGCGGAGGCAGAGGTGAAGCTTCTGGAGAAGGGGATACAGCAAATTTATCCCCAAGGGGATTTGCAAAAGGCAAAAGAAACTGTAGAGATCCCCCCCCATATGTATCCGCTGGTTAAAACAGAGTATGTGTATGAGGACGATAGAGACAACTGTCCTCAGGTTATCACCAAAGAAGTCCCATTTACATCAGTTGAATTGGCAAAGCTGAGAAAAGATTTTGCAAGGACTGCGAAAGAATCAGAGACAGAATATGTGTGGAGAGTGTTGTTGTCAGGAGGGGATGGAATCCTATTGTCAGAGAAAGAAGCAGAAGGATATTGGGGCCTGGGTGTGTTTTTAACTACTGGTGACCTCCGAGCCCCATGGTCATTGACTCAGAGAGCTGCGTACTGGGCTGGAGGGCTGAACCCCTTGGAGAGAGGGGATCCCCTTGCCATAACAGGGACGGTGGATCAGTTAGTGGAAAGTGTGCAGAAGGCAGCCTGCCTGCAGATGATGTATGATCGGGAGCTCAAGCCTAACCAAGGCTCCCCGATGATGATGCCTGTGGACCCAGAGAGGTTGACTCCCCTGATATGAGAACTTCCTGACTCCCTGAAACCCATTGGCACTCAGTTGCAAGGGAAGATTCAAAACACCCCCAATGCAGAAAGAATGACGGCTGCTCTGGAGGGGATAGTAACCCCTGACCACCAACGGCCAGGGAGGAAAGTATGGACATGGGGAGAGGTAGCCCAGGAATTGATTAATTTTGGGAGAAAATATGGCCCTGTTGGTGGATCGTCCCAAAGAACTGAAACCAGGGTCGTACGGGCTGCAGAGCAAATTAGTGGGTGACAATCATCCATAAGGAAGGGCCAAGGCTTGGGATCACCCCGATTTCAGAATTCTGGGAGGGAGAGGCCCCTAACTCGACAGGGACTGTGGCAACTAGGGCTTCAGAAAGGAGTTCCCCGGGACTTGATGGATGGACTCTCGACTCAAAAATTAGAACAACTTGTGCAGAACTGGTCAGGACAAAGTGTCACTTCCAAACCAACCCCTAGTGCCCACCTTTGATAGATCTTGGGGAGGAAGTGATTGGAGAAAGGAAGGTGGCGGGAAACTAGACCCTCCGCCCCCCGAAGGTGAGGGGGGAGGCGAAGGATGGATGTTTGTCAGACAACTCACCTGCAACACAAAAGGAGACTTACTAATTATTGTTGCCGTAGGACCAAGAAAAAGACCGGTAACATTCCTGATTGATACTGGGGCACAAATCACTTCGCTAATGTGGGCTGAAGCAGAACAGTGTGGAATCTCGATCCCATCTAGAAATCTAATTGTCTTAAATGCCCTGGGAAAAACACAGTCAGTGCCTATGACTCCAGTGGCACTTTGGTTACCAGGCGAAGAAAGTCCTGTCAACACCATGGTGGCCATAGGATCTTTTCAGATGAATCTTTTAGGTATAGATGTTTTGAAGGGTAGACAGTGGCAAGACACTCAGGGGAACTCATGGTCTTTTGGTGTCCCCCAGATCAGGCAATTGGCCGAAACATTGGATATAGAAGTGCGCTTATTGCAAGCGGCACCTACCCTACCTCCCTCCAAATTGACAAACGTTAAACCCTACCCATTGCCTCTAGGAGCAAGGGAGGGAATTACACCAGTTCTGGAAGATTTGAAAAAACAAGGGGTTGTGGTCCCCACTCACTCTCCCTTCAACTCTCCATCATGGCCAGTCCAAAAACCAAACGGCAAATGGAGATTGACAATAGATTACAGGAGGCTCAATGCCAATACTGGTCCACTCACATCTGCCGTACCAAACATTGCTGAATTAATAGCAACCATTCAGGAACAATCCTACCCTATCATGGCAACAATTGATGTCAAAGATATGTTTTTTATGGTCCCTGTACAACCTGAGGACCAGGATCGTTTTGCCTTCACCTGGGAGGGACAACAGTATACTTTTACACGACTCCCCCAAGGATACAAGCACTCCCCCACGCTGGCTCACCATGCTCTAGTGCAAGAGTTAGAAACAATTCCCAGAAAAGCAGAGATAAAGATTTATCAATACATAGATGATGTACTCATAAGAGGGAGTCAGGTAGAAGTTGAAGAATCTCAAAAAGATATCATTACCCATCTAGAAAATATAGGGTTGACAATTCCACCTGAGAAAATACAGACCCCTTCAAGTGAGGTAAAATTTTTTAGGGATCTGGTGGAAGGGAGGTATGACGTGTATCCCACCGGATACTCTCTCCTCTCTCGATCAGATCAAGATGCCAGAGTCAAAGAAAGACTTACAGCATGCATTAGGGTTGCTTGTGTTTTGGAGGAAACACATTCCTGATTTTTCAATTATCGCTAGGCTCTTGTATGACTTATTGAGAAAGAGAGCTCAGTGGGAGTGGACTCAGGTCCATGATGATGCTTTACAGCTGTTGGTGTTTGAAGCGACTGCCTACCAAGCCCTGGGTCCAATTCACCCAACAGATCCAGTTCAGATTGAATGGGGGTTCACCAAGACTGGACTGTCCATCCATTTGTGGCAAAAGGGTCCAGAGGGTCCTGTTAGGCCCATTGGTTTTTATTCTTGTAGCTTCAAAGATGCTGAAAAAAGGTATACAACTTGGGAAAAAGGCCTATTTGTAGTTAGCCTAGCTCTGAGAGAAGCCGAGCGCACCATCCGGCAGCAACCTTTAGTTCTCAGAGGCCCATTTAAAATGATCAAAGCAGTTTTGGCAGGAACCCTGACGGGGTGGCCCAGAGAGCCTCCGTTCGAAAATGGTATGCACAAATAGAACACTATTGTGAAATCTTTTCTGTAACTGAGGGAGCCACGAAAGTGCTAAATATACAAGATGAAGTAAACCCAGACAGGGAAACACCCGAGCTTTTGTCTGTAATACAAGTAGCTCCTCCGTTTTCTGGACAATTGCAAAATGTCTGGTTTACAGATGCCTTGTCAAAGCGTGAGGGGAAAATTTGGAAATACCGAGCTGTGGCACTTCAGGTAGACACCAAGGAACAGATCATTACTGAAGGAGAAGGTAGCACACAAGTGGGAGAACTAGTTGCTGTGTGGAGCGTTTTCCAACACAAGGCTCAATCTGCTTCTTCTGTCTATATCTATACTGACTCTTATGCTGTATTCAAAGGTTGCACTGAATGGCTTCCATTCTGGGAACAAAATGGATGGGAGGTCAATAGAATACCTGTATGGCAAAAGGAAAAAATGGCAGGATATTCTTACCATTGCTAGACAAGGGAAATTTGCAGTAGCATGGGTAGCATCTCATCAGCAGGATGATACCCCAGTAAGCCGCTGGAATGCTGAGGTGGATGAACTAGCCCGGCTGGCTTCCCTACAAAGCACCCAGATAGCAGAAGATTGGGAAAGTCTGTTGGAATGGCTACATGTAAAGCAGAAACATTCAAGAATTAAGGACCTCTATTGTGAGGCACAAGCCCGAGGGTGGCCAGTTACCAGGGAGGAATGTAAAACTTGTATATCTTCCTGTGAACAATGCCACGTCTGTCTGGACAGACACCCTCTAGAGGGTGACCCCCTGCACTTAAGAGAGGGAAAAGGCCTATGGGAGGCCTGGCAGATTGATTACATCGGTCCCTTTCGAAAATCAGAAGGAAAGTACTATATACTGGTAGGTGTGGAGATAGTATCTGGACTAGTGCAAGCTAAAGCATGTGCTAAGGCAACAGGAGAAAACACAGTAAAAGCCCTGAAAGAATGGTTTGGGATTTTCCCCAAGCCACGGTCAATCCAATCAGACAATGGCTCACATTTCACAGCCAAAGTGGTCCAAGAGTGGGCAGCCCAGGAGGGAATTTCATGGGTGTTTCATACTCCGTATTACCCACAAGCAAATGGAATTGTGGAAAGAACAAATGGTCTACTAAAACGCTTCCTCAAACCGCACAAGCCAGGATGGGCTGAGCGAGTGTGGGATGCAGTGACCAGCGTCAACAGTCGCTGGGGAGTAAATGGATGCCCAAAGATCACAGCATTCTGTCCAAAACCTCCTACAATTATGCCAGCCCCACATGGCCCTGATCACCTAGTAATCCATCTCATTCTCCAGGACAACCTTTCTTGGTTGAGCTTCCCACAGTGGGCAAAGTGCCACTGGTGTTGGACACACCCCTTAACAAATACACCTGGAAGGCTAAAGATGCCTGTGGAAAAACTCATAGGATTAACACTAGATGGATTGTTCCCTCTTTCTAACCCAAGAAGTGAATTTGGTTTTTGTTTCATTTTCAGGGGGAAGCAAGTGACACAGACGCACCCACAGAAGGAGTGAAACAGACGCAGACTTTAGTGCAATTTGGTTAGGATGTGTATGTTAATTTTTGCTATATTATTTTGGGGATTTACCTATGAAACTGAAGGGAAGCCAATTCCCCCGCCTTTACCCAAACCATATAACCCCCTTGAGGATAATGAATTTGTTTTGTTAGCAAAAACTGTAAGTCAAACCTTTAATCTAAGCCACTGTTGGGTTTGTGGAGGACCTCTAGGATTATCAAGCTGGCCGTGGGTTTCTATACCACTTTTCCCATCACAGATTGTAAGCAACTACAGCGACATTGGAAATACTACCTGGGATGATAGTGGAACATGGCCAGTTCAGTTTCCTAATAAGGGTAAATTTTGTTTGAATCATACTCAGAAAGGAGGAGTTGATGTGGGGAAAAGTAAGTGTCAATGGACTCTTACACATAAATTGATTAACAAAGATAGAGGTATTTATATATGGTTGTGGCTTAATGAACAAGGACGCAGCAAAGGGTTCAAAGGGTTTTGGTCAAACAAAAATGAAACTGAATATGCCAAATTACAGGGAAACAACTTTTATAATCAAACTTGTGAATGGAAAAACGACACTGGGTCCTGGTATTGTACCATCCGGATAAATAATCACCTGAATGAGGTTTTCAGCCCTTTGGGAAGTAAAAACACAATTTATTTTCAAACCCCAAGGACTGCAGATGGACCATTTGCCAAAGGCACCAAAGCCAAAAAGGGCCATTATTGGATATGTGGACATACTGCCTACAAACAATTACCAGCGAATTGGTCATGGATTTGTTATATAGGGATTATCCGACCTCTGTTTTTCCTTCTCCCAGAGGCAGATGGCCCTCAATTGGGAATAAGACTATATGATAAGCTAGGAAACAAAAGGATTGTCCGCAACAAGTGATCTGTTGAGTTTGAAATAGGTGGAACTCAAAAGTGGGGGGAAAATGAGTGGCCCCCTGACAGAATTATTGATCATTATGGGCCTGCCACTTGGAATCCCAATGAACCGATAACAGGGGCAAGAGAACCAATTTGTAATTTGAACCGTATAATTCAATGACAAGCAGTCTTAGAAATTATTACTAATAAAACTGCTAATGCTATAGACCTTTAAACTCAACAATCTCAACAGATGCGCACTGCAATCCTTCAACATCGCATGGGTTTAGACTACCTACTAGCTGAAGAGGGAGGAGTATGTGGAAAACTAAATGTTTCTAACTGTTGTTTGGAAATAGACAATGTAGGTGAAGTAGTCCTGCAACTGACCACAGTTATTAGGAAACTAGCTCATGTTCATGTTCAAACATGGAATGGCTGGAGTGGCGATTTGTGGTCTTGGTTACCCGGAGCACCATGAGTAAAGCAGCTTCTATTTTACCTACTATGTGCATTTGCCGCGTTGACGTTTTTACCATGTATTATTCATTGCTTTGTTCAGTTAATCCAACGTGTTGTTTCTAACATGCAATTTATATTTATTGACTCACCTGATGGTGTAAAGCAAATTCGTATCATTCACCAACCAAAGCCTGTCGCTGTATCAATCATTTAAACCTTAAACTTAGGATAGATGTTTTTAGGCCTAAACCGCACATGCGCTCTGGGCTGGGGGCGTCCATTTTGGCAGATCCCCGGCTCGGACGAGTCAGACCACCATTTATTTTTGCGCTGTGGTTTGTAATAACAATTCGAATGTATACCCTTTTAATATTGAATTTTGTGGCTGTTACTTTGTTAGCTCTTGCTGTATTTTCTCTTGTGACATGTATGTGTTTGTCTGCTAAGTGTCCATGTAAACCGTCTTGTAGTTGTGCCTGTTCATTTAAACAACCACCTCCTTCCCCTCCCTGTCCCTAAGGACCGAGAGCACATTCCTCGGCCCGGTCTGAGACGGGACCGAGAGCACATTCCTCGGTCCAGTTTGAGATGGAACCGAGAGCGCATTTCTCGGTCCTGGCTGAGACACATGTTTAACTTTGTTTAGTTAAAAACCTGTTAATTAATAGTGTTACTGTTATCTTTTTATATGTTTATTTAGAATATTGTTAACGTTTAAATTTGGAAAATTTGGAAAAGAAGTTTCTAGGCCCAAATGACGCATGCGCATTAGGAAAAGGGGAGTGGAAAGAGATTTTCCTGCTGCGCATGCTGACCCCAACTCCTTCAGACCGGAGCTGGAGGCCAGGGCCTCAGACACTCTGTGGTATTTTGTTAAAACCATGGGAGAAATGGAAAATACATTAGAATTAATCTTAATTCACTTTGTAGTCTTTATCTTGTTAACTATTATCTTAACTGTTATGGTAATACTTCTTTTTTGTCCCTGTAAATGTCCATCATGTAAGTTGCCGTCATGTTCTTTTGTTGTTTCATCGGAGCCTTAAAATTAGTTTATAAGATGTTTTGGTTTTATAAAATTAGTTAATTTTGAGTATGATATACCTGTTAAAGAATGTTATTGGTTATATGTTTGTTAGTTAAAAAATGCTTATATTTGTAAAGATATTGTTAAAGTTCAAACGAAAATTTGCCGGAAATCTTGTTTGTTATTGTATTTTGCACTTTTTCTGGTCTTTCTCTCTCTCTCTCTCTCTCTGTACTGTTATCTTTCACGCCACCATGAAGACAGCAATGTTGAGCCACGGGGTGGTGTAAGGAACTGTGTTAAACTTTGTTTGTCTCAACATTGCTGTTGCACCACCACCATTTCCTGGCCTCGGCACCCTGTTGCCATGGAGGAGTACGTCCAAAAGGAGACGAAGGGTCCCAGACAAAACCACGACATCCGCCCGAAGCTAAATCGGGGTGCGGGACACACGCGGGCCAGCATGACCAGCGCCTGGGCATCTGCGCATGGAGGACCACGGGACCAGGAGCCCCATGATCGGGATGAGACGTGCAGGCCGGCACGAAATGGGCGGACGCTTTTGGAAAAGGTCAAGGGGACTGGGACAATAAAAGGACTGCGTACTCCTCCCTCGGGGCACCTTCCTCAACACCTGTTACTTGGAGCCGGGACCTCAGCAGAGCTTGGAGCACCATCACCTGCACTGAGCCCGAGCCAACGGAACATCGCTGGATCCCTGGTGGTGGTGGTAATTAGCTGCATACCTACCGTCTTTCTTGATTAGGGTTTCTGACTTTCCCCTTCTTTTTCTCTCTGTCCTATCGCTATTACTAATTGTTATGGGAAATAAAGTTCACAAGGTTGTATGGCATCTGACCTCGTTTGTGTCTTAATCTCGCTCTTGGGATCGTTTAAGAATCCGCCCCGATATTGGATCGGGACAGATAGTTGTTGAGAAAAGCCCAGAAAAGAGCATTTTATAATTCATAATCAATTATATAAAATATGAATCCATCCAATGAAATAGTAATCAATTGTACAAAATATGAAACAATATATAGCAAGAAGAAGAAGCATTAACATGACAAAATCACATAGCAAAATAAAACAGGGAAAAAACATCTGTCCATATAATTTTCACAACTGAAGGTTTTGGCTGGTACACCGCATGGACATATTTGACGTTGTCCAGTGATGAGGTGGCTATAAATTGCATGTTGGTCACAAGGCGTTGAATTAATTGAATAAAGCAGAGAATAATATGTGGCAAAAACAGTAATAAGGCCAAACCATGCAACAAATAGAACAATATTAATTATTATTAATATTTATGTTAATTAATTAATATTAATAATTAATATTAACACAGTTTTTCATAGCCTGAGAGTCACACAGTCATTATCCATTTTAACCAGTACATCAATTCAAACCTTTCCTATGAGGCAAATTGATGACATTATTATAATTCAGTGACTTTCTTGATGCAGTTTAATCATTTTTTACCTGTTGGCTTCTGAAGTTTAAATAAATGAATAATGTTTAAGCATTTTTACTGGCTTTGTTCCTTCAACATCAAGTGTTTCCATAAATATCTTATTTTGCTATTCAAGACTTTTAAAATCTGTTTGTAACTTCTAGCATTACCTCTGCAGAGTGAAGAGGATTTCTAATGTTCTAATAACAATATGTCATAGAAGGGAGCTCTTTTGAGATTTAATTATCGCCTCTTAAATATATTGCTTAATGAAAAAAAGCAGATTTATGACTGTGAAGAAAGAGGAGAAAAAGTAGAAGGGGAAATATAGGAAGTGAACAGCATAATGACATTGTAAATGACAAAAAGAGATAGCCAAACTAAACATTTTACTAAATATGAACTCTGTGATAAGGTCAGAAATAAAAACCAAAATAAAAAAAATCTCTAAGCCAACACTTTGAAGTGCTGATCATTGTTTTTCATGTCAAAGTTTGCCTTCCATTTGGTAGACATCTTCTGAAAGCATTATTACAGTATATATAATATACCATCAGATGAAAATCTAAGGGACTTTCATTGTAGGAAGCATTCCCTGTTGAATGGGAAGGATGATTAATCAACCTTGTAAAACTTAGCACATTAAGGAGCAGTGAATGGGGTAAACAAATGGTGAAATGCCTTTGAATGTCTTTACATATCTTAAATGAAAAATCAGGTAATTAAGAAAGGTTTCACTCTTCGTAATCGTTCATTAAGAGGTAGTGACCTTAATGGTTATTTTATTGCAATGTAAAGAAATTATAGTAATTCCCTGTTGACTATGGTAAGGAATGTTAGAATGGGCTAAATTTTGCTTTCTTAAAACATGAGTAATATAACATAAGAGAATTGAGGAAGGAGTTATGTTTCAAGGTCCTTTCTAAAGACATAGAGGACAGCTCTGCATTCACAAACCACTGAATTAAATAAGACATAAACAGGTCTCAGAATGCTAAGTTCAGTTCATATTCAGCTTCAGGAGGGTGAAGACAGAGTTTGTTTAATATCAGCCAAATAATGAATATATCTGTTAAATTTATATTAAAAAAAACCCCAAACAAACCAACAGAAAATTGAATTGGTCTGAAACAGATGAAGATGAATGAAAAAACAACAAAGAAAAATAATCTAAAGCTCCAACCCAAAACTAAGATATTCCCTATATAGATATGGCAGAATTTTGGAAAAATATGAAATGTTGCACATGACAAAGTAGAAATCTTTATAGAATGTTTGTTCTGTCAAAGTCTACATAGGATAGGTAGAAAGAAATTTTGAGTGCTAACAAAAGAATTCTACATCTCAAATGAATATTCTGATGTTTTGTTTTAATTAACCTAACAAATGTGAATAATAAATGAAAGAATTTAGGCAACATTCTTGGGTTTTTAAATTATAAGGAAGAAAAAATTTATGGTACAAAACCAAAGTGACTTCAGTCAGAAAAGATGTGAAGATGGATTTACTTATTGTTGCAGAAAATGCTGTTCCCCACTGTGAAACAGTGGGTCTGCTAACAAGAGAATGGGCTAAGATACACTGCATGAAGGCTGCTTTTGTGACTTCACTCCATAAGATCATACATAATCGAGTAGGTTTTTTGTAGGAATTCTTTATCAACTGGATACTGTTGTTGTTCAGGAAAGATGGGGTGGAATTAAAAGTTCAATTTCTTTTATAGTCTATTGAGAAAGCTTTCCTTCATCTAATGTTTTCTCTGTACTGGCTATTAAAGTCTGGAATAAAGTGAGATCAGAAATTTTTCATGTAGAGAAGTTATTTTGTAGTGTGCCTTTTTCTGATTAAAGCATTAGTGATCTTGTTCTTTTCTTTCTTTTTCTGCCTCTTTCATTATTTTTCTTTCTATTTCTTCGAGGATTCTTACTACTTTTCAGTTTGCAAAGCCAGTTTCTTGTTTAGAAAACTTCAGTAGGTAGCACCTAAGTGTTGGGTGGTGAAACTGATCTAAATATGCCTTTGTTCTAGTTAGACTGTGTTTTTTAACAAATAATAGGAAGAAGTTTGTCTGTTTTTCATTACTTTTTCTCCTTTTCTTAACTTCCAGGAAGACAAACCATTGTACCAGCAAGTCTGTCAACAAGTTGCTTAAGAGAAGGGATTCTTTTGATTGCTTGTCATGTACAGTGTTGTACAGTGTTGACATCAATCAATGTCTATGGCAGGTTATGATTTTTTGCTGACTCATGTTTTGTTGCAAAGCTGAAGTGAACTATATTTTATTGTGCACATACAATAAATCAAGTTTCATCATTTACTCTACTCTTCTTTTTGATTAAATGCAAGTAGTTAGATAGAAACAGAACTCAACAGGCTTTTTTACATCTCCCTCTGATAAGACTATCTTAAACCATAATATGTATCTCTGCCTGTGTTTTCCTAATTCAGACATAACTTCACCAAAAAATATTTTTAAATTATGCAAATGTGTATATTCACCTATAATTATTTGTGGTGGTTTGAACTTGGCTAAATGCCAGGAACCCACCAAGGCACTCTATCACTCCCCCCCCCCCCCTCCTTTTTTCTCAACAGGGCAAAAAGGGGGAAAGAAAATAAGATAGGAAAAAAAAACCCAACCATGTGGGTAAAACAAAAGCAGTTTTAATGTAAGCAAAGCAAAAGCAAAGCAAGGTCTGTGCGCGGAAGCAAAAAATTCTTTACTTCCCATTAACAGGCGCTGTCGGGCCTTCTCAGGAAGCAGGGCTCCAATACGCATATCAGTTGCCTCGGAGGACCAAGGCTGACCTCCCCCCCCCCCTTCCTCCTTTTTCCCAGCTTTATACCTGAACAGATGTCATATGGTCTGGAATATCCCTTTGGTCAGTTTGGGTCAGCTGTCCTGGTTGTGTCCCCTCCCAAGATCTTGCCCACCCTATCCCATTGGGGGGATGGAAATATTGGAAAGAGCCTTGGTGCTGTGTAAGCACTACTCAGCAGTAGTCGCACCATCAGTGTGCTATCAACACCCTTCCAGCTCCCAATATAAAACACAGCACCATGAGGGCTGCTATAGGGGAAAATCAATTCCAGCTCAGCCAGACTCAGTACAGTCTCCACCCCTTATTCCATACCATTTACATCATGCCCAGGTACCACATAATAGTCATTTATCCATTCCATCTCATTTAGTTCTCACCACTGACATTCCTTCTTGCCAACACTTACATCTTAATCTATGTATTGGACCATCTTCATACCCAACAAGCAGATTAATACACTCTCATTAACTACTATCCCCTGTCCTTTAACAGATAACCCGACTATTGGACAAGGGAAAAGCTGTGGATATTGTCTACCTGGATTTTCAAAAAACATTCAACACAGTTCCCCATAGAATTTTCATAGAAAAACTGGCTGCCCATGGCCTGGATGAGCCAACGGTCTGATGGGTCAAATACTGGTTGGATGGACGGTCCCAGAGAGTGGTGGTCAATGGAGCTAAATCCAGCTGGCAGCTGGTCACAAGTGGTGTTCCTCAGGGCTCGGCGTTGGGACCATTTCTGTTCAACATCTTTATTGATGATCTTGATAAGGACATAGAGTGTATCATCAGTAAGTTCGCAGATGACACCAAGTTAAGCGGGAGTGTCAATCTGCATGAAGATAGGGAGGCACTACAGAGAGACTTGGATAGATTGGATCAGTGGGCCAACGTTAACGGGATGAGCTTCAACAAGGCCAAGTGCAAAGTCCTGCACTTGGGCCACAACAACCCCATGCATCACTACAGGCTTGGGGAGGTGTGGCTGGAGAGCTGTCTGGAAGAGAAGGATCTGGGGGTTCTAATTGACAAGCAGCTGAACATGAGCCGGCAGTGTGCCCAGGTGGCCAAGAAAGCCAACGGCATCCTGGCTTGTATTAGAAATAATGTGACCAGCAGAAGTGGGGAGGTAATAGTCCCCCTGTACTCTGCAGTGGTGAGGCCACACCTGGAGTATTGTGTCCAGTTTTGGGCACCTCAATACAAGAGAGATATTGAGGTGCTGGAGTGAGTGCAGAGGAGGGCAACGAAGCTGGTGAAAGGCCTGGAGAACAAATCCTATGAGGACAGATTGAGGGAGCTGGGACTGTTCAGTTTGAGGAAGAGAAGGCTGAGGGGAGACCTCATCACTCTCTACAACTACCTGAAAGGACATTGTAGAGAGGTTGGTGCTGGTCTCTTCTCACAGGTGATTAGTGACAGAAAAAGGGGGAACAGCTTTAAACTGCAACAGAGGAGGAAAAGACTGGACATTAGGAAAAAATTTTTCACAGGAAGAGTGGTCAGACAGTGGAATAGGCTGCCCAGGGAGGTGGTGGAGTCACCATCTCTGGATGTGTTTAAGGGTCGTTTAGATGAGATGTTGTGGGATATGGTGTAGGGGAGAACTTTGTATAGTAGGGGTGATGATTGGACTTGATGATTCCAAGGGTCTTTTCCTACCTGAATGATTCTGTGATTCTATGAAATAGTATTCCTCCATTCCATAGGCTTTCTTCACTCCTCCAGATGTTCAATGACTTGGCTCCCATCGTCAAGATGGATGTTCAGGAGAGGAGCAGTACATTTTTCTGTTGGACACCAGTACCGGCTAGGTTTGGGTCATCATTGCACGCATCTGGTTCTTTGCGAAATTCACTCTTCGTCGTTCCTACTTCCTCCATCACTTCCTGCAACATACAACTCACCCCACAGATTATTTTCCCCCCACGGTTAAATCTTCTTGAGGCACACACTAAGTAGCCCCATCCTCCTGCATTACCCACCAAGTACATGCAAGTCCCTGAGCAAAAACAGTTCCACGAATGGGCTTGCCTTTTCCCAAGGGAGGAGCAATCCACACTGCCTTCCCCAGCTATTTCCCTGTGTGTACTACAAGGACCTTATCTCCTCCCACAGTATGAAGGGGTTTTGTTTGGGCAGAATCAGGACGGTTAACAGATCCTCTGGTGTTAATTATCCAAGTGGCTTCTGCTGAATTTATATCCCAGTGCTTCTATCCCCCATTGTCCAATGCTCTCAACACAGTCTTCAACAGTCCATTGTATCTTTCAATCTTTCCAGATGCTTGTGGGTAATAAGGGATGTGATACACCCACTCAATGTCGTGTTTCTTTGTCCAGGAGTTTATAAGATTATTTTAAAAATGGGTCCCATTGTCTGATTCAATTCTTTCAGGAGTACCATGTTGCCATAAAATTTGCCTTTCAAGACCTAAGATGGTATTTCAGGCAGTAGCATGATTTACAGGGTATGTTTCGAACCAACCAGTAGTTGCTTCCACCATGGTGAGTATGTAGCGCTTGCCTTGGCGTGTTCATGGCAGTGGTCCAATATAGTCAGTTTGCCAGGCCTCACCATATCAAAAACTCAGCCATCGCCCTCTGTTCCAGGGAGACTTTACTCGTGTGGCTCGCTTGATTGCAGCACATGTTTCGCATTCATGAGTGACCTGTGAGATGGCCTCCATGGTCAGGTCCACCCCTCGATCACGAGCCCATCTGTACGTTGCATCTCTCCCGAGATGCCCTGATGTTTCATGGGCCCATCAAGCTACAAATAGCTCACCTTTGTGCTCCCAGTCCAGGTTCAGCTGAGCTACTTCAATTTTGCCAGCCTTGTCTACTTGCTCATTGTTTTGATGTTCTTCTGTGGCACGGCTTATGGGCACATGAACATCTATATGACGTACTTTTAGAGCCATGTTTTCCACTCAAGCAGCGATGTCCTGCCACAATGCAGCAGCCCTGATGGGTTTACCTCTGCGCTGCCAATTGGTCTTCCACTCCTGTAGCCACCCCCACAGGGCGTTAGCCACCATTCAGGAGTCAGTGTAGAGATACAGTGCTGGCCACTTTTCTTGTTCAGCAATCTCTAGGGCTAGTTTGATCACTTTTACTTTGCAGACTGACTTGACTTGCCCTCTCCTTCAGTTGCCTCAACAACTTGTCTTGTGGGGCTCCACACAGCAACTTTCCGTTTCCGATGGTTTCCTACCACACGACAGGATCCATCAGTAAACAGAGCCTTTCATCTTCTGGTAACTCGTTATATGGAGGTACCTCTTGGGCACGAGCCACCTCCTCAGGTAGTGCTCCAAAATCCCTACCTTCTGGCCAGTCCATGATCTCTTCCAGGATCCCTGGATGGCTGGGTTTTCCCAGGTGAGCTTGTTGCATGATTAACGCTACCCATTTACTCCAGGTAACACTGGTTGCATGGTACATAGAAGGGATGTTTCCTTTGAACATCCAATGTAATACAGGCAATCACGGTGCCAAGAGGAGCTGTACTTCTGTACCAACAACTTCTGAAGTGGCTCGAATCCCCTCATATGCTGCCAGTATCTCCTTTTCAGTCGGAGTGTAGTGGGCTTCTGATCCTCGATATGCCCGGCTCCAAAATCCTAATGATCGACCTCGAGTTTCACCTGGTATCTTCTGCCAGAGGCTCCATGTGAGGCCATGCTCCCCAGTTGATGTGTAAAGTACATTTTGACAGCTGGTCCTGTCCAGACAGGCCCAAGAGCTACTGCCTGAGCTGTCTCCTGTTTGATGTGCTCAAAGGCTTGTTGTTGCTCAAGACCCCACTCAAAATGGTTCTTCCTTTGGGTTACTTGATAGAAAGAGATCACAAGCTGACTGTAACCTGGAATATGCATTCTCCAAAATCCCACAAGTCCTAAGAAAGCTTGTGTTTCCTTCTTGCTGGTCAGCAGAGACATAGTAGCTATCGTGTTGACAACATCCATAAGCACATGACGGCATCCATCTTGCCATTTTATTCCCAAGAACTGAATCTATTGTGCTGGTTCCTTGACCTTGCTTTTCTTTACGGCAAACCCAGCTCTCAGAAGAATCTCAATTACTCTTTGTCCTTTCTTGAACACTTCTTCTGCCTCATTGCCCCACACAATGATGTCATCGACGCATTGTAGATGTTCAGGGGCATCATCCTTTTCCAGTGCAGTTTGAATTAGTCCATTACAAATAGTGGGGCTGTGCTTCCACCCCTGAGGCAGTGGATTCCAGGTATACTGGACACCCCTCCATGTGAAAGCAAATTGTGGCCTGCACTCTTCTGCCAAAGGAATTGAAAAGAATGCATTGGCAATGTCGATTGGACTAGATGATCTTCAAGGTCCTTTCCAACCTAGATGATTCTGTGATTCTGTGATTCTGTGATTGTGGCGTACCACTTGGCTGCCTTTGACTCCAGTTCATATTGGAGCTCTAACATATCTGGTACAGCAGCACTCAGTGGTGGCATCACTTTGTTCAGGCCACGATAGTCTACTGTTAACCTCCACCCTCCATCAGACTTTTGCACCGGCCATATTGGGCTATTAAAAGGTGAATGTGTCTTACTGATGACACCTTGGCTCTCCAGTTGATGAATCAGTTCTTGGATGGGAGCCAGAGAGTCTCGGTTTGTGCAATATTACTGTCGGTGCACAGTCCTTGTAGCAATTGGCATCTGTTGTTCTTCAACTCGCAGCAGTCCCACAACAAAAGGATCTTCCGAGAAGCCAGGCAGATTAGACAACTGTTTGACCTTCTCTATGTTCACACTGGCCACACCAAAAGCCCACCAGTATCCTTTTTGGTCTTTGAAGTACCCTCTCTTGAGATAGTCGATGCCCAAGATACAAGGGGTTTCTGGGCCAGTTACAATGGGATGTTTTTCCCACTTGTCCCCGGTCAAGCTAACCTCGGCCTCCAGTGCTGACAGACCTTGACACCTCCCTGTCACTCCTGAGATCCAGATAGGTTCTGCCCTTCTATAACCTGATGGTATTAATATACACTGTGCCCCTGTGTCAACTAAAGCCTGGTATACTTCTGTGGATTTGATGTGCCAGGCCATTGAATCCACACTGTCCAAAGCACTCGATCATCCCTTTCCTCCTCCTGGCTGGAGGCAGGGGCCCTCTATTCCCATTCTTAGTCGTAGTATTCACTGTCTGACCCTTGCTGTGCCAGGCTGGATATTCCTTCAACGGGGTCAAGGGAGGTGATCTCAGTCTTATATCTGGGAGATCGCTGATTACTTTCTTGTGGTTTTACACCAGCTACATTAACAACCTTCTTGGATGTCTTCTTCTTGGCAGGGGTCTTTCCTCGCAATTCATGTACATGAGCTTCCAACTTAAAGGTGGGTCGACCATCCCACTTCCTCATGTCCTCCCCCTGGTAATGTAGGAAGAACCAAACTTCACCACGTGTCATGTGCCTGGTGTTCCCTTTCCCTCTGACTGGTGTGGAAGAGAACTGATTTCTTGGGGTGCTCCTGACATCCAGGGTGCTCGCCCGTAGAGATAAGGAGGTACCAAGACTCTCTTCAAAGTTCTGAAGCCATGAAGGGACTGTCTCCACAGTTGCTGTACACCCTAATCCTTCTCCCTCATCCATTTCTGGGTAGTGCATTGTGGCCAAGCCGGCAGAATACGAGGATGGCACACCTTTAATCACCTTCCTCCACATGGCCCGTGTGCACAGGACATCCTCTGGATTTTTAGAGGCTTCATCATTATCTGGATCACCATAGATGACTTCCAGCACTGCTAATTCTCTCAGGTACTGGACACCTTCATCTGCAGTAGTCCACTTCCCTGGGAAGCTGTCCATAAGATCTTCCTTGAAAGGATATCTTGCTCTAACACTTGAAAGGACCTGTCTCCACAGACTGCAAATTGCTGGCTCTTTCCCAATTTTCCTTTCAATTCCTCGATTTCTAGCAAGGGAACCCAGCTGTTGGGCTTCCTTACCTTCCAGTTGTTGAGCATCAGCCCCATTATCCCAGCATTGAAGCAGCCAGGCAGCAATCCGGTCACCTGGCTGGTGGCTATAGTCTTTCCGCAGATCTTGCAGTTCTGATGAGGTCAGGGACCGGGTAGTTTCTGCCTCCTGTTTGAGTTCTGTTAGTCCTTCTTCCAATCCCTTTGCTGAAGGACCAGCTTCTTGATCAAGCTTTTCCTCTTCTTTCTCTTACCTTATTAATCAAGGATATGGGACTGCTGTTCTCCTTGTCCACTGTTTCTTTTTTACTACTGGGGCAATCTCTGCTGTTGTTGTTGTTGTTTGAGTCCCCATCTCAATCACAGTCCTTTGAGAGCACTGAACTGCAGCTCGATAAGCATAGGCCAGGCCCCAGTACAGCGCTAGGAGTTGCTGATTTTCATCGGGATAGACAAGGCACCCTTCTATCAGGTGCTGTGTCAATTTTGTGGGGTTGCTTGCCTGTTCAGGGGTAAGATCCCAGGCTACAGGAGGTGATAACTGTCCTAGGAATCTGCCCAAATCCTTCCACTCCCCCTGCCACCCAGGGACAGGCCCCCTCAGGGCACATTTTGGTAGTGGTTCACCCAAAAGTTGCCTTCTCTTACACCAAAAACATACCGAGCTCCACACAACCAACAATAGGCCAACAGTATTAATGAACAGTATCAAAGAGCTAACATAAGGGTGAATAAGTACCTTGGGAGCCTGCAGAATAAAACACATGATGTTCCTGATTTCTTTCAGCATGTTCCTGAGCTTAGCAAAATAAAGATAAGTAGCGCAATCAACAAACCCATGACCAGCACAAGAACTTGTCGCTTAATAACTGCTATAGCTATAGCACAATTAATATAAACTGCTGTTGTCTTGCGCCATATTGGGCACCAAAAAAGACCGTGATGGTTTGACCTTGGCTAAATGCCAGATACCCACCAAGGTGCTCTATCACTTCCCCCCCTCCTTTTTTCTCAACAGGGCAAAAAGGGGGAAAGAAAATAAGATAGGGAAAAAAACCCCAACAACCCTTGTGGGTAAAACAGTTTTAATGTAAGCAAAGCAAAATCAAAGCAAGGTCTGTGCATGAAAGCAAAAAAGAAAACAGATTTATTCTCTACTTCCTGTTAACAGGTGATGTCAGGCTTTCTCAGGAAGCAGGGCTCCAATACGCGTAGTGGTTGCCTCAGAGGACCAAGGGTGACCCCACCCCCTTCCTCCTTTCTCCCAGGTTTATACTCGAGCAGACATCATATGGTATGGAATATCCCTTTGGTCAGTCAACATAAAACACAGCACCATGAGGGCTGCTATAGGGGAAAATCAATTCCGGCTCAGCCAGACCCAGTACATTATTACATAAAATAATTATTGTGTATACTATATGTGGGAGAGAGGCAAGTCGACATCGGCCTGTCAGCCCTGCGCAGCCCCTGAGAAGCAGCTAGGCTTTGATGAGAAACAGGCCTTGGGAGAAAGATAAGAAACTGCTGAGTTGTGCCAAAGTGGCAGGGAAAAACAATGGACAGCTGCAACACTGAACTGTGGAAAAGTACTGAACTGTGAGAAGTTACCGCCGCGTGAACAGCACGTGAACAAGAAGTTGATTGGTCTGCACAGTGCGTGTTAGAGTGGTCTTATGCTGATAGGAGAAAAGGTTATGTCCTGGTTTAGCCAGGATAGGGTTAAGTTTCCCCAGCAGTAGGGGGGGAGCTCTAGCCGGGTTATTCAGATACCATGCGGATGTCACATCCTGACACCGGTTACCACATGTACTGTGGGATTTGCTCTGTTCTCACTGCTGTATTGGTAGATATTCTGCTCTGTTCATTGTTATTACTGTTATTCTTATTGTTATTGTTGTTTGTTGCATTGCAGTTGCACTGTTGTATTAAACCTTTCCTTATCTCAGCCCGGGGGCTTTGTATTTCACTCCCTTTGTGGGGGAGGGGCAGCGGCAGACCATAAGGCCTTGGTAGACACTGGCGCACAGTGCACCCTGATGCCATCAAGCCACAGTGGGGTCGAATCCACCTGCATCTCCGGAGTGACAGGGGGATCCCAACCAGCTGACCCTATTAGAAGCTGAAGTAAGCTTAACTGGGAAGGACTGGCATAAGCACCCCATTGTGACTGGCCCAGATGCCCCGTGCATCCTAGGTATAGACTACCTCAGGAGAGGGTACTTTAAAGACCCAAAAGGGTACCGGTGGGCTTTTGGTATAGCTGCCCTGGAGGAGACTGAACAATTGTCCACCTTACCCAGCCTCTCAGAGGACTCCTCGGTGGTGGGGTCGCTTAAGGTTGAAGAGCAGCGAGTGCCAATTGCCACCAAGACAGTGCACTGGCGGCAGTATCGCACTAACCGAGATTCCCTGGTCCCCATCCATCAGCTGATCCGTCGACTAGAAAGCCAGAAGGTGATCAGCAAGACTCATTCACCATTCAACAGCCCTATATGGCCAGTGAGAAAACCTAATGGCGAATGGAGACTGATTGTGAACTACCGTGGCCTGAATGAAGTTACGCCAGCGATGAGTGCTGCAGTGCCGGACATGCTAGAGCTCCAGTATGAGCTGGAGTCAAAGGCAGCCAAGTGGTACGCCACGATTGACATCGCTAACGCGTTTTTCTCCATCCCAATAGCACCAGAGTGCAGGCCACAGTTTGCATTCACTTGGAGGGGTATCCAGTACACCTGGAATTGATTGCCCCAGGGGTGGAACCACAGCTCCACCATTTGCCATAGACTGGTCCATACTGCAGTGGAGAAAGGTGGGGCTCCAGAACACCTGCAGTTTATTGATGATATCATTGTATGGGGGACACAGCTGAGGAAGTCTTTGAGAAAAGAAAGAAGATGTGGTGGTTTAGCCCCTGCCGGGGTCTGAGACCACGCGGCCGCTGCCCCTCTCCCACAAAGGGAGTCGTGTTTCCCACTGCTGTATTTGGTAGCTATTTTGCTCTGTTAATTGCTATCACTATTACTGTTATTGTTATTGTTGTTTTTGGTTGTGTTGCTATTGCATTGTTGTATTAAACCTCTCCTTATTTCAGTCTTGGGGCTTTGTATTTCACTCCCTTTGTGGGGGAGGGGCAGCGGCCGCGTGGTCTCAGACCCCGGCAGGGGCTAAACCACTGCAGAAGATAATTGAAATCCTCCTGAAGGCTGGTTTTGCCATCAAGCGACAGAAGGTTAAGGGGCCTGGAAGGGAGATTCAGTTCCTTGGAATAAAATGGCAAGATGGGCATCGCCACATCCCAATGGAGGTGATAAACAAGATAACAGCCATGGCCCCACCAACCACTAAAAAAGAGACTCAGTCCTTCCTGGGTGCCGTGGGGTTCTGGAGAATGCACATCCCAAACTACAGCCTGATTGTGAGCCCTCTATACCACATAACCCACAAGAAGAGCGATTTTAAATGGGGCCCTGAACAACAACAAGCCTTTGAACAAATTAAGTAGGAGATTGCCCAGGCAGTGGCCCTCGGGCCAGTCCAGACAGGGCAGGAGATTAAGAACGTGCTCTACACCACAGTCAGGGAGAATGGCCCTTCCTGGAGCCTTTGGCAGAGAGCACATGGGGAATCCCAAGGCCGACCTCTAGGCTTCTGGAGCGGGGATACAAAGGCTCTGAAGTTAACTATACACTGACTGAGAAGGAGATACTGGCACCGTACGACGGAATTCGAGCTGCCTCAGAAGTGTCCGGCACTGAAGCACAGCTCCTCCTGGCACCCCGACTGCCGGTGCTGGGATGGATGTTCAAAGGAAAGGCTCCTTCCACACATCATGCAACAGATGCCACGTGGAGTAAATGGGTTGCGTTGATAACACAATGGGCTCGAATAGGGAACCTCGACCCCCCAGGATTAGTGGAAATGATCATAAACTGGCCAGAGAGCAAAGATTCTGGGATGTCACCAAAACAAGAGGTGAAACATGCTGAGGAGGCCCCACCATATAACAAGCTGCCAGAGGAGGAGAAACGATATGCCCTGTTCACTGATGGGTCTTGCCACATTGTGGGAAAACATCGACGATGGAAGGCTGCAGTGTGGCATCCCACGTGAGAAACCACTGAAGCTGTTGAGGGACAAGGTGAATTGAGCCAGTTCGCAGAGGTGAAAGCCATCCAATTGGCTTTGGAGATTGCTGAGCAAGAAAAGTGGCCGAGGCTCTATCTCTACACTGACTCGTGGGTGATGGCAAGTGCCTTGTGGATGTGGTTGCAGCAATGGAAACAGAACAACTGGCAACGCAAGGGCAGACCCATCTGGGCCGCTGAAGTATGGCAGGACATTGCAGCCTGGGTGGAGAACCTCGTTGTGAAGGTGCGCCATGTGGATGCCCATATACCCAAGAGTCGAGCCACTGATGAACATCAACACAACCAGCAGGCGGACCAAGCTACTAAGATCGAAGTGGCTCAGGTGGACTTGGACTGGCAGGGTAATGGTGAACTGTTCATAGCCCGGTGGGCCCATGAGACCTCGGGCCACCAAGGGAGAGATGCAACATACAGGTGGGCTCAAGATCAAGTGGTGGACCTCACCATTGACACCATCGCAGAGATCATCCACGGATGTGAGACGTGTGCTGCAATCAAACAAGCCAAACGGGTGAAGCCCCAGCGGAATGAAGATCAATGGATGAAATATAAATATGGAGAGGCCTGGCAGATCGACTACATCACACTGCCACAGACCCGCCAAGGCAAGCGCCACGTGCTCACAATGGTGGAAGCAACGACTGGATGGCTGGAAACTTATCCAGTGTCCCACGCCACTGCCTGGAACACCATCCTGGGCCTTGAAGACCGAGTCCTGTGGCGAAAGGGCACCCCAGAGAAGATTGAGTCGGACAATGGGACTCACTTCTGAAATAACCTCATAGATGCCTGGGCAGAAGAACACGGCATCAAGTGGGTCTACCACATCCCCTACCACACACCAGCCTCTGGGAAGATCGAGCGCTACAATGGACTGTTAAAAACTACATTGAGAGCAATGGGGGGTGGAACTTTCAAACACTGGGACACACATCTGACAAAGGCCACTTGGTTAGTCAACACCAGAGGATCTGCCAATCGAGCTGGCCCGGCTCAGTCAAAACTTCCACGTGTTGTAGACGGGGATAAAGTCCCTGTGGTGCTCATGAGGGATGTGCTGGGAAAAATGGTCTGGGTTAGTCTTGCGCCGGGCAAAGGCAAACCCATCCACGGGATTGTTTTTGCTCAAGGACCTGGGTGCACCTGGTGGGTGATGCAGAAGGATGGAGAGGTCTGACGCGTACCACAAGGGGACTTGATTGTGGGTGAAAACACACTGTGAATTATACTGTGCTTTTGTTAATTTTTCTTTGTTAATGCTAATTGCCAAGTGGCAGCTGGATGTGACGCACATGGTATAGAATAAAGGGGTGGCTTATGTCCTGGTTTAGCCAGGATAGGGTTAAGTTTCCCCAGCAGTAGGGGGAGAGCTCTAGCCGCGTTATTCAGATACCATGCGGACGTCACATCCTGGCGCCGAAGCGGGACAGTCGGTTACCGCATGTACTGTGGGATTTGCTCTTTTCTCACTGCTGTATTGGTAGATATTTTGCTCTGTTCATTCTTATTGTTATTGTTGTTGTTTGTTGCGTTGCAGTTACACTGTTGTATTAAACCTTTCCTTATCTCAGCCCGGGGGCTTTGTATTTCACTCCCTTTGTGGGGGAGGGGCAGCGGCCGAGTGGTCTCAGACCCCAGCAGGGATTAAACCACCACAGGTTGATAGCTGTCTAATTGCTGGTTTGCTAATTATGAAGTGTGAGAGACGAGAAACCAGGCCTGTGAGAAACTAAGAAAAACAGCCTGAGAAAGCAAAAGTTGAGGCTGATCGAAGAAATGCCTCAAACACTCGCAAGACAAAACTATGAGTCACAGGGTGCATTCTGTGGAGGTCGAAGCTGATAAGGCTGCCCGAATAACACAAGATGGGACTGGAGGAGGGAGCCCTGTGAAGACAGGACGGCTCTGCTCTGGTGCACCTGGCCAAAACTTCAAGGGCCATCTGTCCGGTGAATGACCTTTGCTTCATTATCCACGAAATGCATATTAAAGTTAACACCCCTCAATATGCTAACGAGGGCTAACATGATCATGCTAATTACATCATCCCATGAAACACCTCACCCCTCCCCGTACATGGGATACGTAGGTATGTGGGTCGACCTAGGGGATGGACCCAAGGAAAGCGGGTATAAATCAAGAAGGGGGGGTGGGGGGGGTGGCGCGGCCCCGAGGAGAGAAAGTGCAGCGAAGCGAAGAAGACGGATGCCAGCAAAAAAGACGGATGTCTCCCGTGCCTCCCGGAACCCTCGTCGGCAGGAGCTGCACAGAAACCCGGACCGGTGATCTGTATTTCCCCATTCCCTCTATCTCCCTCTTTTCCCTTTCCTATTAAGCAATGCAAGGCATATTATATTGCTCGCCACAACTTGCTATATACTTAGCCAACTATCGTGTGTTCAATTAGTACATTGTGAGTAGTTAATAAATGTTTAGACTTGGAGACTTGTTGTCCGCTCCATTGGGGATTTGCGAATCTGAGTCACTTGTCCCCCTCGTCTGAGCGGGACGTGACATGAAGTAAGAGCTTTAATCAGAGCATAAGAATGTACTGTTGGAAATATAAAGGGCCCCTGCCCTGCAGAAAGAAAGAACACTCTGACTCATTATTTTGGCTGCTACACTATATATTTGTTTAATAAGGTCATAATAATCTCTGGTGTAACTTAGTAAAAGAAAGTGATAGCTGAAGCCAAGGGAATCCATAGTAAAAAAATTGGGTTTTAAATTTTTTAAGTATTGGGCAACAGATTAACATACTATTTTCAAAAGACATCTGGAAATATCTATTCATTTTTGTTATAATTACAATATTTTATCTACTAATCTATAAGTACCATCAGAACAACTTGTAGTGATTACATGGCACCTTGTTAAGTTCAACGAATTAAATACAGTTGACATTATAGATTTCCTCTCTAATTATTCATTTAAATTTCAAATTTTCCATTATGAAGTGCTCATCCAGTTTGGTTTTGTTCATTTTATCTCTCTTTTGGTTTGTCAGTGTCAACTGATATCTATTGATTGGGCCTGCATATATCTTCATCTAGTTTGGAAGTATCAAATTTCTTCTTGCTGTCAAAACTATTCAAATTTATAATTTACTAATTATTACACAATCCTAAGGAAAAATGTGAGTGTGTGTTTGGTTATTTTTAAGAGAAGGATGTGATTTTTTTTTTATATAGTCATGTTCTGTTAGGAAGCAAATGAATTATAGTCTGCGTAGTAATAATATGATAACTGCACAGCTGGGAGCAAAGCAGATTTCTCTCTGTCTCTGACCCCTTTGAATATGCAACATTCTGGTATATCGTTGTCAAGTAAAGTCCCACTGAAGTTGATGCAAGTCCCTTTTACAAGTCAAGGGAATTTTGTGTCATACAAATAATATGCAATGGAACATCTGCCCAAGCTGCTCACTGAACAACATACTGTTCCTGCAATTCAAAGAGTAAAAAACATATTCTTTTGCATAGTAAGCACTGTACATATTCACACAATTTAGTATTACACACAAAAATTTTCATTATAAGAATATTATCAGAACATTGTTGGAACTTGTTCACTGGACATGTTTTTGAAAAATGCTTGAAAATAGTTGACCTGAAGCAGCTATCAAATGGACAAATTTCAGTAAGTCTGAATCATTAAAGCTTGGAAAACATATAAGCAAATAAAATGAGTCTTATAATGGAAAATATCAAGTAACCTTTTTAATAGAAAAGACCATTGCCCTGCCTATAAGACTGTAATGTTATTAGATGTAACTGATCTTGCCATGCAGAGTACAGTTATCCAAATAATTAATATTTATCCTTTACTTTCCAAGCCTAGTACAATTCTATTTATAGTTGTATTCAATTATATTAAGTTTATCTTAAAAATATTAACTTCTCTTATCTTTCACTTGGTTTATCCAGAGTAACAACTGTGCAAAGCATATTGTTCATGCCACTTGCAAATAATATCAATAAAACTCACAGCGTCACCAGCTGATTATATGACCCTTCACTGTAGTTTAATTGCTTTATTTGACTACATAAAGCCTTAGCTGAAATTAACAGCTTCAAGGGTCACGCATTTTTTCAAGGATGCTTATTTCCTAGGTATCAGTCAAGATACATTGTAATGTTTTACCATCAGAAAGATGAATCTAACTGCCTGGATCACACAAATTGCATCATCAAAGGAGATATATTTGGCTCCACAGTACAAGGTACATTTCCTATGGCAAGCAGTGAAAAATGGGTGAGTAAAAAAGCCACCGCTGCTGCCTGAACACCATCCAGATGGAAAACATATAGGAAAAAGACCAATATTACTTTCTCTCTCCTTTTCGTGACCTTTTGGTAAATAACTGGGTACGTGTTTTTAGTTGATTGATGATTTTGATCTGAGGGAGGAAGGGTCACTTACAGAAGGTGTGTCTCTTTCTCCAATTTCTGTACCATTTTGTGAATGTAGACTTCATTAACTAGTGAGTTAATGCTGCACAAAATCTATGTATTTAGATCAAGCAACTTATAAATTTTTTTAATTATTTTGTTACAAAGCAATGATTATTCTTGTATTTAAACCTTCAAATTCCAGTGTGAGTGGCTGTGCCTTTCACATAGATTATCAGTCTAGAAGTGTATGGTCTTCTTTTCTTCTTTTACCTCTCAGTATCATTCAGGCACATTTTAAAAGGACAGTAACTGCCCCTCTTCCCCGTCCCTGTTTTTGTCTTCTAAGAAGAAGAGGCAACAGCCTTGCATTTTCTTGAATCCTTTGATTTTTCACCTAACCCCTTTACTATTGTATTAAGTTACACCAGCTGAAATGCTCAGTGAAATAAATTACTTTGCCTCTGTGCTCTGAAGCCTGGGAAATGACTGGTCCCTCTAAACTCTCATAATCAGTGCTGAGTCTGTGGGCATGTAGTCAAGGAAACCCCATCTTCCCCCTCTCCTGATCTTCACCTTTGAGGCTGGCAATGCCATGACTCTTGGGAAGCATGAATGATGGGGCAAGTTGCCATCCTGCAGAAGTTAGAACAGGTAGTCTTTTGTGAGGTCATGTAAACCAGGTCTATAAAGGCCTGGAAGATTAAAGTCAGCACTGTCCATGAGTCAACACAGTGATCTAACAGTTTTAAATTGTCCTAAGAGTTTTGTAGCCACACTGAATGAAATAATCTAAACTTATTGTCATGTACATATTAGATTTGCACTTGCCCCTTTTTGCAATCTCCTAACCTGTTAGATATAGAAGTACTTACACAGAAGCTGTGAGCTGAGGAAGACCTGAATTCCCTAGTTTAGTTAACGTGAGATAGTCCTCTTTAATGGCAACAGCAACAACAGCAATTTCTGTCTTTAAAATGTTTCTTTTATATAGAATTACATATCAGCAGGATAATTTTAAGCAAAAATCAAAGCAGAAAGATCTTCCCCACTACTCCTCCCCCTCCAAAAGAAATTGCTGTCTATGACATATACTCATAACAGTGGAAGATACAGCAATGTTAAGAGCAGATACTACTTGTCTTATATCATCTGTTCTGTAACAAATTGACAGTTTTAATAAAGAAAGTATTGGAGCTCCTGAGAGACCAAGTATTACATCTTGAGATAATTTCACAAAATTAAGTTCTAAAATAGGTATTTTTACATTGGAACAACAAGAAATACTTTAAATGTAACTGAGAATCAATTTTGTCAGAATATCCATTTTCAGGCTGAAAATACTGCCTTTTAAATTCAGTTTCTTTTGGTCTGTCTCTGTTGCCTTCGGATTCTTGCTTTTTAGTCTCTTGAGAAATACTAGGATATTGACACTTTTTCTAAGAAATCATCCTGTTTACAATTCTTGTTGAAACTCTTATGTCTCTGTAAAATACATCAGCTTCAATAAAATTTAAATTTCCTTCCAATCCTAAGTAGCTTAACAGCTTTAGTGACTATGCAGCAGCAGCAAAACCTGTTTCCCCAAAACTCCTTGCCTTGCCTCAAAGAACCTTTGTGTTGTTCTTTTAATATAAAGAAAATCTGGCAGCAAAAAAGAGCCTTGTCAAGGTTTGACATAAAAATTTTTTAACCTCTAAAACATTTTTAGAGTGAGAGAAATTTTGGAAGAGCTGGGGTTTTGTTTATTTGTTTGTTTAATAAAATCATGAAACGGCCCAGGTTGGAAGGGACCTTGAAAGATCATCTGGTTCAAATTTTTGTGGGAAAAGGAGCCTAGATGAGATTATCTAACACTGTCTCCAACCACATCTTGAAAACCTCCAGTGATGGGTACTACACCATGCCCCTGGAGAGGTTATTCCAGTAAATGATTGTTCTCACTGTAAAAAATTTTTCTTCTGTGAAGCTGAAACTTCTCCCAGTACAACTTGTACCCTTTGCCCTTTGTGTTCTCCATTTGGCTTCTTGTGGAGAGCCTCTGTCCTCTTTGTAGCTGCCTTTTAAGTACTAGCATACTGTGATGAGGTCCCCCTTGAGCCTTCCCTTCTTCAGGGAGAAAAGACTTAACTTCTTCAGTCTTTCCTCATTGGGCAGGTTTTCCAGCCCTTTGACTATCTTTGTGGCCCTCCTTTGAACCCTGTCCAGTCTGTTCGTGTTTTTCTTGAATTGTGGGGACCAGAACTGGGCACAGTACTCCAGTTGTAGCCTGACTAGCACTGAGCAGAGTGGGATGATCACATTTCTATCTCTGCTAGTAATGCCCCCTGAAGATGCAGCCCAATATCTGATTTGTCTTGGTTGCTGAAGCACTGCAGTGCTGACCCATGTTCAGCTTGTCCATCAAGACCCCCATGTCCCTTTCAGCAGGGTTGCTTCCCAGCCACACAGATCTTAGCCTCTACTGGGGATCTTTGATTATGTCATCTCAGGTGCAGAACTTTGCACTTGTCTTTGTTAGACTTCATATTGTTCTTCCAGCCTGTCGAGGTCTCTCTGTAAGATGGCTTTTCCTTCTGACATGTTCACCTCAGCACCTAGTTTAGTGTCATCAGCAAACATGGTGAGGGGGCTTTCAATTCCATCAATCCCATCCCAGATCATTTATGAAGATGTTGAACAGTGTGGGGCCCAGTATCAATACCTGGAGTATCCCCCTTTGACAGACTGACAGTCTGAGTAAAATCCATTGATCACCACCCTCTGAGTGCAGCCTGTTAGCCAATTTCCTACCTGTCTAATCTGTAACTTGCTGGTTTCTTTGGTTTTTAATTAAATTAACTTGCAAAGTATCTAAAAAAAATCCTTTATTTCTAGGAGTATGTCAGAGAGAAACCTTGCCTGAGAGGTGCCTATGAACAAATAAAAGTATATGATTATTTCATTTACTGGTGAGAATGATCCTGGAAGGTTTAGACAGCCCTAGAACTTAACCCATAACAGTTACTGCAAAGTTACTGTATTGGAATTTGTTACAAGTGAATAGAGAACAAAAGGCACATTTTCAAACATTAATGAGAAAATATTAGCAAAGCTAAATGTAGGTTTTCATGATCCGTTATTAGATTAAAAATATTTTCACTATTTTAAAACAATAATCATTTAACTTTTGTAAATTATATTTAAAGTAGTCAAGCAATTTAGCATTAAAAAGGTTTCAGAGTTTAAGCATGTTTTAAATCATGCAGTCTTTCCCTAAGAGCTGATGAAAGCATCTGTGAAACACTCTTGATAGGTACTAAGACTAGTGTTTATATGAGGTGAAGACATTCAGAGACCTTATGAATAAAACCTGAATGCTCAGGACTATGCAAGTTGTAGTTTTGCAATCATATTAAAGCCCTTTCTCCTAGACCTGTTTGAAAATAATTTATAGCACTACCAGTCAGATTAAATTTATAGAAGAGGAACTAGACAAAAAAGTTACATAAATAGTATTTTGGCTTTCATTGAAAACATAATTGGAGGAAAAAAATAACACAAACATTTTCTTAAAAAAACACAGACTACTAAGGAAGAAAATGTATTTTCTGGGTCATTTTGTTATTTATTTTGTTTTAGTTCTTTTTTCCCTCAAAGGTAATTTAATTTTCAAAAAGCTTAACATGTCTTTACAATCTTATTTTGATGAAAGTTTTTAAAGTAGAGGACTTGACATTTTCAGATATTTTCATATTTCTATATTAATATATTTTATTTCAATCTTTCAGCTTTTATCACTATTGCACTTCACTACACAATGTTCAAAATCTTGCTCATTCTGTTCCTGTTTGTATATAGAAAATAAAGTTATAAGAGTTGTTGTGGTTTAAGCCCAGCTGGAATCTAAGCACCAGACAGCCACTTGCACGCTCCCCCCACCCCGGCCACGTGGTGGGATGGGGAGAGAATCGGAAGGCTAAAGTGTGAACACTCATGGGTTGAGATATAGACAGTTTAATAAGTAAAACAAAAGCCGCACATAGAAGCAAAGCAAAACAAGGAATTCATTCACTACTTCCCATTGGCAGACAGGTGTTCAGCCACCTCCAGGACAGCAGGGCTCGATCACATTAACAGTTACTTGGGAAGACAAACACCATCACTCTAATGTGTTCCCCTGCTTTCTTCTTCTTTCCCTAGTTTTATATGTTAAGTATGATGTCATATGGTATGGGATATCACTTTGTCAGTTGGGGTCACCTGTCCCAGCTGTGTCCCCTCCCAACTTCTTGTGCTGCACCCCCAGCCCACTCGCTGGTGGGGTGGTGTGAGAAGCAGCCAAGGCCTTGACTCTGTGTAAGCACTGCTCAGCAATAACAAAAACATCTCTACATTATCAACACTGTTTCCAGCACAAATCCAAAACTTAGCCTCATACCAGCTACTATGAAGAAAATTAATATCCCACCCAAAACCAACAAATAGCATTAGGCTAGAATAATGAACTGTTGGTTCTTTAGGATTTGCTGAGTCAAAAGTCCTGAAAAATATTTTACACACAGCTGCATACATAAACACATATGGAAATTCTATTCAAATGTGAAAAAAAAAGAAAGAAAAGAAAAGAAAAGAAAAGAAAAGAAAAGAAAAGAAAAGAAAAGAAAAGAAAAGAAAAGAAAAGAAAAGAAAAGAAAAGAAAAGAAAAGAAAAGAAAAGAAAAGAAAAGAAAAGAAAAGAAAAGAAAAGAAAAGAAAAGAAAAGAAAAGAAAAGAAAAGAGAAAAACCCAAACCACACATCATGTCTTATAGGCATACATTTCAACACAAATTTCTGCTAGCAAATGGAACTGTGTCAAACCTACCTGCTTTCCTTCATGAATTTGTCATCTATAGACAATTTTTTATTCTCTAGGTTTGTGGGTTTTCTCATTCTTTCTTTTTATTTTCTCTTGAATTGGTGAGAATAATGAACTTTGTAGTTTTTGTTACAGGCTAGCAGACTAAAGCCTTTCTGCAACAAACCTTGACACCCTCTGGGAAAAGTATATGCAGCTGAGGCTTACTTTTGAGTCATTATGTTTATTTCATGTGACCATACAAAGGACCCTTTTTTCTGTAAAGAAGCATAGGTAAGGGTTACAGGACAGCCACAGGCATAGGTGCTCTTAATGGTTTCATGGCTTAAGTCATTTACATTTCTTGAGATAGCAGTGATGGTACAGGTATATCACCATTGCACGTTTTCTGAACAACTATGAAGGTATGCACATAGCTTTTGTAAACAAAAACTTCTACTATAAAATATATGCCTTTTAAAATTGTGGATTTTCTTTTTTTTTTTTTTTTTTTTCTTAGCTTTAATGTAAATCCCAGTTACACTTGTAATAAACTCTTGTTTGTTAATTGCAATTACATAATTTGAGTTAAACTCTTTGGGTATTTATTTTTTTTAATTCCTTACAAGGAATTAAAAAAATTAATTAACTGACGAATGCATGACCAGATGAGCCAATCAGATCATCCTTCCTCAGAAGTTAAAAATGCTTACTAAGTAGGTAAAAAATATCAAACGCCCTGTCAAACTGACTTGGACTTACATTACATCTAAGAAAAACCACCCAGCTGAGCATCAAAAGAAAATATCAGAATATTTCCCACCAGATCTTGTCTGTCTTCAAATACAGTCAACTGCTCTGGGAGACATGAAGAGAGTAAATCTCTCCAGTAGTTCGCCATGGAAAACAGACTGTCCTACTCCTAGTGGCTGGCTGAACTTTGAGATTTAATTATAATCATTATCATTATCTTCATGCAAAGCTGCAAGTATTATGAACATACTGAAGAAAGTGCAGTACTTTGTGCTCTCTCTGATATGTACACCAATGGGAGCACTAGCTCAGTCCAGAAGTCATCTAAGCCAAATCACCTTCACAAACATGCTGAAGAATCTTTCCCAGAAACTGAGTCAAAATATATCAAAAAAATATCCAAACAATGATCAACTTATTACTTGTTTTTCTACACTGTTTCAAAACTGGAAAGCACTCCGTCTCAAGGGATTTCTAATTCTGCATCCCAGTGCATGCCAAGTAATGCCAGGAAGATGACACCTCTTGTCACTTAAATCAATTTCCCTTTTTAAATAGATGATACACATGAAAAGCTGTTTCTATGCCTGTATTTTTGACTTTGTTTTTGTGCCTAAACTATCAAGCTGCTTTTTCTGTATTGTTATTAAAAGTCTTGCTAGGGGAGAGATTGTCTCAGTAACCTCCACAATTCCTTATAAGCACATTGGACTGTTTCTCTCACTTCAGAACTTCTAAGATCCCTGTAGCAACAGAAGCAATTGCTTACAAGGGAAAGTAATGTTAGGGAAGTACTTAATGTATTTCTAGCTGTCTTTAGTGCAATATAGCAGCTGGAAACAAGGAGGAAAGCTGCTGTACTGTGACCAGACAGCTCTCCATGGGAAAACATCAAGTGATCCATGGTTCACTGGCAGTCCATAGACCCCAGTTTGCCTTAGGAAATTAATAACTGGTCTCATTATTCTGGTAAATGCCTTGGGGCAATGCAGAGGCAAAGAATCATTCTCTTCAAGTAATGCACTTTGGGGAAAATATCTGTAACCGGAGTGTCTTGGAGTCCTGAGAAAATCCTTTCCTCAAGAGACTACCTCACTACCTTTGTGACTGTACTATCCCTGAATTCCAGAGAGGAGCCTGAGCTAGAGCATCAATGAGGAGAAGGAATAGAGAGGAGTCAGGACCCTCCGCCTTTGAAATTCATCCTTTTATTATGAATAAAATGGCCCACATGTAGTGAACTTCAGGGCTTATTATAAAATTATTCTTTCAAAACCACAGCAAAAATACACATGTAGAATGGAGTAGATTTACAAGAGTATGAAATTATTTGAAGAAAAAAAATTATATGCTTCTGTGTGTAGGAGGTTTTTCATTTTTCTTCCTTGGAGAAAAGTGTGTGGAATAGCTTCTACAACTTTAATTTTACTAAAAATATGTTATCTATATCTATAAATGAAAGCTTTCACATTAAAAGTTTGAGTTTGGCAAGTTATGTAGGAAAAAAAGAAAGCGCTTAAAAAGTTTATTTTAGAATTTTCACAAAAAATTCTCTCACCTTGGAGGGAGGAGACTGTAGCTTAAATATGAATAGCTATCCACACTCAGAATTAAAGACATTGGGAATCTTTTTAGTTACATTTCCAAAACCCTGATTCCCAGACTCCCCTCATCTATTTCCCATGAAGCAAGAGAAAGACCCTCTGTGAGAGACTGAAATGCCCTATGACTGTCTCAAAGTTTGCTTGTGTCTGTGCAAACCTCCAAGAGAAGCTGCTGCGGCCTGTGGATTGGTCTGGGGGATGTCACCAAGAGAAGTGGGAGTGTATTAAAGGATGCACCCCCCCACTTCTTTGCAGTTGCATTGTCAGACTCCATAGATAAGCCTCAAAGGGGCAGAGTGTGCTGAGCTGGCCCTATCCTGTAGCCATTTGTGGCTCTATTGCTTAAGCCAGACCCCATGCATGCATTGCTAATGAACTGACAAGAGGCAAATGTTCCTGCCCTGAAGCCAGATGCAACAAAACCTGTTGGACCAGAGAAAAAAAACCTAAAGGCGAGCAGATATGTCAATCAGCCGATACGATGAACTTAAAAAGACAGCAGAAAATTTTGCTCAGTGTGCATCTACCACTGAAGCTTGATTCGTGTGCACCCACCACCGAAGAACTGAAGACTGAGGATCAACGGGACCCCGCTGGATCCATGGTGGTGACGGTTCTTGCAGCCCTATCCCGCATCCTTGCTTTATTTCTGCCTTTTCCTTCCATTCTGTCCTATCGCTACCCCTCTTCACTTCTTTAATAATAAAAAACCTGTTTTGGGTATACATCATTTTACCTCGTTTGTGTCTTAATCTCGCTCTTGGGATTGTATCGAAGCCTCCCCCGACATTGGATCGGGACACCCTCATAGGAAATGTGATTTTATACCCACTCCTGTATTTAAGTAAAGAAATAAACAAACATATTCCAATACAGGTGTGAAACCAAATTGTTATATGCAAGACACTGATCTATTTCTTTAACTTTCATCGGGAATGGAGCTTCACGGTTACTTTACAAATTTTCAAACCTCAGGCATGGAATTAACTCCATTGATTTAAAGAAGGAATATGTCAATGAGAATGGATGCATAGGTAACCTGTTAGTTATCAGTAAAGATGCTAAGAGTAGATCCCTTGCTGTGCATAAAATCAGGTTTCTCACACAGGTTCTGTAGTATAATTTTGAACACTGTATGATACATATTCATGATACAGTAATTTGCAGTCAAGAGTCAGGTTTTTGTTTGTGGTTTTGAGTTGTTTGGATTTTTTTGTTGTTTTGTTTGTTTGTTTGTTTGTTTTAATTTTCCTTTTATTTTCTTTGTTCTTAGTTAACTGTCCAGGCACTTAGAAAGGAAACTTCAGTCATTCTTTGTAACACTGTTTCATCACTGCTCCCCTCCCACATACCTCCAGCCCTGCTAAGCTGCCTTGGAAATTGGAAACTAAGATTTCAGGCAAAATCTTTCTGGCTATAATCCCTGCTGTCACTGAAATAACTTCCTAGGACATATCTCCCAAGGGCATTTGTCATTCCATACTAAAGAGCTCTTGCCAATATAGTTGTTGAAGGAAACTTCAGTGTAAGCCACTTCAATGTAAGAGTTTGATTCACAAACCTAAATCATTTCTCAAATCCCAGACACATTCCCAAACTACTAAATTATGGAACAAACAAAGAGTTTCTGCTCTCCACTCCATTGCAAAAATGATATTATAAATGAGGGTTGAAAGACTGATGTGTCAAAACTCTGGATAAGGAAACTCTGTCTTAGCAATTACTGAACTGAGGTGTAAATTAGTAATCCCACACTAAAAGCACTTCAGACACTTGAGATGATTCATTGTTGTTTTAAAACTTAGGTATTAGATTATCTGCAGTATCTGAGCTTGATAATTGAGTTTTTCATGATCTCTTTTTTTTGATGAACCAAATTTATTAAATTCTTCTAAATTTAGGACCTAAATAATTTGTGGAACCTAGGATTAGACTTTAAAATCCTAATTTTGCAGTAGCACTTACTGAGATAGTCATCTGAGACCACAGTGGGGTTTCAGCTATCTTTTGACTTGCTCAGATGTTCCTCCCTCCCAATCAGTACAATGCTACCGTTATTTCCCAATATGGGAGCAAATCTTAATAGGAACACTTGGTTATCTAAGCCAACATTATGTGTTTCATTTTGGGAGGTGGATCTCTAATTTTTAGGCACTACATGTCTAAGCATATATAATCTCTTTGTTTGCATTTCAAGGAATTCAGATCTAATGTCACTATATATAGTGAAATATATGCACAGTAGCATATACAAAGTCCAAGACCATACAGAAAACAAATCCTCTCACTTAGACTGCAAATCATCTCACTTAGACTGCAAAAGTGTCTAAGTACCTCTTTCCATCCTGGACAATTCATTAGGAGAAAGGAGAATTAAAAGGCTATGGTGTTCAACTATAGCACTACGCTATCTGAGAGATCATACTCAGTTTGAAATCTGCAACAATTCCAAACAAGTAACAACCATCAGTGTAAGGACAAGAAACAACCCAAGAAAAGGCAGAACTCATTCTCTACCTCTGAGTTTTAGGAAAGCTTTTCCTGCCTTCCTCTCTCTATGTGAGATGTGAGGAACTCATGTGAGGAACATGACTGTATGCATTTATCTTTGTGAGAAAATAATGTCTTTCATAATTCTTTAAAAGTTAACTGCAAACACCCAAGCTTTTCATGTATATTAATTGATCCATCCTGTACTTAAAAGGTGTTATGGAGTTTCTACTGTTTGCTTTATTAATAAAATTTGAGTTACATCTTTGTGAATTCTGTACTATTGTATGTGAAGAGAAGGGGACTAAGCAGAGCAGAAAAATAGCTGTCTGACAGTAACACTTAAGAAGAAACTGTTAAATGGTAAGCTGCTGAGAAACCATCCTTGTGTCCATAATTTCTGCATACTAACCAAGATAAGTTCACAGTCTGCCCCAATTCAAAGAGCAAAGACCCAAACGGACATCATGTCCTTTAATTACAGAATTGTAACTATAATGATTGCTAAAGGTTATCTGAAGCTTAAGAATAATATGTGTGATTTATTTAGAAAAGTTGGATACTTATCTCTGATTTTGGACATTAAGTGTTATAAAAAAATCAGGAAATTTTAGGGTACATCTTTGTTTGAAATTAATTAAATAGCATTACCTCATCACGAACAGGAACACAAAAAATTAGAACAGTACCCATTTAGAATGTCTGGTACTTTTTCAACCTCCATTGGTTGCTGTAGTCAAAGAATTTAAATGAATTGTCAACATGAGATTTGCAAACCTTTACATTTATATTTTAGAAATGAGTTAATATACATCCACTGTGGAAAACAGGACCTATTAAAATTGCTGTGATCTTTTTAATTGGAAAATTCTGATGGATAGAAAACAATTTTTAAGTGTTTCTTAAGAACAGGATAAAATTTCACATCAAAATCAGAGTGATGTATATAGATTTTTATGTGGCATAGAGAAAAAATATTTGAAGAATATGGACTGGGTAAGAGTTTCATAAATGCTATGTAAGTTTTCAAATTATTTACTAATCTAGTTCAATTTTCAAAAGCTCTTCTATTATATTTCATTTGAATAGATAATCAAAGAATCACTATAATACAGAATGGAGCCCTTCCTCTTCCATAAATCTAATAAGTGCCCTAGATATCGAGCTATTCTAAGAAACATTTCTTGTAAGGGTTTTTCACAGAAGACTTCTGAAATATTGGTTTCCTCCCAGTGAACAACAGAAAAGTGTTTAAAAAATATTCACAGAAAGAGAAAATATCTCCTGTTCAGCTCTACCAAAAACTAATACACTTTTCACCTATAATTTCTTAAAGTGAACTGAAGAACTGTTCAGGTTGAGAGTATTAACACAGTTCCATAATCTGCATAAATTTACAAGTGTCAGATATCCAGCCAATAATTCTGTAGCTCACAATTAAATTACTATCCTCTGCTCAAAAAATGACAAGAAGCCAGTAACTCATTCAAAATTTCTTCACCTCCCAACTCACTAATGATTTGCAGAGTGTACTTGTTTTTAATTTAAGCAATACATTTCAATGTCAAAACAATTCCAATGTCACTCAGGTATTATCTTACTTGTGAGTATGTTAAGATAGAAATTAAAAGAGTTAAAATGTTCAGAAATTTTGTGATTCATCCTTCCATTCACGGAGTAATACTGTCTCTGTATTAACTGCTGCTTGAAAGATAACAAGTATCATTCATGAACATGTAAACAAAATATTGAAGCATTTTCTTATTATTGCAGTTTACAATGTTTTCACTCTGAAACTACAAGATGAATGCAGGATAATATACAGTGGTTTAAGGTTACCACTTGTCTTGATTTACTTGAGATTGTAATGATATTTAGAGAAAACGAACGTTTTATGGAACAGTTCACAAACTACTGATAAAAACTATAAATTGTAACTTTGCAGCAATAGAATAGAATAGAATAGAATAGAATAGAATAGAATAGAATAGAATAGAATAGAATAGAATAGAATAAACTCAGTTGGAAGGCATCTACAACACTCATCTAGTCCAACTGCCTGACCACATCAGATCTGACCAAAAGTTAAAGCATATTATTAAGGGCATTATCCAAATGCCTCTTAGACACTGACAGGCTTGGTGCATCAACCACTTCTCCAGGAAGCCTGTTCGAGTGTTTGATCACCTGTAAAGAAATGCTTCCTAATATCAAGTCTGCACCTCCCCTGATGAAGCTTTGAACCACTCCCACACGTCTTGTCACTGGGTGCCAAGGAGAAGAGATCAGCACCTCCCTCTACACTTCCGCTCCTCAGGAAGCTGTAAGGAGCAATGATCCAAATTTGGTGACCAATCAGACCAGCAAGCAAGTTAGAGCAAATAAGATCCAACAGACTAAATAACTCTAGTAGTTCTAATATATAACACGATATGTGTCATTAGACGTATGCCAGAAGAAGACAAAATATCCCCTTCCTTTCCCTCAGACTTGGCCTGAAGGCTGGGGATGGGGGAATCTGTTTTCTCTGGTATGTTACTCTTTCTGAGATATATTACAATATTCTTTGGAAAAGAAAAACATGAATATGAAAGGAACTATGTATCAGCAAAGTATTTCACTGTCAAAAGACAAAAGGGGAAAGGGGAAAGCATACATCATAATTTTTTTCACTCCTGTCTTCTGTTCAGCTGTCTAAGGCACGCTGGAGTTAATTAGACTGTTTTCATGAGTGAGTTGAGAAAGGTGGCTCACAGAGGGTATGGGTTTAGAAATGTTATTAAGTTTGGATTCATGCTGGCTTTCTTGGTTATGCTGTGTCTTTCTAAAGATTTAGTTTCCAGCAAAATTGGAATTGCAGCCACAGCAATTGCGGGAACAGATTTCCAAGTGCAAAACAGAGTTTTGCCCCTCCCCGCTCACAGCTGTGTGTTTGCTGGCTCTAGTACTGTATAGCTGTGAAGTGAACAGAGAGGCAGAAAAAATAAAAAGGCCAGCAGCACAGACTTTAAGCAACTGATTAGGAAACAAGAGTCTCTATGGAAAATCTGGAAAACCATGGCTAATATTCCTTAAAAATAGATATTATCTCCTTAAAAAAAGGGAGTTCTCAGCACAGACCACTGTAGAGGACAAAAATGGGTCAAAAGGGCTTCACAGCAAATAAGGACTTCAGGAGGAACTGACAGGCCCCCATCTCCTTGACAGGCATTTCTCACATATGTAGCATTACACTAGAGAATCTCTGATTCCTCAGGGAATGTGTAGGGCTGTGCTGAGCACATGTGTTGACAATGTACTGGCCACAGGCACTGAGAGCTGCATCCTGGGTGTGGGAGACAGCAGCTGTCCAGAGGGAATTAGGGGACAGGCCTGATGTCAAGACTATAGTTACAAACTCAGTGGCACTGAACTTGCTGAGTCTGTGTAAGGAAGGACAGGAGTGCCATAGCAGTGTGAAGCACTGTAACATGGAGATACATTTCCAGAGGTGATGCCTCCTGTCCTGTGACTCCAATGGGGATTATTTCAGACTCTGTTCGTATCAGGGCTACTGCGGCTGCATAGACTGCTGTTATACATCTGCCATCCTTTTCTTCAAATGACCCTGTCTTGCTTGCTGTCTTCTGAAGGAAATAACAGTCATGACTGAAAAATTCAGATGGCTATGGAGAACACATTTACTAAAGTCTAAAACAGAAAAAAGAAGGGAAAAATAGAACGGAAAATAAGTCATGCAATATATAACTGAACTAGAATGAGGAAGACAGATGCATGTTGGCACTTCTCTGTGGCTCAACCTGACTATTTGCCTCCTGTTCTGACACAGCAGACAAGAGTTGGCCAGATCTGAAGCAACTATGGCCAGGAAGCCATACAACTGTATTACCTCAAGCTCATGTATCTTCCCTCTCTACAAGGCTGATTAACTTGGGCTCAGCATCTGATGCTCAACTCAGCCCAGACAGTGAGACTTCAGGGCATGCACAATAGCAAAATTTCAAACGTTTAGATGAGTTTTCATGTAAATGCTTATACATCCCAAGTACTGCTTACCATTTTTGGAAGGTGTTTCTTGATTTCTCTCTTGGACATATGCACCTAAATCTACCTAATTTGCACTTTTATTGCTCAATGCTGCTTGGCTCTTATCTATAGCAATTTGTTTACAGCCTTTAACTATGCTGTATGTCATCTGGAACATAAAAATATAGTTGCAAAGTATGTATATAGCACATAATGCAGTCCATGAAGTACTTCTTGACCTTGTTTTGAGCAAACTACATTTGGAACTTGAATCACTGTAACTGAGTCAGTAATAGCCGTTAGAGTACTCAGCTGGGACATCAGTTTCTTCCTAAAGGTTTCCCAGATTCCAAACCTACAGTGTTAACTTCTTTCTGTTATTTTGGAACCAAGTGATAAGATGGCTATGGTTCAGCTGCTGTGGCATCTTAAAACACCCAGAGTTGGTACTAGAAAATCAGATTCATTCATTTGTATGAGGTTCAAATATTTAGAGTAGATATGAGATTTTCTGAGCTGCTAATATTACACGAACATTAATGACTGATATTTTTAAGTAATTCAAAAGGAACAAAATATTTTCCCAAAGTGGAAACTTTCGTGCAATTGCAATATGCTGCAAAAAATGTTTCTTAAAGCAAATGATCATAAAATGGCAGTTACTTAGTGTATCAACTGTGAAAAATAAGTTAAGCTTCATTGTATTAAAACTGGAACCATACAATGTCATGGAGTCATTAGCAAAAATGCGAGTGAATTATCAGTGAGACATTATTATTTATTAAAGGTTTTTGTCCACAGTGGTTTGTCAGAAAACGAACCATCTTGTTTAGTTCAAAATTTGTTAGACAGTTCCTATATCTTCATTATTTCTTGTGGCCAGTTCTTTCCACTGAAGAAAGATAGGGTTTTTTGATTCTATTTTTGAGTTTGCATTATCATGGGTAAACATCTTTATATGATTTTGGGTTCAATTCAGTTCTAAATTCCTAGATGGTTTTTATTTCCTTGACGTGGCTCAAATGCAGCTGGCAGCTCCTAAAGGCAACAATTGGTAACAAGTTTCCTCATAAAAATTGCATCATTTCTAGACTAAAATGAAGTGGTTTGAAATTTTCCATCTATTGTGAAAAAAAAGGCAAGGAGGTTGCAAGTTCTTCATTCCTCAGCTTCAGACCTGACCCTCAACATTTCACAGAAGCCAAATATGGATTAAAATATCCTCTCATCTAATGTCTAGAAAATATAGAAAAGCTTTATGAACTTGCAAAGAAGCTGAAGTTACCAAACACTTTTAATTGGATAGAATTCATACTGCATTATAAACTGCTGCTTGGATAATTGTGCCTATCAGCTGTGATGATAGAGTCATGAGAGAGAAGATAGAATTGAGACACAATATAGCCCCAAATGGGTTTGGATTCACTGAGCACTTGTGAGTCCTCCTGCATCTTTATGTCTCATCTTTAAAAAGTACAAGGTCAAAAAGTATACAACCTCTTTAATAATGTACTTTACAGCTCAATTATCCTTGTTAGAAAAATTTCCTAATGTTGTGGTTTAACCCTAGTAGGTAGCTAAGCCCCAAACAGCCACTTGCTCACTGTCCGACAATGGGATGGGGGGGTGAATTAGAAGGGTAAAAGTGAGAAAGATAAAGACAGGTAAAGCAAAAGCTGCATCCACAAGCAAAGTAAGATAAGGAATTCATTAACTACTTGCCATTAGCAGGCAGGTGTTTAGCCATTTCCAAGAAAGCAGGGCTCCATCATGTGTAACAGTTACTTGGGAAGACAAATACCATAACTCCAAAGGTCCTCCCTTCCTTCTTATCTACAGCTTTTATTGTTGAGCATGACATCACATCCTATGGAATATCCCTTTGGTCAGTTGGGGTCAGCTGTCCTTGCTGTGTTGTCTCCCAACTTCTTCCACACCGTCAATCTACTCATTGGCAAGACAGTGTGAGAAACCAAAAAGTCCTTGACACTGTGCAAGCACTGTTCAGCAATAACTAAAATATGGGTGTGTTATCAATAGTATCTTGGTCACAGATCCAAAGTAGAGCACCACACAAGCTACTATAAAGAAAATTAACTCTATCCCATTCCAAACCAGTATACCTAATAACAAACCTTTTCTGTATTTAACACGTTAGTTCTTGTCTTATCCACAGAGGATAAATTAAAAAAACAAACCAAAACAAACCAAAACAACCCCAATTGCTTTCCTTTGCTTCCTCTTTCAATAACAGGAAATTATTTTCATGTTGCTCTTGTATTTTTTTCTAGATTAAATAAAGCTGGTATCAACTTTTCCTTCAGAGATGAAATTTCTCAGATATCTGGTCCTTTCACACTTTCTAAAATTGAATAAAGAACTTCTACTCTTTCCCTCTCTTCCTTTTCCTCCTCTCAAGCAAAATAAAATTTCTTCTGTTCCAAAAAAATCTATTTCACACCTGGAGAGACTAATCATTTAATCTCACAAAAAAAGTTCAAGGGATCAACATTGACCTGAAATCCTTGTATGGTTGGTTTGTTTGTTTTTTTTCAATTGAGGCTTTATGGCTCAAATATTTATGACCTAGGATAGCATTTGAATGATACTTTTTGTTCAAAAAAACAGGAAGATTTCTGTGAGACAAACAAAAGACTTAAACACAGTGTGTTTTTCCCTTCACACCTGACATTTGTTATTGATTCTCTTTGGCAAGAATGAAGGGACTCCACTTCCTCAGTGTAGGGGCTTAATGCCCTAGGTCAGTGGTTCTCAACCTGCGGTTCACAGACCCCTTGGGGGCCATGATGTCATCACAGGGGGTCCGCAAAGGCTTAAAGCAGGGGTGGGGAACGTCTGGCCCAGAAACATTTGGTTTGTCCCGCGGCAAGCACTGTGCCTCCTTTTCCCACAGCCCCCTCCCCTCAATGCTCCTCTCATACTCAAGCCCCTCCCCCACCTTGCCTGCCCTGATGCGCTAGTATATTTGGTGTTGTATGGTTGGTGGGACCCACTTTAACTAGGCAGTTTTTCTCTTAAAGACATTTTCTTAACCCAATGGCCCTCTTTAGGGCCACAACAGGGCTGAAGTCTGTTCCTCCAAGTGGTGGCCCTGGACCCGTAAACAAAAATATATGATGACTGAACACAGACAAACAAGGAGGGAGGTAAGAAGAATTGTAAAAACTTTTCATCAAATTTTAATGTAAAAATTGGTATGAAATTTGGAATTAGCACATTAAAATACCATAATATGGGCCATTTGAGCAGGAAGAGTGTTGATGCTATTACTTTTAAATTCACATGGAAACATTGCAATAAAGATATTATAATAGGAGTGTGTGCATTAACAGATTAACTTATTTCCCCTTCTCTCCAAATTTGGAGATCCTTCATGAGAAAATTGAAATAAATATTTGATGCAGTCTAGTGCTTTAAATCTTGAATTAAGTCTTGGTGGTCCACAGCCACAAAAGTATTTAAAGTGGGTCTGTGGTCAAGGAAAGGTTGAGAACCCCTGGCCTAGGTAATTTAGGATACTGTTAAACTCTGAATTCAGGAATGGAAAAAACAGATTTTGCCAGTCAGTTGAACCAACCCTCAGTCATATCTTTTCCCCACTCATGCATTATTCCTTTAAGAAGTAGGTCTTATTATTCATTCCAAACTATACTGTTTTCACTGTTTTACTTAATTTTTTATTTCTTCCACAAAATTGAGTAAAGTTTGTGATTTAAAATAGGTTAATATTTGTAAGGTGAATGAAGATACATATATACATATATTTTACAAAACCACGTAATATACCTGTATCTACTTCATGTAGCTATGTGGTTTCGGGATTTTTTGCAAACCTTATATTCCCCATGTAAGGAAAAATAAATGTTCCAGTATTTAAAAAACATTATTCTTATAACTGAATGATTTTGTAATTCAAAAAATTGATTGAATAAAACTTTTTTTAAAACCATGTAATAAAAAATTTGTAATGTTTCCAAAGACAATAAAATATCTTACACACTGTCTCTATTTTTTCATCTGTCATTGGAGACAAATGTGGTAGACACACGGAATTACAGCCTTTTTATTGGATTTCCTCTGTAAGCCTACTAAGGGATAAATTATGAATTTAATGCTTAAAATGAAGCAGATATACCTCTGCCAGCAGTGGCTACTCTGCCATTCATGTATGCATAGTTCAGATTAAGTATAGACCCTTGAACAAAAAAAAGAGTTCCTAACAACTGACAAACTACTTGGAGAAATTATTTCTCCTCCAATTTCCTCCATGACCTTAGGAAAATCACTCACATGTTTCAAATCTCAGTTTCCCTAACAGTAAAAATAGGATAATTATATAAATGAGCTTGAAGAGGACAAACACTTATTTCAGTTGTTATGTCTGTTGAGGGAGGAGAGAGGGTGAAGAACTAGACAGGCAGAGGCAGTAAACAGATGCAGTATGTCTAAGCATTAAACTGGAGCTTGCAATAAGTGAATCTACTGTTAGTAATGGTCTCAATAATATAACCTGACCAAAATTTAGACATATAAATCACCATGAAATATATAATATTAATACCAAAGAAACACCACCCTCTGCTTGACCTTAACTATAGCTGGAACACTAGAACTATGGAAGATAACTATGCAAATTACTGAAGAAGGAAAGAGAGAGGGAAATGAGCAGTTTGGGTGGCAGCTGTAACGAACAGCAACGGCCTCAGAGAACCTGGAAGCACTGACAATACTGCAAAAGTTGGACATCATTAGCCAGCAGTTTCTCAGATACAATGTATACAAACCTGAGGTTGTGGAGCAGATAATATTTACAACACTGAAAAGTTTGATGAAACCAATAAATTAGAACATTTGATCTCTACAGTCTAGAAATGTAGCAGCAGACTTTGCAGCTGTCTTGGAGGGTTGGCATTACATTTCTTTGTAGAAGAGATGAGAAGGACCAGGAATGGGAAAACCAAACCAAACCAAAAACAAACAACAAAACAAACCACAACTAAAATGTCAAAGTCTAAAAATCTAAAAATCTGTGAGAATTACATAATGTAGATGAGACTAGAGGTGAAATATAATTTAAATATGTGATAGACTGAAGCAGGTGGGCATTTTAAACATTTCTGCTCTTTCAACTGAGTAATCGAATCAGCATGTTAGATTTAAAGGTCACATCAGTATCTACTAAGGAAATATGCTACAATTTACATCATTCTTGTGACTTTCAGAGATCATTTTATGAATTATTCATACACTGTTTATCAAGATGTATAAGAAATATGGTCAAACAGCTCATGTAATAAAATGTAAATTTGAAATAAAACTGTTAAATTGTCTAGACATTGGAATGCCAGACTTGTGGAAAAATCTGAGATTCCAAATTTTCATAGAAGCTTTTGCATTGAGTTAACTTTTGATTGATCCAAATATTTCTTCCAATAGAGTTGTTTTAATTTAGGAATGTATAACATCAAATAAACCTCAAAATGAAATCTTGTTTTTTACATGTTACCAAGGAACATATTTTACAACATAAAATATACCAACAAAATTATCACCTTCCATGGAAAGTTACGGTCTCATGGACTGTGTTCCATAGCAAACTTATCAACTAAATTTTATCTCCTCTGTAACTGCTATGCAATAGAGAATAAATTATAGATCTACATGCATATCTATTTATTTTTTAGTTCGCTTTGGAAACTAAAATAGCCAGCTACTGAAATAAAAAGAAACAGACAGCATTCCTGACAGCTAAAACTTTTCAAGGAAGACCAGAAAATAAACAATTAAATTGTACATCAAAAAGCTGAGCAAAATCTAGTGTTCAAGTAATCTCTACTTTCTTTAAGTCAGGGAAATTCTGATATATACTCAGATAAGCAAACAAACATGAAGTCTTATCAAACTACACAGAAAATGAGACAATGAAAAAGTAACTTATGAAATAATTCCTTTCTCACAGTCTCTCCAAATAACATTTATCTCATTTTCTTGTTAGTTGTTACAAAGATATATTTAATTCAGTGCCTCTGCTGGAGCAGTTAACTGTTTCAACATATAAACAGAACACCTAGCAAGCATAACAGAGATATGAGGGAAGAAATGGATTTTCATATGAAAGAAAATATACATGAAATCCACATACTGATAATCATTCACTGGTTAGAAAGTACTATAATTATATTGAAGTGTTTGAGAAGGGGTGTCCAAAGACAAAGGAATTAAGAGAAGAAGATAAAATGGGGTACAACTTAGTTAAAAATCCTTGTTCTTGATTTCACAGGATACTGTGATTAGTACTATTTTAAATTAAGTTCCTCTGAAAAATGTTTACACATCTTTAACGAAGTTATAGTTTTCACTGTTTCTCAAAATGTGATATATAAATATTTAACATGTGCTTTCAGCAAATGTTTGTTAGGGTAATTAATCAAGGATTCTTAACAATAAACACAAAAGAAAAATCTGACTTTCTCCCTAGAGGTACCATGTAGCACCATACTGCTCAGTTGTGAGAAAAAAAGAACTAAGGTTTTTACAAGTAAGACAGGTTACCACACTATGGTTTTAGATCACCCTGAAACAGGACTTAATACTGTTTGTTGTTTATACTTCAAAATAATATAGTTAACATATGAGCTGTTTCTCACTCAAACCAAACCTTAAATCTGTAGTGCTAGGGCACTGATAATTCCCCTTTCCAAATTGAATCTAGTGGAAAAATTACAGGGTGTACCCTTACAAGCCTGCTTTTCCTGGTCCAACTCTTGCCATTAATGGAATAAGGAGAGGAACATGTACTGCCTGGTAACCATCAGGAATTAAAACACAGCTGTCTGGCACATGACAGTAAAGTAGGACATGGCATACTTGAACACAAGGATTGCCTGGGAATGTAGGCCTGTGTACAGTAAGAAATATTATTAATGAACAACTTTGACTACATCTATGATATTACAGAGAGTTTTTTGTTGTGGTTTATTTTTTAGTATATGGAAGATATTTTTAAGTCTCTTTCTAATCCTACTGGGTATAGCTCTGTGTTCTGTATGGCACGGATCTGAAATCAAGAAGGAAGATAGTGATCAGCTTGGAAATTCAACAAATAACACAGACAAGAAAACTTTCACAGATTCTAATTCATGGGAAAATTAACGTATTATGTACAAATCTGATATCAGGATGGTAACTGTCATAAAATCCAAGATCTTGTCTATAGTCTCATCTTGAAATGAGGTTCAGAACATTTTTAACAGATCTCAACTTGATGAATTGATAGATAAATAGATCCAAAGGAAAATTTCTGCCTCATAAAATTCAGCCCTAAACTTTTGGGTGTGACGGAAGTTAAAAGAACAATCATATGAGATAACTTGCCTCAACTGCTTATTATCATCATGATTGATAGTCAGCCAAAATTAGAAATAACTGCAGGATAATCACTTAATTGAAAGTATTCTTCAGGGAACTTAGAAGTCTAGATTTAGGAATATAGTTCGTGATTTAAAGCAAAATGGTTTTACTGGAACCTAAATTTTAATATTCCTCAGTGTGGGCTACAAAAAGAACAACTATGGAGAAAAAGAGAACGCATTTCAATATATAAAGATCAAACGTAAACTAGAAAATCGAGACTGTTACAGTGTTGGAATTTAAAAACCTTTGGGAATGATCTCAGCATAACTTTCAGGGATCACTAGTTATTCAGATTTTAGGACTAATATATATACATTCAAGTATTCAGCAGTATAGTGTTAAAACATAGGGGAAAAGTTTATGGCTTTGTGTTTTTTGCAGACAAATCCAAAAAGAAAAAAATAATCTTCTATATACATGAAAATTGTTAAACCAGTAACAAACCAATTCTTCTGATAATATTAGAACTGGTTAAATATTTTTCAACTAAATTCTTTCTTGTCAGAAAGACACAGCTTTCAATGGATGAAAAAGTGAAGTGAAAGTGAAAAATGTTCATTTTAGTGGTTCCAATTTTCCATTCAACTGCTATAATATTAGAAGAAGTAGCTTTCATAAGCTTGAAATATTTAACTTCTCTATATCTCTCAAGTGACTTTCATTACCTTATCATATAGAGTATGTTATTTTTGTTTGCTTTCATGGTCCTTCTTCTTACCCATAGTCTGTCACAATGTGATGAAAGGTCAACTCCCATGTCTCTGTGGCTCATGATATCAACATTTATCACCCACTGGTTAAATTTATAAACAAACTCCTCTGTGTTTTCTCCCACTCTAAGCTCCTATAACCACCACAAAGATACCTCATTGTTGTCATAGAGAAAAATAAATCAAGTCAGGATCATAGAGGTTTACAGATTTATAAATGACAGATAATTAACTGGCAATCAGTGAACTATACATTCAGGATCAACATCAGCAACACAACCAATAAACCACAATCCCAGACAGTAGGAAAATGTTAATATACACATACAAATTTCCAAACACCTTTCTGTAACTGTAAGTGCCTCTCAGGCATTGTGCACCCCTTCAGCCTCCAGCAGTATGGGTTACCACCCTCCAAACCCCCAGTACGTGAGTGGAGATCCCCCATGTACAAACCCTCCTGTAGAGGTGCGACTGCTCCTGATGTGCATGCACCTCTGCCACTGCTGGCACCCTGCTAAGGCACTGGCATGGGCAGGTGCCCCACATGGCTCCACGTGAACCTGGAGGAGACGTCCCCCCTTGCCACCCTTACACTAGTGGTGTCTGGCTGGGTGCTGCTCCCATGCCCCATGAGGGGGCCTAGGGATGCTGTGGGGTGACATCTGTCAGTGCCCAACCAGTGTCACTGCTCCTCCTCTTGTTCCAAGGGGTCTTCCCCAACCCCATTACAGACTTTCATGCTTCTTTGACACTGCTTCCAAGCTGATGCCTTCTAAAGTTTCTTGGTAGTTTCCTAGTTGCTGTTTAATTAGATGGACAGTCATCATTATCTTCTTCTTCACCATGGCCAATTTGGGGCAAATGACCCCTCAAATCCCTTTTTGGAAGTCTCTTTTATCTGCAAAAGCAATTTCTATGCTGGTGGCATATTGACATTACTTTATATCAGACTGACCAGTCTCATTGTTTCCTTGTCTTCCTCCAATATTTATTAGTATTTTTTTTCTCTTGTGCTGTACTTGTGGGTCTCTGAACAATAAGGGACATCTTGTCCCTCACATGTATAACACCTACCTCAAAAGTAGTTTCTTTGCCTATGGAAAAGTAACTACTACTATGTGTAATAAGTATTTACTTTTTATTTTATTTTTGAATATTATATGTCAACAGGATGGTAATGGCATTTCAATACTCTTCACTTATACAAACTATACAAATATACAGTTTAATTAATATTGATGTCATAATGTTATGATCATAGTAAAGTTCAGTGAAACACTATCAAAATGGAGAGCCTTACTATTCGAATAGAATATTTCGTGGTTTGTTTTTTTTTTTCCCTAGTTAGTATTTTCTTGCAGAATATTCATGCCAGAGGGACCTTCAGCATTTGTACTTCCTTTTCTAAACTGTAATGCAGATACATTTTGCGTGTCAAGATATCCTATCATCTAGAAACTACTTCTCATTATTTTTTAAAAACTGAACAGTCATAGAATATCTTAAACTTTTTAATTATCGCTTGTATTTTATCCATTTGAGTGAAAATGAATAATATTAATCTGAGATGAAATAGTGAACAAATTAACAAGTATTCTTGTTATTCGTATGACACCATTGTTATACCCAATATTTATATATACACATAAAAGACATTTTAAGGCAATAATCTTTAAGTATTTAATAATATCATGGCTAACAACAAACTCCAGATAAAACAGAATTATTTAATAGGAGAACCCATAATTAACTAGAGTTGAAAACTGAGACACAAGAACATCTACTGAAATATATAGAATATGCTTCTATATGACTATATCTGCATCAGCAAGCACAACAGAAGACAATTCATATAGTAAAACAACGGGTACTGAGGAGCTGGTATCTACATTATCCTTGTTTGAGACATACTTTAAACACTCTCTGTTTTGGTCCTATGAAATGAATTTTGGGGAGGAGTGGCTGGAGACCTGCCAGACAGAGAGATACCTGGGGGTGTTGATTGACAGCCGGCTGAACATGAGCCAGCAGTGTGCCCAGCTGGCCAAGAAGGTCAATGGTATCCTGGCTTGCATCAGAAATAGCGTGGCCAGCAGGGACAGGGAAGTGATCTTACCCCTGTACTCGGCACTGGTGATGCTACACCTCAATTACTGTGTTCAGTTTTGGGCCCCTCACTCCAAAAAGGACATTGAATTACTCGAGCGTGTCCAGAGAAGGGCAACGGAGCTGGTGAAGGGTCTGGAGGACAGGTATTACGAGGAGCAGCTGAGGGAACTGGGGTTGTTTAGTCTGGAGAAGAGGAGGCTGAGGGGAGACCTCATTGCCCTCTACAACTACCTGAAAGGAGGTTGCAGAGAGCTGGGGATGAGTCTCTTTAACCAAGTAACAAGCAATAGGACAAGAGGGAATGGCCTCAAGTTGTGCCAGGGAAGGTTTAGAATGGATATTAGGAAGCATTTCTTTTCAGAATGGGTTGTTAGGTGTTGGAATGGGCTGCCCAGGGAGGTGGTTGAGTCCCCATCCCTGGAGGTGTTTAAGAGTCATGTTGACATAGTGCTTAGGGATATGGTGTAGTTGAGAACTGTCAGTGTTAGATTAATGGTTGGACTAGGTGATCTTCAAGGTCTTTTCCAACCTAGATGATTCTGTGATTCTGTGATTTAGGTTTTACTTACTACATCGTGAAAACTGTCATTCCAGTGTCTGAAGTGTCTGGAAATTTTTCAGTGTCCTTTGCTTTTAAACTTAGAAGTTGCATTTAAAAACTAGAATTGCACTTCTAGCTCTAGTACAGGGTTGAAGAAGTAATTGTGGCCTCTGAGACAGCTCTCTTAAACTTGAAGTAATCTCTAATGAAGTCAAGAATTCAAATTAGTCCCCTGTCCTCTTCAGTATGTACTGGATATCTCTCCATGGGTCCCTGCCAGCTATCTGTCTGTGCTGAATTCTGAAGATCCAACTCTCCTTGCTGTTAGTCTGACATGGGATCTGACCTTCCTTTCTTGCTTCAGAACATGACAGAGCATCAATAATGGTAGCAATTCTCTGCAAGCATTTTATAGGGACTGCAGATAGATGAAAGTACAAAAATCAGCATTAGAGTAATTACACTGATTAAATTCTAGATATTGTATGGTTTTGATTACAATTTTGTAATGAGAGATGGAACTTTCTTTTCTCAAGTGTGGTTACAGACTCAGCTGAGTTTTGGCTGTCTTGCCTCACTAACCTCCTAACTTTGAGGTTACTTCTCTAAGGAAGAAAAATCTTTGTCACCCTGTTTGATATCACTCAATACTGACCAAATGCTTAAGTAGGTACAGTATGTTATGCCTTAATGTTTCTTTAGGGTGATGTTCTGAGCTGGAGGGAGAAGTGATAGTCTTCCACTTCCTGCACTTTTGTCTTACACAAAGAGAAGCCATGTTTGCATGGGACTAAAGATTTCTATCTAGTAGAATATAGAATCTATATTTATGGTGAGTCAATTCTTCTCAGAAAGGAGAGGGAATCAAAGGTAGGGCCTTTACCTTCAGTGTATAGGTTTTAATTGTTGTGGTGCTGGATGAAGGTACAGGCTTTTATTTTATGGAAATATTTTCAAATTCATCCTGACTGCTTTTCTTCTTCTTCTTTTTTTTTTCCTCTCCAGAAAAATTATTCTGTGAATTCAACACTTATTTGCAAGACATGGCTGAAAAAGATTGAACTTCTCTTCCCAGAAAAAAAGTATAATTGTCTGAAATGTCTAACTTGCAGTTCTAGTTCAACTTGTGATTGTTATTGTTCTTTATTCAAGGACTGCTTTAGACTAGGGTGACTGCTAATGCTTGCTGCATAGTTAAAGAAAGCATGAACAAAGAAAGAAGGAAGAGGTTGTCAAAGGTGCACTTACTTCACATGACTTTATTGCCCCTTCTGTCCAGCCTAAAACATTATGCTTTTATACAAAGCTTCATTTTGAAATGTTTGGTGTTTTACAGGTGGTTGTACAATCTTTTTATTTGATTATTACTTCTGGCAACTACAAGGCAAGTTAGAGATTACATGTTGAATTTGTAGTATACCATTTCTAAGGAAAAAATCCCAAACCAGTAGCTTCATGAACAGAAAAAATAAAAGTGAAATATATATTTGTTTCAAAGGATTCATATTTGCCGTATTAGTGAATATAACATATTTTAATCTGCTACATTTACAAGTACTTGTACACACATTTTTGAAAGAAAATAATGAAAGAGTAATACCCCATTGTTCTACAGTGTAAAAATTGTTTTTTCTGTAATAATCCACAACTTAAACAGTGCATGTTTCTGAGCATTAATCCAGCTAGCAAGTTTCCCACTCCTGTTTTATATTTTACTGAGTACCATAAAAGTAGACTAGGATTTTTGGATGGCTTTAGAATTTCACTTTTCTTTCAGGAAATAGCTCTGCAAGGCAATTGATTCTGAATGGTAGTATAAAATAGACCCTACTATTAGGACTCCAGAACTACACTAATGTTTCTAAGCCACACTTAGATTGTTTCATATCAGTTTGGTCTCCAATCAAATAACCAGACACTTTATTCAGTTCAGGAAATACTGATGTTTTTGACAATACAGCTGGGGATTAGCCTGCATTCTTTACACTGAAGACACTAGAGAAGTGCTTCTAAGTTAATGATACAGCAAAACACAAATAAATTCCACTTGTGCTGATAGCTATTGTAACAAGTAAAATAGGTCACTATGCACATCAGGAGCCTCACAGAAAACAAGAGTTGCAACACTAGTACAAAAAGGGTGAAGTCTGTAGTATTGCTTACCATCAGATAAACTTATAGCAGAAGGTTCCAATTTTTTAAGAGGATCACTGTGAACACATATCTATTCATTTCCATACAGAAAAAAAAAAAAAAAAAAAAAAAAAAAAAAAGAAAAAATGGTCAGGATATTGTCAGTTTGGGGATGGATTGAACAAGGCCCTGAAAGACAGATTAGTATGTAAAAACTCTACTCAAAGCATACAAAAGAAGCTTCTGACTAAAGCAAACTTGCCATTTAAAACTGGTGTTGAAATTGCAGTGTCTGTGGAAACTGCAACTTAAGATACGAAGAATTTTATTCAGGGACAAGTGAGAGGGCAATGTCCATAAAGCATCCACCACATCAAAAGCCAAACAGTAAATTGGAAACAGCAAACATCTAAAGATTCTGACATTTGCTGCTGCTGTGGAAGATGGTCAGACATCCATTCCAAAATTGTAGAAACTGTAATAAAAAGGACATATCTGAAGTGTAAATGATCCAGTAAAGACTGTGGTAAAGAATAAAAAGTATATTACTATTGATACAGCGATAATATTACATTACCTAAGAGGCACATAACCCAAAAAATTTCAGTAAGAATAAAAATTAAAACAGTAAAATTAATGGTTAAAATAGGAAACTAAACTTCAAATTAAGAAAATGTTCAGGTTTGCCAAATGAGTAGATGAATCTCATTTTGACAGGACCAACCATGGACTTACAGTTTACTCATAATGTACTGAGAAGCATGTCTTTAATTTTTGGCCATCTCCCATTATCGCATAAATTTTGTTTCTGATTCATAAGACAGGGATAACATGTTACTCTCCACGGGTGCAAAGAACTGCGCACAGCTGATTCAAGCGCTCAAAAGACTCTCCTCAGTATGAGAGAAGGATAACACAGCTTTAGATTAACTGATTCCCTGTTATGACTTCCATAATTTTTGAGTGAAAAATTTTCATTAAATTCACAATCATATCTGCTTGAAGAGCATGTATAATACAAAGATTACCACAGCATCCACAAAACTGGAGAGGGGGAGAAAGAAAAAAGAAGAAAAAACAAAAAAGATATACAGTTGAATTATGTAGAGACAGGAAGCTACTTTCTTGCCATATCACACTGATATAATCTTCACTTTCACCAGATGTGTTTCCTGAAAAAGTTACTCTTCCTGTTCAAGGCCAGAATTAGGATCCTTCATGTAATGATTTCTCTGAGGTTTTAAACAGATGCATTTTTAACATAAACATGCACAGAACTGCATAATAACCAAAAAAACTTTTGTGATTGAACACAAATCACAACCTTTTCATTATTCTGTGAAATGGTATAACTCCAAAGCTTACTTTTCTAGAAGAGTCCTAGCTTTTTTTTATTTTTTTTTTTAATGAAAAGATCACTTATAAAATAATTTATTTCTTTATTCATACCATTTTCTTTAAATGTGAAATTCTCCTACTCTGCTTTAATTGCTTAACTATGGGTTATTGTATGGTAACAGCACTATTGGTGAGTCACATCACATAGGTAATCCTTTGGATCAGAGACTGGAGATCAGAAACCAAACGTCTCAGCCAGTACTCTGGAGAGCAGTTCATTCTCCTAGAGGTCCAACACTCACTTCTGCGTTTTCAACCAAGTTCTATATCTGCAATCACTGAGGAATTACTCTTTAGAATATTTAAAAATTTGGTAAGTGATGGGTATAAAAAAGGCATAGAATTGGTAACGGCTATGCTAACTGTAGAAAAACTTGTTCAAAGTCCTGACTCAAACTGTGTTCAGATAAAATAAGAGATGTTGTAAATGTAACAGACATCCAGAAGGCATCACTCTGGTTTTGGTTTTTTGATTTGGTTTGGTTTGGGATTTTTTGAACTATAAGGATTGGTTAGTATTATATGAAGGAAAAAAACTAGGTCTTTGTGCAACCTATGACAGCTATAAGAAAAGTAAGTAACAGCTCCACTGAGGACACTACAACCTGGGCATCTCCTGGGATATCTAAGTTCAAATCTCCACAGACAAAACAGAAAAGAAAGTGTTTGTTTAAATGGACCTCAGTTTACAGATGGTTCCAGGATAAGTAAAACTACATTCTTCAGTGATTAAAAAATTACATAAATCAGTCTATTAATAAATAAATATTACAATTCTCTAATCTGATTACTATGTTTTATCAAAACCTGTCAGCAGTTTCTGCTCCTCTTTCTATGACTCCAGAACCTCAGAGTGTAGAATTCAGCAAGCTGACTGTGAAGCATCCCTATGCTTGCCAGGAAAGGGGGCTTGATAATGAAAGTAATTACAAAATAAGTTAGTTTCACTTAAAGCTTCTTTCACCCTGTGAAGTCTGACCTCCAGAATTCTAACTCTGATACACACAGGCTTGTAATTGGAAATTATGGAAATTATCATGCTCATTTTAAGAACAAGAAGAGTTCACAAGATAGAACAAAGAAGAATTCAAAAGGAAGAATAGTGTTTTGGTGGTTGAGGTACAAGAAGTTGAGTTATATTATACCATTAAAAATGTATATTATTGAAAACACATTTTTCACTTAACAGTAAATCATTGAGTTTCTAAAATGATGGTTACAGTCCTTCTGGACTAAAATAATATTAAGGGTAAAAGGTTGATTCTTACATGTGTACATTGGGGAGACAGTAACAAGAGTAAGATGGTTGGATCTCACTTTCTTCTTCAGTCAACAATCACAAAGTTTATTTAGGATTCTAGCAATCCTCCACAGTAGGGGAAACCATACCCTGACCATATTTCCAGGAGATTATGTTTAATTCATTTAGAATATATAGAGTCATAGCAGACTGTGGAGACAGGTGGCAGACAAGAGGCACTGCCTCCAAAATCTTTTAAATGCCAGTATACTCACTACTGCTTACTTCCAAAGAGGTGTTCAAAAAATTAAATGTGGATTTATGATGCCGCAGTTGTGCATCTTAACAGGTGAGTGTACAACACCTGTTATCAGGGGTTTTGCATGGGCAGCTAAAAGAAACAAGATATCTTGAGCACTGAAGTGTTAGATGGAAGTATGCATGAAGCAAGTCTCCAAAATTATATCGTGATTCATACATAGCTGTATATGAGGATTTGTCATATTAAAATCAGAGTCATAGAATCAAAGAATGGTTTGGGTCAGAACAGATCTTTAAAGATCATCTAGTCCAACCACCCCCTGCTATGGACAGGGTCATTTTCCCCTAGATAGGGTTGCTCAAAATCCCATCCAACACTTCCAGTGATAATAGACATGCTGCTAAATGGTGTAGCAATTGACATATGTCCCCTACTTTAATATTGGTTTATGTGATTGAAAGACTGCTCAAAATTGTTCAGAGCTGTAGAAATATTTTCTAACTCTGTTTTTCTGTTTTTCTGTTTCACAGGTTAAAATACTTTGCAGTCAAGATCATTTATTGAAAATGGAAAATGTGTAAAAGTGCAAACCCATGAAAACAGGCAGAGAATAACTGGAGAACATGAGCCCATTTCAGTTCATGAATTGAGTTCCATCAGCCACTAAACTGTCTAATGGTTGCAGTGAGTGTAGAATGTAATAACACAGAGTGAAGCGCTCTTGGCAAAGCAGGTGGACTGAACTAGGGTTGTTGACCTGTGGTCACCAAGATAAGATTCTTCCATTGCTGTCTTTCCTTCCTCATGTTTCCTCTCAGTTCTGCCACATCTGTTGGCAGAGGACATTTCCTTTGAAATTTTTCCTTCCCGGTATTTTGAATGTGTGCAGTGAGAGTATAGTGTAATTTACATAGTATATAGAATTAAGTTTGCTGGTTTCTTAATTTAAACTTCAAGACATTTTCAAATATTCTTTTTCTCACAAAAACTGTGATTATTTTCTTGTTCGAGCAAAACATTGTAGAAATTAAAGGTGAGAAGAGAAGAAAAATAAAAAGATATAGTAGCATATGTTCTTGAAGTAATATTTTTTAATTTAAATTTGATTATAATTAAAGTTTCTGTCCTTTTAATCTAGTACTGTACCATTCTGAAATACACAATATTATAAATATTCACTATTTTCTTTAGATTGATTTTTTTTGCCATGATGAATACTTTGTAAGTAGGACTCAATTAGAGTTAACACTCTGACATGATATTTCTATTACAGAATGCTACTCTATAATTCTCTTCATGTTAGATAATTATTTATTACTCTTTTTTTTTTTTTTTTTCCAACCCTTTAGTTGCTAAAATGATCCCAAAGGTTCTTCTTTTATTAGGACCTATGTTCCTAGTTCAGTGAGGTTATTTCGCTATTTATATAATTTTGTGTAATAGGGTGAGAGGAATGTGTAAGTGCTTTGTTTTTCATTATTTAAAGTATTGAAAGTGTAATAATTCCAGTATTATGTGGCATATATTTTTGTGTAGTAGATTGTTTTTTAAAAGTTATTGGCATTTTTAAATTTGGCCAAAAAGTTGATAAAATAAATATTATTTAATCTATAGAAATATGGATATTGCAGAAAAAAAAATTCTGTCTATGACCAAAGGAATATATTCATACTCTCATACCACATACGAATAAGAAATTGCTTCACTTCAGAACTACATAATTTCAAAACCTAAAACACAACCCATCACAGATGAAAAAAATAGATTAGACTACCCATGGACCAACAAACCTTTATTGTTAATTTGATTCATATCATAGCAACTTAAAAATTCCCCAGAGTGAATCCTTGACAAATTACATAACTAATCTAGAATCAATGGATGCTAAACTGTACTCAGAAAGTGTTATCAGTGGATCACTTTCAAACTGGAAGTACATACTGAGATTCTCTTCCCCGGGTTCTATCTGGTACTATTCAATGCTATTAATTACTCTTAAGAGTAAGTTGAAAGTTAGAACAGAGATTTAATAAATATTACATCCATATATGGCACCACTTTGGGGGAAACTGCAATTGCAGGAGGACCGGATTAGAACTGCATTCATTTTGAGAAACCGGAAAAATAGTATGAAAAAAAGGAATAGTGTTTAATGAAGTCAAAGACTTAAGTCTGCACTTAGATGGAACAAATGATTTCACAAACTGAAAGAACAGTGTGATGGTACACTGCAATTCTCTAGAGTAGTATTTTGGGATTATGATACAAAGTAAACTATAGTGAACTACTGTTGAACTAGCCTGCTGTTCTGAAAAAGACAAATACTATGTTGGGATGTACAATTATGTGGTGTCTGCAAAGGTAATGTCTCTTCTCTACCTGAACATGTTAAATTATAGTGTATACTCGCTCTTTAATGAGTGGATCAGCTGGGAAGAGTCAGGGGTAGAAAAGCATGATTTACAAGAACAGTCTGAAATATTTGTATTGTTTCCTTAGGAGTGGGAAAGCTATAGCCTTCTTCAAATACACAAAAATATGGTTGCAAAGACCAAATATAGAACAGTTTTACATGTCCACAGTGGAGTGAACTGGAAGTAATGGATATAAAATGCATCAAATGAAACTTTATTTACATACTGGGAAAAACAAAAGCAATTTTTAAAACCTGTAATAGATTGCCTAAATGCATTATAGACTTTCCCTCACTAGAAATTTTTAAGAACATTTTGATCCATCAAAAATCATTCAAGCAGATGAAGAGGTATAGATTTGATACCTCTTAAAACCAACCTGTCATATTTTTTGAGCTCTTTGGTTTTGATCATTTATATCACAAACCTGCTAAATATGGATGGTTCTTATTACAGTGCTAATAGGATGCACCAAGATACACAGATTGAGAATGAATGTGATTGATAAAAATTATTTTCAAGAATTTGAAGCTTTAAGATGCTGTTAGCTTTGATTTTGAGTAAAATGGTTAAGAATCAAAATGGATGATTTAAATGACTGGTTTCCTTGAAGTTTATGGAGAGAAAAAAGAAAATGCAAAGCTGCACAGCTGTGGGCTGGGAGATAAAAATATACATTCCTAACAGAAAACTGTATCAAAGAACTCAGTTTAAAAATTTAATTTTCTAAATTAAGAAGAATAAATTTGCTAATAATTTCTCAATAAAGAAAATCAGTATTTTAAATAGATGATGAAATAGGAAGTTTTTCCATTCAGAATCTCTACTTATTCTGCGTGAAATACATTTTGTAAGGAAAATGGGAGAGTATTTTCCATTTACAATGGAGGTATTTCCCAGGCAGTGCAGGGAACATCTAGCATAAGATAAATGAAATATAAGACAAAGTATTCAGTAGTGAACAATAAAATCTTTCTGCATTCCATTAAATAAATGAAATTTAGCACCTTCCATTTTAATAAAAGAAACAAAGGGTTCTGTTTCAGAAAGGTACACCTTTTCAAGATAATTTTCTTGTGGGTAGAAAAATGCCACATTTGGCCTATGAGATTGTGACATTATTTCTGTGCTTGAGAAATACACTAAAAACTTTTACTTGTCTAGGCAGAGGAAAGCTTTGACCTTTTTTTCAGATGAAGTACCTGAATAACATGGTGATGAGGACCATATAAAGAACCATAATGGGAGGGGAAAAGCTGATCTCAGAGATTACCTGTTCCAGATCAGAAGCCAAAATAAGATAAAATCTTTCCCAGTTCTACTGTGTGCTTAGCTCTCTCCTCTGTAGTTTATGCTGTTAAATATAACTTTTTAACCTGAAACTTTAGCTTAAATAACTTCAGTTATTATTTAAGATATCATGTAGTAGAAATTTGAATAAAAGTATTACATTAAAATTTTAACCCTTTTTAAAAACATCATGGAAAAAAAAACTTCAAAACTTCATGGAAATTGTTTAAGGAATTTAGTTAATATTTTACATAGGTATGCAATAAAAGAATCTGCATTTACTAAATGTTTCCTAACTGCTGATATTATATTTTGGATGTATGGAGTCATTCACTAGAGGTGAGTTGAAATCAATTTTATGCCCCTAATCCTTTACCTGACTAGAAGAAAGCAATATATTAATATGGAAATATTTTTATTTTACTTTTCAATAACACTTTTCAAAACATAATTAGATTATTGTATATTTGGTCAACTGTACATAATAGGGATTTAGTGTATTTTCCCATTTAAACTAAACTAAAATAAGACATTTACAGGTATACAAAATAAGTGAATTTCTGGTCAATAGATTGAAAGTTGAACTTGCAATGTCTTTACAGTTCCACTTTTTAAAATGTTTTAAAATGGCTAAAGTGCTTATTGATTTTCTTCTTTCTAAATTTCAGTTATATCTTCTATTGTATTTCTATTATATGCAGCTTATAACAATGTAATGAATTATTAGTAGGAATTGTGTCACTAACATGGGGCAAAAATGGCTACAGACCTCTAGAAAAATTTATGTCTGATACTTACAGACAGTGATCAAGCAATGTATCTATATTTTGGGTTCTGTGACACTCTCCTGTTGCTGCTCTGAGAGTAAATCACATATTAGCTATTTGGTATGTATAAACTTGATCTAAATATACCTTTAATATGATTGAGGACCATCTGTAAAATACTTTATTACTTAGTATTAACTAGACTTCCCTGATTTCCAGAAATGTGGTTCTTAATGTCTTGTCTTCCATGTAATCAATGGTGGAATTAATTTCAGGGGCTCTGAAGCAATGCACAGCAGTGTCAGGCACTACCGTGGTTAGTAGTGCCAGCTGGCTAGTCTCACAGTGGGGCTCTATTCCTCTTGAATAAGCATCCTATGACCCAAGGAGGCCTCCCATGCTGCTCTCAGTGATTCAGCAGCCTGTAAGTGACAATCAATACATAGAGAAAAAGTAGTTAAAAATCCTTGTACTACTTTGCTTATGGAAGGGAAATTTGACTCATTAAAGGTAGTGACATTGATTGAATTGGTATGTCTGAATTTTGTTCAAGGTCTTCTCAAAGTCCTGTTGGCTGTGTTGGTTCATAGCATAAGAAAAAGATGAAAATTCAAAAGAAGGTCAAATTATATTTATGTTAACTTTTGATTTTACCTGCTTCATCTGGAAGTAAACTACCCACAATTAAATTAAAACATTTATTTTCTTAGTAAGAGACAGTCAGAAAAACAGTGCTTGCTTCAGGCATTCTTCAGGCTTCTTTCTACATTTGTTAGTCCAACATGATCAAAGTTAACACTTTAATTTTTTTTTAAATCATCAGCTAACAGACCATGGGAGCATTACAAATACATAAGTAAGTAGGAAATAATATTTATAAATATTACAAACATATTTTATAATAAATATATTTACCTTTCTGAAGTCATATCTGACTGCAAACAAAATTAACAAAAGCTTTTGTTTCATATGGTAGTTTATACTTTAAGTGTTGTAGAAAAAAAAATTTTTAAAAAACAAAGACTGATACGGGGAGAGAAAAAAAAACATGAGCAAATCATGTATTAAATTGCCATAGCCAAAAGATGACTATCTTTAAAGTAACTGAACTCTCAAAATTAATGTTCAGTGCTAAGAAGATTATTAAATTCTTATTCCTGTACGTATATGGAGTGCAGAGGTAGTCTAAGTGCAGGAATCCTTTTACTTCTCAAGTTATTTTTCCACTGTGTTTGAACAGTGTAGTGGGAAGTAGAGATCACAAAGACTTCTTGTACTGTCTTTTCTCTTTACACTTTCCTAGAACAGTTTATCACGACTGAGTCATAAAGGGAACAGATTGTAATATTGTCTTGCAAAAATCCATTGACCTTGGTAGAATGTCTTGTGAAAGAGAATTCAGCTTAGTGTAAACGTAAAAGCAGGGACACTGAGAGAGTTTCCTACACAGAAAGAGGAGGTCATAGGATGTTGGGTTTTTTCCTACAACAGAGCATCCAAGCAGTATCTGTCAATTAATTTAACTATTTTGAATTTGACTTTAAAAAAGTATATTAAAAAAATTAACTCCTTTCTGCTCTCATGCAAGAAAATACTCCATTTGCTTACTGGAAGTAAGTAATAATATGAATATTGTATTCCTGAACAAGTTATTTATACAGATTTTACTCCAAATTAAAACAGTAGAACATTTAAAAAAAATTAAAAAGTTAAACATTAAAACATAAAAAACAAATACTTCCATGTCAGTTGTAAAGTAGGAAAAGAAAAATAAAAGTCTTTATTCAGCATATTAGTTGTAATTAAGGACTGTGAAAATCCTCATCTTCAATCAGTCGTTTCAAAATAACCCCAAAACCACCCTGCAAATCTCTCATTACAGTGCCATTTACAAATGAGATTTCCAGCCAAACTCCATTTGTGTTTAGTTAAACAAGCTGTCAGATTGCAATTGGTATTTTCAGAATGGAAGTTATTCAAGGGTAACATTCTGAACATATGCAATAATTATCAGAAGGAAAGATATGCAGTGAAATTTGGTTTCTATTACAGAAAAAGCAAATGTGAACTACTGACTGAAGTAAACAAAGGAGTCTGACTTGTCTGTATTTGATAATTTCTTATCTGAAGAAAGGAAAAGACACTGGGTACTTTGATCTTTATTTTCAGTCACCAGTGTAAATGGCTGCCTGTTAGGAATCTGCTGCTACAGGAGAAGGTCAAACTACCTATTATGATTCTCACTGGAGAAAATACCTGTTTTGCTACAACAGTACCTATTTCACAGTTGGAATCTGTCTTCTCTTAGGTGTGCAAAAACATCTGGATTTATAATATGCTATTTTTTTGATTTTTATTAGAATTTTAGAGCATGTCTAGTATATCACCTGAATAATTCATACTTTAAAATACCAGTTATCTAAATGCCAGTATTTTGAAAGCAGGTTGACCAACTCAAATGCTGCTGAAAAAAAAATTAAAAATTATAATAATAATAAAATCTTATCTCTTCAACAAACAGGAATGTGAGCCCAATTTCTTTCTTAGTGTTTAAGCTCCAAAATGGAATTAATGATCTTGGTAAAACTTTTATTTTAAAAAATTGCAAAGAAAAATTTCTCTGAGTTCTTTTTTTTTTTTTTTTCCCCACATGATACAGGTTTCATAGGTTTCATTTTCTAGGTGAAATGAATCAAAGATGAAGTATATAGCTGTAATTAATATAGTTGTATAGCTGTAAGTTGTAATTCTTGTAAGTTTACAGTGCAGAAGACCTATTTTATGTATTTCTCAAAAATACATAATAATAGTTCCTGTTTTCTTACATATATTCTCAAACTTTTACAGATCTTCTTAGAAATTGTTCCTAAATCACTCAAACAACTATCTGCTGGGCTTTCAGGGTTTTTATCTAAAATTCTCCATATTTTCTGGGTAATTTCCTTTTTAACAATATTTTTCCATAGGATTACATATTTACACTACATTATGATATCTATGGCATTATACGTATGATGATCTTTCTAGTTAAAAACCAAGATGTTCAGTATTAAAGATTTATTGAAATACAATACCTAAAACCTAGTGTTTCCTTTTTTTTTTTTTTTTGTTTTTTAGTTTTCCCTGAAAGCACTGGTATTCAGTTAAGGGTTTGAACATTCCAGGTGACAAAGTAAAATTTCTGAGGCAGCAAGCAGATATTTTTCACATATAGCATAAATATATAAAAATAAATGATCAATGGTACTGCTGAGGTGTCTTTAGGTAATAATGTGTATATGAGGTTGTTACAAGGTTGGCACCTAAGAAATATTTATTCCTCCAAAATCATATAATTCACATTAATATTTCTTCTATTACTTCAGTGTATGTTTGTTTATTTGTTTGTTTTGTACTAATAGCAAATATTGCACAATTCTAATCAGAATAATAGTTCTATTTTGGTGGGGTTGAGTTAATTTAGATGGTTATATGTAATAAACCTTTATGTGTAAATAATCAATTTTTGATCTCTTTTATGTGCATGCTAACAGACAACATATTATATAGATTGGAATAGTTTTGCAGATTATATATCACATAAAATTTGACAGAAAGCTGAACTATAGATTGGTAGGTTTAGATATTGTGATATTGAGTTCATGTACAGATGTGACAGAAAAACTTTTCTAAATTTTCTCACATAAAGTTTACAACAGTTTATCACGTTTGTCCAAAGTTAATATAACAAGTATGGAGAGATACTAATAATGATCAGAGACACATAAAGTTATAGCAGACAAGTGAAAGTTTTAAGGACAAACATTGATCTAGTATGTCTGTGGAGTCTTTCCATTTCTCTGCAAAGTAGATCTCATTTGTTTATCTTTCTATAACTTCTGTTTTCTAATATAAGCCAACATGTTTTCTACATCAACTCATGTTAGTAAGAAGGTTTTCTAAGGCTTAAGAACTGAATATTTCAGTTCCTTCCTCAGTTTGGAGCTGACAAGGTGTTTCGCTTTGAGGAAACCATATTCAGCAAATGTATATTATCTTGGGGGGGCTTGTGGTTGTGGTTTATTTCTTCTTCTGGGAAACATATCAACTTTTAAAATCTTCATGTACTCAATTTTCAAACAGGGAAGTTTGATTTGATTTGCTAATAAATTCAGAATCTGCTACCTTGAAATGTCATCTGGAAGAAATTTTAATAATATATTAAAATACAATTTCCTCATATCTGCAATAGTCCAGATTCTACAGATCTTGTTCACCTTGATGATTAATTATTCAGGGAGCTATATAATTAATCTGTTTGTGGTTTGTTTTTTTTTTTTTTTTTTTTTTTTTTTTGTTGTTGTTGTAATAACAGCATTATAAAACAAATGCTGAATTTATTTATGTATGAGAAGAAAGGGAGAGGTGAACAAGGGGAAATATAAAAACCAGACAGCACTTATTTTGATTAATTAGAAGAAACAGAAGACTGTTTCAAATTCTATTCTAGTATCAAAATATTAATTAAAGTATGATGACCAGAACTAATATTATAAAAATATCAGCTTAAACTGATTTAGAATTTCCTTTTGTCCATGGTTGTGACATACTTGAGAGTTTGCCATTTAAACCCAACATTTCAGTTCTGAATTCCTCTTTAAGTACAAATCTGTCAATTCTCTTTTCCTGCTGTCCCTTTTTCTGTTCCATACAGCTTCTGTTTTCTCCTCTCTCCCTCCCTCTCACTCTCTGTGTATACAATCTTTGACATACGTGTCACTTGTGTAAATTTCTACTGAAATGGAAAAGTGTTCATATAAGCACTATTGGTTGTGGCAAAACATGAATAAAATGTCCCTAAAATTTCTCAAAAGAGGATGAATCAACTGTGCAATTACAGGAAGCCTCAAATTAAAAAAAAAAAAAAAAGCCTCCACAAACTTTTAAAATATAATAAACACTGAAATACACAGATCACATTATGTAATATATAAATAGTTTGTGAACAGGAATTAAGGATGTTTTTAAATTATATCCTTTGCCCAGTAACTTATGTAAAATAATATCCATGATAATAATTTTGCTTAATATAATATCTCCTTCTAATTTACATATGATAGTTTTATAGCATGAAATCCTGCAATTTCTCTTTGGGGAAAAAATAAGTGCTTACAATGCTGTTGTGGCCTTGCTATGACTGCTCAAATTTATTTTGAGCTTCTTATTTTATTAGCATGTCCTTTCTTATAGCAATGACTGGCTTAGAATATTCCAGTTCTGTTTTCCTTTTCATAATACTCCTGTTGTATAAAAATTGTGTTGTTTACTTTTTATGTGGCAAATAAGTATAACACAACACTTTATATGAGGCTTTCATTTAAGTCAATATTGTTTCACTTAGAGTTTAATAACTAATATTGTCTATTTTCTGTATTCTTTCAGTGTCATTAGTTAATTGCACAAGTTTTTTAACTCTTCTGAAGAAAGGGAGGGACGACATTTGCTTTTGTACAATAGGACTGAGAAGTTTCCCACAACTGATATGAGGTTTGTAAAGCTCTGTCAATAAATTAAACGGAAAAAAAAAAAAAAAAGAAGCAACATAATTGGATATACCATATATATTTTGAAGACTGGGTTTCATAAAACGCTGTCCTGTTATTAGGTCTGATTTAATACAATAAAGAAAGAAAACCCCTTTTCTTTTGATTAACACCAGTAGAAGATTTCACAGCCCATATGTATAAAAAATGAAAAAAAGGAAATTATAAGCATTTTTTTTTAATTAAACTGACATGTATTTCTATTATAGTTCTCTGATGTTGGTAAACACATTTTGTTGCATTTAGGTACACAGTTAATCACAGAATCACTTATGTATTTTTTTCCCTAAATAAAATAAATTGTCCATAGCACCATAACACTGAGTCTTAACAGCAAACTACTGATATTACTACCTAAGCAAAATGTTGGGGTTTTTTATTTTTTTCCTTCATAGAAGTAATATTTCATATTTTCATCAAATTTCCAAACTAAATGGTTCATAATTTCATCAGATATACCTACTGGATGAAAGCCTTTCTTTTAGGGAAGATCTTTGTGTCTGAGTGTGCATGTTCATATGCAGTATGGAATATGTAATTTTTTTATGGAAGCTTTTTTACCTCTTATTCTAGTGTCTGATGCATTGCCTGAATTTGGAAGCAAGTGAAATACACACAGTGGGGTGCTGAGCTTTCTGGAGGAAGGGAATCTATGCTGTCACATGAGCTGTGTGGAAAAGCACAACAGCTTGTAAAAGCACACAACATTTCATAAATAAAAGATAAAGCCAATTCAAGGAGTTTGTCCTTTAGACTACAACTTTCAAGCTGCTATGTATAAGATATATCATCATTTTTCTTAATTTTTAATATTTTGTGATGCTAGTTTCCCCACTACATTTTTGTTTAGTGTTATTGTAATTTCTCATCCTTGCATTGAATCCCAATGATTCATTCAAGAAATTGATGAAATGTAATAATGAAACATAACAGCATATTAATGAAACATAGCAGCAGAGACAGATGTTACTGAAATGTAAGAATACCAAGACCAAAATGCACATAGTTGTTGCACAATTATTACACACAAAAATTGTGACATTCAAATATAGGTCTACTTTACCTATTTTGTAAAGCTGGATGCCCACCAGAGACTATTTTCTCAGACATAAAATCCATGTGTTACTACACATACTTAAATCTTTAAGATATTTTAAAAAGAAGAAAATACATCTTTTTCATATCATTAGAAAGAAACACTATCATTTAGGGTAATGATTAATCTGCCAAAATGAGATGAGGACCCTAAATTTAATGTGTGTTCTTGCACAAAATCTCACTGAGCTCATCAATCCTGACAGCGTTAGTAGGCTTCATTAAGCATTAGTTAAATTAGCCATAACTTCTTAACATTATTGGCTAATTGCTTTGTGAATCTGAGGTAACTCCAGAGTATACTAAAACTCCATATCAATACAATAAACTTGTACCTCTCAGTATAGCACGCTATTTAAATCTTGATTGATGGTTGGTCTTCAGAAGCTGGAATGGATTTTATTTCGTTCCTAAACACTTTACATTATATCTTGAGTAGAATATCATGTTCTTCTTCCAACATAAAACAGTATGGCACAAATTCCTAGTTGACATTTCAAGCAACAAAATGTGTTAGTTCTTGTGATGTAGCTTGCCCAGAAGTTATGAACTTGAGGAAGAAATTACTGAATAAGTAGTCTAGCATCTTACACAGGCAGACAGGTAAAAGAGTTACAGTTCCTATAAACTTGTTACAAAAATAAAGCCAAGTAGGAATGATTCACTTCCGTCCAGAAGAGCAAATCATTTATCCCTATTCTTCTCTTCAGGAATTATTTGGGTAAAATTTTGAAGATAATCACATCTCTGCATATGAACAGATATAGGCTGCGTCCACCAATACATGTTGGTGCCAAAAATGTCTTGATATTATACTTCAGACACCTTAGAGAGTTTAGAGATCATCATAGACTCATAGAATGGTTTGGATTGGAAGGGACCTTGGAGATCATCTAGTTCCAACCCCACCCTGTACTTCCTGTATCTTCTGATAAATTAGAATTTGGCCTTAGGTGTTCTCTGGTACCTGAATTCCTCCATTCTTCAAAGCTGACAGTATTGTGTGGATGATCCTCAAGCGATAGGGGAGATTCATCACATCCTTTTGGAGTTGTCTGAATTCTCAGCTTCATCATTGTATCTGAGGGATTCCAGATAGCTAAATAACTCCTGTCAGCGCTCCGTGCCAGAGAGCTTATTCTGGCTACCCATGCCTCAGGAGGCAGAGGATAAAGAAGGAGTAGGAATGTCCCTGCTTTGGTGATTATCTTTGTAGCCAAGGAGCCCAAGATGACAAAAGGTCTCACATGAAGATAAATGGTCTCCTAGAATTAAAGCAGAGGTTAATTTCCTTGCTGCGTAATCAAAAGTGCACAAAGGAAAGTGCCAAAAAGAAGGCTGAAAAATTTCTCTGCTGTTTTTTTATTCTGTAGAATGGCACCTGGTAAACCAAGTGAAGTTTTAAGAACTTCCAAGTGAAGATTCTCATGTGGCAGAAATAAGTGAATGAGATGATTTCACTGAAGTGAAAACAAACAAAATCAAAGCTAGTTAAATCACTGTAATAGTTATGGCTAACCATATGTTTTGCTTAATCACCCATCATGTTAAATCAGGGATGAGGTTATACAATTTGATTAGAGAAATCTGAGTCAAGAACTGTTAAATATGGGAATGGGCAAAGAAACTACAGAAAAAAAACCAAACCTGTCCATAGAAATAAGATACATGTAAGAGCTGTTGTTCATGGAATTGTTCTTTAAATGAGAGCTTGGGATGTATGGCTGGAGACTGCGAACAAATGGCCCCAGGGGGTACTCTTGTGAGACTTCTGTCTGGGACATGTGCCATGTGTTACAGCTGTGTTACAGCTAGCACATGTCCATTACACTAGGACCAGGCTTCAGAGGTAAATTACATGGAATAAAGCTTTGGAGCTAAAAGCCTGATAGCCTTTACATGAGGGACAGAGAATTTTTGTACTTTAGGAAGAAATAGAGGAGATTTCTGAGTGTAGCAAAGAGTTTCTAACTTATTTGGTCCAACACCTTTGGGCTACAGGTATGCATTTCACATATGCAATGCATTTTCCTGTAATACGAGCTATATGTAAGGTTGCACCCTGTTATTTTAGTACCATGCTGAATAAAGTCATCATTTTGTATCTGCATCCAAAGTAGTCAAATTCCTTAAATTTTTACATCCTACAAAAAAAAATAAATATATGACAGTTGTTGGGTTTACCTTGGCTGGCTGCCAGGCCCCACTGCACTGCTTTCTCACTGCTCTTACTCAACAGGACAGGAGGAGAAAGTATGAAAAAGCTTGTGAGTCAAGATAAAGACAGGGAGATCACTTACCAATTATGATCATGGGCAAAACAAACTTGTCTTGGGGAACATTAAATTAAATTACCCTATTAATAAAATAGTTTAAGATGGTGAGAAATTAAGACAAAACTAAAACCATATTCCCCTCACCCCCTTCTTATTTCCAGGCTTCCCATGACATTGAAATTTGTTGTTAGCTATTATGCAAGAAGGCAAAACTATCTAGGTGATATCATGTTAGCTACAGTACAAAAACTACACAGACTTTGACTGCACTCTCAAAATTCATTGTAAAATCAAGATTAGGATAGTAGAAAGGATCTAAATCTGGGACACTGATGGGTAATTGGGCAAATGTCTGGACATTGTTGTGCTATGCAATGGAACAAGGAATGAGAGACCTGATATCAGTGATACGTACATGTTAAAGTCCAATTCAATTCCACAGTGAAATAATTGTGTTTGAATGGTGCACTGTCAGACATAGAACACAAGAGCTGAGAAGCCCTCCTAGGACTACTGAGTAAACATGATTATCTTGACTCAAATGCAGGTAGCTCAAATTAGTGTTAAGCTTTTTCAGTATTTCACTATCAGAACTAGTGTGGACAGAGGGAGCTCAGGTCAGTCTGTCCAGTGATGGTCTCACAGACAGAGTCCCTTATGTTTCTTTGTGAATCCAACCTTGAAGAGCTGCAGTTGTTTCTTCTTTGACATGATAATGAATCAGGGATCTATATTGGGCCCAATGTTGTTTACTATCTTCATAAGTGATCTGGATGTGGTATCAAGTGTACCCTGATGCTGATCAAGTTTGGTGATGATAACAAACTGAGTGGGGAAGTGGACACTTTGGAAGGGAAAACCACCCTGCAGGAAGACCTGGATAGGCTGGAGAGTGGACTAACAAGAACCTTATGAAGTTCAACAAGGACAAATGCAAAGTCTTCCACCTGGAAAAACATAATCCAGGACTGCAACACAGACTGGGATCTACCCAGCTAGGGAGCCACTCTGTGGAAAAGGACCTGTGGGTCCTGGTGGACAACAAGCTCAACATGAGTGAACAGTGTGCTGCAGCAGCAGAGAAAGTCAACAGGATGCTGGGTTGCATCAACAAGAGCGTCACCAGAAGAGATAAAGAAGTCATTATCCCACTCAGCATTTGTCAGGCCATACCTGGAATACTGTGTTCAGTTTTGGTCCCCGCTACAAAGGAAAGATGCAGACAGGCTGGAGAGGGTCCAAAGGAGGGTCACAAAGATGATCAAAGGACTGGGAAGCCTGCCATATGAGGAAAAGCTGAGAGAATTGTATTTGTTCAGCCTTGAGAAAAGAAGGGTTAGGGCAGACCTTATCACCATGTTCCAGTATTTAAAGGGTGGCTACACAGTAGATGGAGACTCCCTTTTTTCAAGGAGTCACATGGAAAAGACAAGGGGTAATCCGTCCATGTTACTGCTGGGGAGATTCTGGCTGGACACAAGAGGGACATTTTTCTCAGTGAGAAGAATGAGCCATTGAAATAATTTCCTCAGGGAAGTGGTGGATTCCCCAACACTGGACACTTTTATTATTCATCTGGTCCAGGGTGCTGGACCGTCTTGTCTAGACCATCCTTTTGCCAAGAAAGGTTGGATCAGATGACCCTTGAGGTCCCTTCCAACTTGGTATTCTATGACTCTGTGATTGAATAGGTTTTGACATTGTAATTTCCAACACATTTTTTTTTATTTTTTTGCTAGGTGTGAATGTGGGATGAATTCAATGCACAGTTTCAATACATGTTATAGCATTCAAATATGAAGACCTTATTTTCCCCTAGATGGCCAATAATTCATCAAAATTATCTGGGTGGGCAAGTGTGCATTATGTCAGTAAATACACCTATTAAGTTGTACACAGGACAGGTTACTTGTATATTCAATCACACATCTAATTCCAATTCTTATTGCAAGTCACTGTTCATGGCATTTATTCTATTAATACATTTTCTGCCCGTTACTCTTACATATCCACATTTTTTATACTAAGTGAAATTGCACATATGTACAATGTATGGAATCTTAGAAATATAATGAGGTTTATGATATATTTCACTATCTCACCACAACTCACATTAGCTACTGCTAGAAACAGGCAATTTTGAAGAATGCTTCAAGATAATGCTGATATCAAATGTGCACATTCATAGATGTGATATGTTCCTTAGCAAAGGGCAAATAGAAGAGCATGGGGCTTTTTTCTTATACATTTTCTAAGAGTGAACTGAGCAGGCTGCAGATATTTATCCATTTAAAATGGCAAAATAAATAGAAGCTGAAAGAAGAGAAAGTTGGGGACATTCAAACTGGTAAATGGGAAGAATAGGTCCTTTCCATTTACCAGTTTGAATGTCCTCAACTTTCACTTTTGTCTCAAGATTTTTAATTGAATAATCTCTTTATTACCATGTTAATCTTTGAAATGCTTTCCAAAGACAATATATTTTCCCTATAATCACTCTGTACATTTTATATAAACCTGATTTTATAAATTGGTAAATTAGAATATTTAGATATAATTTTTTGAAGAAATCATATTTTTATATAATATCCTAAGACTTAACACTTACACCCATGTTTTTAAACAACGTTGTTGAAGAATCATGCATTATGAGGAGTTTTACAATGTGAAGGTAGATGAGTGAAAAAGAGAGTAGCAACCAGCAAGTTTTAATTAAAAAAAATTGCGTTGGACCCTGCAACTTCAAGACCTTTTTAGCTTTTCCCATGATCCTCTGCAGTAAGAGGAAGTGAAAAATTGTTATAATGAGAAACTATTCCTTCAATACCACATTGCAGGGTTGTTCGTTAAAAAGAATAAACTCAAAAAGTGTATCTGTGTAAAAAATAAATCTCAAATGAGGAGACAATTCTGTTTCTCAAAGCAAAACAAATGAGTAAAAAATTAAAATGGTGAGAAATTAAATGGTGTAGGGCAATATATTTCACTATCTGGGCTTCTCTGAGGTCACAGTCTTTCCAATAGATCTCCAGTTTGAGATTGTAGGTAATAGACTTTCAGTAATTTGTGAGACTACAAGGATTAGTGGATTAGTGCACAGGTCTTTGGACTCTGAAGAACTAGGTTAAGAGATCTGCTTTGGGTCAAACGAGAAATGAGTTTGATAATCTCTGCTTAGTCCCTGGGAAACATTTGTACAAATCACAAAACCACCTTTAAGCATTTTCTACTACTGAAATTCTTTACTTATAAAGGTCAAAGCTGGTGTTACATGCAAAGAAAATCATCCAGCAAGACCATGTCTTTCTGATTGAAATTGAGCTATGAAACAAGGATGGATTATAACAACTCATACAAATCAAATATCTCTGGTTAAATATTCACATTCTTTTTTTCTTTTTTTTTTTTTTTTTTTTCCCCAAACATCCATTTCACACTTGTATTTTTCAGTTCATGTAGTGAGGCAGCTAATGGATTTCACTCAGTCTATGAACCTGTTTAGAAAATCAACACTACTATTTTTCATTGTAGACTAAATCAAACCCAAGAAAAATCATGTGCTGGCAGCGGGGCTGCAGGGCGGCCTCTGTGAGGAGCGGCAGGGGCTGCCCCGTGCCGGACACAGCCGGTTCCAGCCGGCTCCAACCCACCCACAGCAGGGCACGGCTGAGCCCCCCGGCCAAAGGGGTGGCGCCTCTGGGAAAATGTGTGTATAAGAAAGGGCAAAGTGTTGCACTGGTAAAGTGAGGAGTAAGGTGGGGGAAAAGAGTGAGAAACAATCCTGTGAGTGTCAAGGTCAGAGAAGAAGGAGGGGAGGAGGCGGCCCAGGCACCGGAGCAGAGATTCCCCTGCAGCCTGTGGAAGACCCCATGCTGGAGCAGGTAAGTATTTCCTGAAGGAACTCTGGCCCATGGACAGCCCATGCAGGACTAGGACTACAGGACTACAGTCTGTGGAGAGGACCCATGAAGGAGCAGGGAAAAGTGTGAGGAGGGAGAGGCAAAGACAAAATGTTATGGAGTGACAACAACCTCCCATTCTCCATCCCTCTAGGCTGCTTAGGCTGGGGAGGAGGTAGAGAGTCTGGAGTGAAGTTGAGGCTAGGAAGAAGAGGGGGCAGAGGAAACGTGCTTTTAGTTTTGTCTTAATTTCTCACCATCTTATTCTATTTTAATTGACAATAAATTAATGTTCTCCAAGTCAAGTCTCTTTTGCCCATGATGATAATTGGTAAGTGATCTCCCTGTCTTTATCTCATCCCATGAGGTTTTTCATCATACTTTCGCCTCCTGTCTTATTGCAGAGAGGGACTGAGAGAACAGCTTGGCAGGAATCTGGCAGCCAGTCAAGGCCAGCCCATCACAATCTATTTCTGAATTTTGTGAGTCCACCTATAAACATTTTAAGACCACAGCTATGAAAATAAGCCCTATCCCAGGAGTTGTCCTCAAACCACTGCAAACTTATTCAAATGCTCTTTTATGATAGAATCCTGTATCACTGATAAAGGAGATCAATCCTGCCTTGATTTGGAAGTCTTCCAGATCTGCATGTGGAATCTATTTCAAAGTAATTATATTCTCAGGATGAAATACTATTTTAAAAGAATTATTAATGATCTGTTATGTCAATAAATTTGACAGCTGTAGACAAGTCCTTACAGGCAATATTTCTGGACAATATTTCTGGAATAATTTCTTTAATCAGTAATGAAAAATTGAATAGATTCAATAGAATTTGAATTTAATGTATAGTAATTCAGGACCAGTTACACCAAAGTAACATTAATGCCAAAACTGCTGTTGTCATTTGGGCTTCAAGTCTAGTAACGTATTTAGAGGTCGTATGAAAAACAACAAATGTATCAGGACATAATCCCAAACCTTTCTGAAGACAGACTTGCTGTTGATTTCAATGGGCACTGAAAAACAAGTGATTCTTTGACTGTTATAACTAATTATTGCAGAGGGTGGCATGCGATAGCACTGAAAACAGTTAAAACCTGTTTGATACTAACAGTGAAGGAGTAGGTATCTTATCATCCATGTAACAGTGCAGGAAACAGTCCATTTTTCTTTAGGATGATTTTTTTCCTAGCTGTGTTTGTATTTTGCAATTTGATGAGAACTGAAATATAAATGCAGTTATGCAAGGCTATTAAATTAAGCAAGCTTATTTTTATGAATAAAAATATTCTGCTGCACTGAACTCACTGTTGCATCACTGTGGACCAGATGACAGCTTCAGTTTTGAGTCCAAATAAGTGTAAGAAGTACTATAGAAGTAAGAGTTTTGTATAAAATAAGAAACCTTACTTATCTAAAAAAGAACATTTACTGAGTCAAAAAGACATGTGTGAAATGGTTATGAGGCCAGATGTGATTGTATATAAAAGACATCCTGGATCAGATTAATAAATTGTTGAATCTGTTGTCAAGTCTTTCATTGCACACTTGAGATGTTCAGTGAAAGAGACAAAAGTTCAGAAGAAAACCCTACATAAAGTAGAAATCAGTTCCACTCTCGATGTTATCAAGTTAAAATAAAGATAATTGCATTTATATATAACTACCACAAATACAGTACCTTAGTTATCTTGAGAAAGCCTCTGAAAGATTAAAGTGAACTATGGTTCTTGTGACAAATCAGCATTAATTAAAAGCACAGATTAGACTACTTCAGACAGTAGATTTATTCATGTTTTCAGGTAATAATATATTTAAGAATTATCAATTTCAAGACATATTTTACTTATGTGGAACAATACTAAAATAGTTAAGTACCACCTATTTTAAAAAAAGATTTTGCTCTTAAAAAAAAATCATACTCAGCAAAATCTATGTTCTGAAAACATATTTTTATTTTAGGAGAAAAAAAGTCCTTTATTTGTCATACAATACCTTTTTACACGTGATTTTTTCCTGCGTAATATTGTCAGTACACTGTTAGGTTCATTAGGCTCTTGTCAGTTTTCTATTTTCACCTAAAAATAACTTTGTAAACATTTTGTTTACCAAATCTCCATGGATAATCAGCCATTTCAAAGAATCAGTTAAGCACAAATATTAATTTAGTTATTTTTAAACAATATTAAAAATGGCAAATATTACTGGTACAATAATATGTAACAAAACTATAGCACTGTAGGGAATATTTTCAAAGAAACAGAAGAAAATCATAACAATTGACTTTTCAGCATCATAGTGGGATGTACTGAAATTGAACTGTGCTGGTAACAAAGCTGGAAAACGATAGATACAGTAGCAATGCATCAAAGAAATTGTGATATATTTCAAAGGTACATAAAATTTAAAGTAGCCTTTGAGGTTATATAGACTGGTCCCTGGCTGTAGCAAATGTACTGGATAGAAACACCAACCTTGTAGGAGATTGTTCTCAGATCATTCTGATTGTAATAAATGTTCTTATCCTAATAAGTTCTAGTTTCCAAACTGAATTAATTCACATTCATGTTATAGCCATTTCCCTTTGTGACATCACTTGTCCATCAGCTTAAATAGCTTTCCTTCTTCTTCAGTGTTTGTCTTCTTAATGATTTAGGGACAGTCATCATATTCTTCTGATTCTTTTTCTTTCTTGGGCTGAACAATCCAGAGTTTTTTAGACTGCCGTCTTAATGAACAGTCTTCAGACCTGTTTATTAGTTTACCTGATTAAGTATATTTTTTTTTTAGTTTCTACAATATTTCAATGTTATCACAGCCTTGTATAATGGCAGAATACTGCTTTTCTTGGGTTTAGTAGCATCCTGAGTTTATTAGCATTTTTTTGAGTCTATGATGTAGTCATGGCACTAATAACTGATAACATGCCCAGAAACTTTTATTTTTCTTTGTGTGTGCATGTGTGTAACTCAAGGTGTGAATCCCCAGTTCATTTGACTCACAGTGCTTAAGCCACATGTTATATTATTCAGTCTCATTTTCTTGCCTCAGTATAATACAGTTTTCCAAGGGTAATATTACTCTCTAGTTTTCTACCATTCTTGAACTTCATTACACAACTGTAGATTATCTGCAAAGCAAGTCAAAGAAAATATTAAGTATAAGAGCTGCTCCATATGGGAAGAACATGCTCTTTTCTAAGAGAGAAAATATTTGTAAATTATTGTCATCTGTTGGTTTCTCTTAATTATACTAATACTTTCTTCTCTAAGGAACTGTACTTTCTGATCCTCACTGTATCGGAAGTCCAGCTGAGACTTATTGTACTAGTCATATCTCATCATCAGGAAAAGATTTAAAATTTATCAGACACAAAATACCAAATATACTAAAACTCATTTTCCTCTGTTCTATTTTCATCTAAATTTACAATGCGAAATCTTAAGTGATTCATGCATATCTCTTTTGTTTGAAATGTACTATTGGAGAAATTATTTATTTGAAGATATTTTAAACAGACATGCTGATTTCTTACATATATTTATTACCAGTACAGATGTTTAATAACTTATCTGTGTACTATACTAAAATTAGGATTATAAACATTAAAACAATGTAGGTATCAATGATTAAGACCTCAACCTCCAAAGATTTTGGAGTTAAGCTTCCATAAATAACCTTGTTTGACCTCTCCTTATTCACATTCCTAATTCTTCAAGTCACTTAATACAGGCCTAATTTTGAGCACACATTAGCCTCACTAAGGTTAATAAGATTATATAAATTTAAAATTAAGCAGATGTGTTAAACATTTTGCTGGATTGTAGTTCCTTCTATTGTCATGGAGTTTTTGAACAAGGTCTTCTGAAATTCAGGCAAATTTTCAAACCTGTAAGTGCAATAGTTTTTATAATGCAATACTCCATACTGCTTTGATGTTTTGACTTGATGGTTGTCTGCTAAGATTTTTGGGAATAGGAGCTCTTACTCATAATGAATAATCTCTGGTTTGATTTTCTCTTCCCACTGTATGGCATCATTTTACTGGTTATGTGGAAAGAGAATGATTGTAATATATTTCAGTGGAATCTGTATTGCTGGTGAGCTAATAGGAATTTCATGAAATTTAGCAAAGGCAAAAATAATGTCTTGCAATAAAGACAGAATAACTCCATGTACCAGCAATGGCTAGGCTTGCAGAGAAGGCCCTGGAGGCCAACGACTTGAACATGAACCAGCTCCTGCATCAGTCAAGGGCAACAGCATCCTGTGCTGCACTGAAAAGAACATTGACAGCATGTTGTGGTAGGTCATCCTTTCCCTCTGCTCAGCACTGGTGAGACACATCTGGAGTGCTGGGTCCAGTGCTGAGCTCCCCAGTAAAAGAAAGGCTGTTAAATTGTGCAAGCCCTCTAGAAAACCACCATGAGGGTTAGACATCTGAAGCTTATGATGTACCAAGAGAAGCAGAGAGAGTTGAGATTATTAAGGATGAAGAACAGAAGGTTGAGGCAATACAACTTGTCTTCAACTCCGTTGCGGGACGATATAGGGAAGACAGTCAAATTTTCTCAGTGCTGTACAGGAAAGGTTGAGTGAGAATGAGCACATGTTGTAACAAGAAAAAAACCAACTCAGCATGAGTACAGAATGTTTTACAGTGAGATTGGTTAAGTGTGGAATAGGTGCTCAGACAGCCTGTAGAATGTCCATCTAGGCCAAGTCTTAATCTCTTCAAAACATTATTCTTTAAAATCTATTCATCATATATATTTGCTACTATCACCTCTACAGATCTGTGAAAAATAGATTTGATTTGATTCTAGAATTGAGATCTGAGCTTCACTGACTAGCTAGGACAAAAATTCCTATTTAGTCCTATTATTTGTGAATTGCTAAAAACAATCAGCTTTATGTAATCTAATGTATCTATTAAGACCCTTACAGTAGGGGGAAAAAAAGGTGCTACAGTCCATTTGCAATAAACAAATCAGCTTAAATATGACATTAAGTGCTTAGTAAGTCATTACTTCATAGCCTGCAAGAACACTTTGTTCAATTCTAGATCCACTTCACAGTTCAGAAACTAACTTTCAAAATGTTAATAGGATTTGTCAATAAATTCAAAATACCTTCTGCAATACAACAGTCAACTTTGACTGATCTGCTTCTGTTTTGTCAACTTGAGTCCAATCCAAAGTGAAAAGAAGCCTTGGCTCATTGACTTTAAGAGGCTTTAGATCAGTTTTATTAAAACTAATAGGGCTTGGATACAGACAGACAGGAGGAGGAGACAAGCTTTCTTGATAGCTGGCTTTACACAAAGGAATAACTTGATTAAAACTGAAAACAAAGCACACAATGAATCACACATTTGGACAGGCATATTTTTCTGTAAGGTGCCAACTGAACGCTTAGTTAAACAGTACCCTTGTACAGTCCTCACTGGCTTTTTTAACTGTGGTTCAAAGGATGAGAAGAAAGGGCTGTGTTGCATTAAACAGTCCCATGGAATAGGGATGAGAATACAGGATTCATTTTCTCTGCTGGATGCCCTAACAACTGAGATATTAATATAAATTCTTTTATTTCTCTACTCTCAGTTACCTATCTTAAATTAATTGCTTTGCAATGACCAAACTTATCCTGACAGGGGTTAGAGGATAAGGAAAGAAGATTCATAGCCACATATTCAGTGGATTTTATGGCTTTTGGTTGATGTGTATGTTTTGGTCCTCTTAACCTAGCAAAAAGGTATTGAATCTCAGCATCCTTATTTTTCAATAGGTGTGCTAGTTATTATCATAGAAAGTGTGTATTGACACTAACACTTTCTTTCTCTTTCTCTTCACGCTTTTTTTCTCCCCCAAATCATAATATGGGTGGACCTGTACATAGAAGATACTTTGAATCACATGCCATTCCTTGCAACCCTGATACAGACAACTTAGTTCTGGACATAGGGGATTTAAGACATGTTTATATGGTCAGTCTCACTAGTTAGCGTGAAGTTTTTCCTAGTTGTTCTCTTCATTGACTAAGAAGTCCGTGTAACAAAATTTCAGTCTTAGAACCTATGGGAACCAAAAGGTCTAACTTACAGGTGTCAGATGCTCTTTACTGGATCAAACTGTTGGACTTGAATTATTACATCCAAATTGCAACCAAGACTGTAGGACAGGATACAAGACCAGTTATGCTGTGCAGTTTTCCTGGGTTGAAAACACACACCTTTATATGTAAAACAAAGAATTCATTGTTAGCCCATTAGCTTTAGTGCAGCTACAATGATACTAATACTGGTAGTCCAAAGTATCTGATTATTAAAGAAAAAGTCTCACTAGTAATGCAGTTAGCATTACTATACAAATGATACTATCCCCACTCTTTCACTGCCCATCTGGGTGTTCAGGTCAATGGCAACAATTTTCTTTAAGAAGATGAGGTTGGAAGAAGGCTGCAGTAACTTATCAGCACCCCAAGTTCTTCATTGAGAGGATATCATGATGTTTTTCCTCATCTTTGGAAGTAATTTTTATGCATTTGTTCCCATAGTCCACCTAATCATTCTTTCTTCATTGGTCCACAAATTCTACGTTATTTTTAAGTTTTTTTGTACAGAGTATGTTTTGCATATATTCTATACTTGTTCTTTTTTCCCTTTAAAATGCCTAAAATATTTTTTACCCAGCTCCCAAAATACCATTCTGTTAATGATCAGTAATTGGTCATTGGAGATTTATTTACAGACCTGTGCACCCAGACCTTCAAGGCCTCTGCTGTCATCCATGACTGAACATCTCTGTGTTACATTTTTATTCTAAGGTAATAGATAATTAATTCTACACTGGAAAAATATTTTTTATAAAACTGTTATAGAACTACTTTGTAGATCAGTGTTGTATAACAAAGGGACTACACTACACAATCAGAAAGCCAAGCTAATGACAGTAGTAACCTTGTAATTAGACAATTGTTGTTATGGCTAAACAAACTGAAACATAGGTTCAGGCAAGCCACACCAAGTCCATAAAAGCAAGCCTGTCAAGTCATATTTCTAAGTCCTTGCAGGTTTCTTACAAAGGCTATGGTTTGTTACTAACAATGGCAATATTGTATTTTCTGAGCTACAGGGCTAGATAAAAAATAGATTAGGTTAAAATTATTCTTATATATTCCACAATAATCACCAAAGATACATGTTCCCAAAGTAGCCTGTATCTCTATAGAAATAAACTTTATAATGTACATAATATTTTATATTGCATATATATATTTAAAGATAGCTACATATTCTATACTGACTAGCTACAGAGGTCTTCAGGGAACAGTCTGTTCTAGCCTTCAGGCCAACAGAATTTGAACCATTTTACTCTGGCAAAAACCTTGGCCCCCAGTTTACTTCCATGTCCTGATTCCCCAGGGGATCATCCATGCTCCAGATATGTTATTTCACTTCTGGATCTCTTTTGTGGTCAGCCAAATAGATTCATCAAAGAAGATGTACAAGTACACAAGCACAGTTTGAGATATTTGTTCTTCTTCAGTGATCACTCTGTTTATATCACTGAATCAGCTGTGCCAATCTTGGCTACTTTTGCTTCATAATCTACCAAAGCTATCTCAAAAGTACTTTCACCTCCAAGTATTTCTGTGTGTCACTGGTCCATAACATGTGACATGTATTCTTAGCAAAACATTGCAGAAATATCAAAACAGAAAACTGTAACATAGCTCTGACATTATTTAAGGTCTACCCAACTGAAAAAGATAGATTAAAATATCTCAGTCATATGCTCATTACAAGGGTTTGAGAGAAAAGGTGGGTTAAAAGTGATCCAGTGTCATCATAGCCATTCTACTTTAGAGGTTCACACTGAGACTATGAACATGATACCATATACAACATGCAGGGATGAACCACGCCAGAGCATCTCAAGAAGAAAACATACAGTGGGGAGGACTCATTCCAGAGATAGTTTGTGGAGGACTGTCTCCTGTGAGAGGGACACTACGTGGAGCAGGGGGAAGAATACATAAGAGTGCTTTCCCCCCTCCTTAGAGGAAGAAGTGGCAGACTGACTGCACCCCATCCCCTGCCTTTGTGCAGCTGAGGGAAAAGAGGTAGAGATATCAGGAACAAAACTGAGCCCAGGAAGAAGTGAGGGGTGGAGGAAAGGTGTTTTTAAGATCTGGTAACACTTCTCACTGTCCTACTTTGTCTGTGGAGTGCTGGTTTTGCTAGTGTTTGAATTAAAGTGATGTCCTTTTTCTTTGCCTAATGAGTTTGCCTTTTGTCTATACCTGTAATGGAGAAGCACCCCTCTCTGTCCTTATCTCAATTCTGAGCCTTTTGTTTCATTTTCTCCTTCCCAGTGCTGGGGGGGGGGGGAGTGGGTGAGTGAATGGCTGTGTGGCTCAAACCACAACAAACACATGTAGCTGGACACAAAATATTTAAGTAAAATTTAGACTTGGACTTTTTCCCTTCCCAATAGAAAAAAACAGATGGTTGAAATTATTTAAGTATTATAGAATGCGATTTATTTCTATTTTATTCTTTGAAATTTAGTACCAAAGTTTTTTAAAAACCAAAAAGGCCAGAAAACGGAACTTACATTCTGTGAAAACTTTTTAAAAAACATAAAATTCTTCTATACTAGAAAGCATTAATTTATTTAGCAAGCAGAAAAATCAGATTAATAAATGGATGTAGAAACATAGTCAATAATAAATTTAATCTTCAACAATTTTGACCCATTTATATGAAGTCTTTTTTTTAATCAAATCAGCCTTCTCAAAGGAAAAGTATTATACTGCAAAATTTTCTATTAGAAATATGTATTACTTTATAAGTGAGGTTTTCACTTTCAGTTCGTCTGGCATGAATCAAATAATGTTCCAGAGGAAGATGTAATAAGAGCAAATTCTTAGATCAAACCTAAAATCGGCACCTGAATCAATATATACATATTTGGAGAGGGACTTCCACCATCAGTTCCTCAATGAAATAGTAAACAATTCATTTCAGAAGCTGCATTTATCTCAGTACTTCAGTTAGCTAGTTTAATTAGAACTTTGATTAGTCTAATGTGATAACATGTTAAGTGACCAGAAATCTAGTTTACAGGTGATTTTGGACTCCTTTGAAACTCCATAAGAATTATTTGGTCTTATTGTCAGATGTGGGAGACATGCTGTAGGGTATATCACCTATTTCTTAACTAACTCATCTATTTTGTAATGGATATTTTTATTTTATTAATTTACAGAGCCTTCAGATTGGTTCAACAAGATTATTGCATATGGAAACTTTATCACTAGTAAAATATTCACTTTGTTCTCAAATTTCAGTACACTGGTGTCTGAGGTAGAAATTATGATGAAGTGAGTCTATTGCATATAATCTCTTAAAATCTTTACATGCCTGTAGGCACTCTGTTCTCACTCTGAATCTCAAGTTGACACTCAGGTGTATCATAATCTGCTCAGAATATATATCAAGTGTGTTGGGGCATCAGGAAGAAGGATTTTGGCTTCACATACTTGTACCACAGGAAAACTCAGGCTATCTATAATCTTGAAAGGACTATTTATTTCAATTTTACATTCAGGACTAAAAGTTTCTGGAAAAAGGTCTTGGTTCTGCACAATCTTATTGGAAGCATATACTGTTCCACTAATGAGCAGACAAGTTGATTAGTCATAATTTATCAAAATTTGATGTGATGCTCCATTATTAATTAATAAAAATTACAAAGCCCAGAAGTAGCAGAATATAACTAAATTGACACACATAATAACTTTTTTCCTGTTAACTAGCTTGAGAAGTAAGGCCCTGGGGGCTTTTTTTTTTTACACTTGGATAATATATAGAGTTGTGCTCGATGCCTGGGTGGAGACCAGTAATGAGTGGCATTCCTCAGGGGTCGCTACCAGGGCCGGCATTGTTTAACATCATTGCCAGAAACATGGACAGTGATACTGAGTGCACGCTCAGCAAATTCATCAGTGACACCAAGCTGTGGGGTGCCAATCAACACTCTGAGGGGCAGGGATGTCATCCAGAGGGACCTTGACAGGCTTGAGAGGTGGGTCTGTGCAAACCTCATGAAGTTCAACAAGGCCAAGTGCAAGGTCCTGCACACAGGTCAAATCAGTCTTAAGCACAAATACAGGCTGGGCAATGAGTGGATTGAGAGCAGCCATGAGGAGAAGGACTTGGGGGTATTAATGGGTGGAAAGCTGAATATGAGCCAGCAATGTGCGCTTGCAGCCCAGAAAGCCAACCGTATCCTGGGCTACATCAGGAGAAGTGTGGCCAGCAAGTTGCAGGAGGTGATTCTTCCACTCTGCTCTATGCTTGTGAGACACCACCTGGAGCACTGTGTTCCAGCTCTGGGGCCCCCAACATAAGAAGGACATGGACCTTCTTGAGCACATCCAGAGGAGGGCCATGAAAATAATCAGGGGGGTGGAGCGCTTCCATAGGAGAACAGGCTGAGAGAGTTGGGGTTGTTCAGCCTGGAGAAGAGAAGTCTCCAGTGAGACCTTATAGTGGCCTTCCAGTACTTAAAGGGGGCCTGCAGGAAAGGTGAGGAGGAACTCTTTGTCAGGGAGTGTAGGAATAGGATGAGGGGTAACAGTTTTGAACTGAAAGAGGGTAGATTCAGATTAGATGTAAGGAAGAAATTCTTCACTGTGAGGGTGGTGAGACAATGGAACAGGTTGCCCAGAGAAGCTGTGGCTGCCCCCTCCCTGGAAGTGTTCAAGGCCAGGTTGGACGGGGCTTTGAGCAACCTGGTCTAGTGGAAGGTGTCCCTGACCATGGAAGGGGTTCTGGAACTAGATGATCTTTAAGGTCCCTTTCAACCCAAACCAGTCTATGATTCCATGATTCTAGAATATCTATGAATGGCTTTATTTAGGACTTTGTTTTCTGCTTTTCACAACGTTCTGCTTTTTTCTTATTCTATTGTCTGGACAGTTCAAATATAGCTACTGTTTAAACTGCAACACTACCATCTTCATCAAATAGATCTGTTTTCCTGGGACTGGAAAGCAATGGAGATGGGGAAAATCTGTATCAAACTAAAGCTAAGCACTTTTTTGGGTTGTGAGAGAAATTTTTTCCAAGGGCTAGCCTGAAAAAAAACTTTTGTAACTGTACACAAGTCTGCCAGATTAGTGAGGTTTTGTGACTATATACAAAAATATAAACTTCAAGATATTTAATAAATTAATCCCATTAATAGAAAAATTGCTACACTGGTAGAATATTGCCAACCAAATTCAAAATAATATTGAAAACAGAGGGTCATAAACTTCAAGAAATACTTCAGAATTTTCTAAACTACATCTTTTCTTAATGGGGAAGAGCTGTTTATAAAGACAAGAAAAATTATTTATAATTTCATTTTAAAAAGTCAGAATTTTTGACATTTTATTTCAAAAAGCCCCAACATCTTAAAAATATGAACAATTTTGAACCCAAAAGGGTAACAGGTACGTGAATGTGATTCATACCATTTATGGACATCAGTGGTCTAGGTTAATTTCTTATATTCATCCCTATGTGAATTGGATAATGGTATTAAAGGCTTTCTTTCTCTAACAGATTCAGAGAGCATCACAAGTAGAGCCTTTTGATTCTATGAGAGCTTTACATTTTTGTCTGTACAATAAAAAAAAAAATGTTTTAAAGGGGAAGTAAGGGTGTGGGAGAGAGAGGAAGAAAGATCATCAAAAGGGAACCCCATCTCAAGACTGCCTATTGTAGAATATCAGATTAAAAATTTTCCCACTGGATTTAACAAAATTTTCATTAAAAAGTATTTTTATCTCCAGCATGAAATATATGTACTCACTTTTAAAAAATCTATAGTCCTTTTACTATCCTTTTACTTTCTTCAGCATGAATGCAATACTGTGACTGGAGCATTTATGTTTAACTTGCGTGACTCGAGACATCAGTCTGAATTGCCCAGTGTTCAGTATTCAAAAATGAATGATCCTTCTAAAAATCTGCAACTTTATCCATTGTTCAAGTTGTTTCTCCTTAAACATATAACTCAGGTACTGCCACATTTCAGATTGTTCTTACTTCACTACTTATCTAGTATACGTACCATATACGTTTTTTGTTTTAATGTTTGAAATTTTCATGTCTACTGGAGTATGAAATATATTAAATACCTAACAGGTTTTTTTTCTTTAGCAATATTCATTGTCAAAAATATTTTCAAACATTTCCAGGTTGTATACTTTATTAAATATAATTTCTAGTCCATCTTGTAACTACAAGGCTAAGTATTTCTATTTTAGAACTTCCACATTACACTATTCTGCATAATGCAGCAGTCTTATTTCTTTTTGGCACACTAGTAACATTATTTGAGAACACACTAGCTACACCACTGAATATAACATCTATTGGCTATGTTTTTCTATGCACCTTTCTTCATATCAAGCTAGACCATAGCTGTCTAGAATATTGGCCACTGCAGCATCTCTCCAATAGCAATAACCATATATACTAAATTGAACCTGACACATTCTAATATAAACTCAAAATTAAACATTCAGCATTCTACATTCTTTTCAGATTGTGACACACACTTGCACTCTCTTTCTTTTGAAATTCTGCACAAGGAAGAACAGATTATCAAATCATTATAAAATATATTCCTTCCTTCACATTTGTGACATGGCACAGCTCAACCTAAGAATTTAGCAGTCCTGCAACCATAGCAGAGGTATACATTACAGTAATCCTTTTTGGCAGAAGTTTAATGATTTCAGCTGAAGAGCACAAAAAAAATTGGTTGTCCTGTACTATCAGTGTTAAATTTTCTTGACTATTAATGCTAATATCTTTGAAATATTGAAAATTGATTGTAAGTTAGCTAAGTTTATTGATATTTTGCTGTTTATAGTAACCTTGATACATTTTTACTTTGATAGCCTAGCTCATACAACTTTTCTCTTTGTTTTGGGGTTTTTCTTCCAAACTTAGGTGTTGATAAAAGTTCTTTGTTTACTCTTTTTTAAAGATGTACTAGAAAATTCACTCAAAGTGTTACTTGCCTTAAAATACCCTCTAGTGCATGGCAGAGGTACCACTGACTTTAATTAATTTCCAATCAGTTTCTATTTCCCTCTGGTAGAACAGAAATTAAAACAACCAGATGGAAAAAGCCAAAAAACAAATAACAAGGAAAAAGAGACTGTGATCCAGTGATCTGAACTGAACTCAGAAGTTCACATCCTTTGCCAGTTCTGCTGTCTTGTGTGAATGGCTCATATTATCTTCCTCAGTTACTTCTGCAAAATAAGGGTAACTGTACAAAACCTTGCACACACAAGGTGTTTGCTTCATATTTTGAGAAATTGTATGACAGGGAATGAAGCATAGATTCTGAATTTATTATAGATATATTTCTTCATGACAGGGTCCACAGCTTCAGTTCTGTAGAAAAGACTATAACCCATCAACTTCTATTCCCACGGTAACTTATATCTGGGTTTATCTTTGTTTCTGGGGAGTCATTTTCCTGAAATCGATACTAAGATTGGAACCTTAAATAATATTTTTCTCTTGGTGGTATCCTTTCATCTTCCCTAAGCTTTTTGGAGATTAAAACAATATATACTGTTATCTTGAGATAGCCCATAAAAGTAAGCTTTTCAGATTTTTAAACATTACAAAGTACTGTACATATGTTGTGTAAGCAAAATTTAAAAGGTTTATTGGACTTGGGAGATCAATATGTTCTATTTCTCTGTATCTCCTCTTCTCTGTAATAGATGAATTCCATCAAGAGCATCGTAACACCCCGGTTAACAATCAGCTGCACAAGAGTAACAAGCTTTGATGCCTTTCTGCATCTGAAATCTGTGACTGAATAATTTAATGAAAAAGAGATAGCAATAAACTTATAAAAGTATAGAGACTGTAACGTAGGAAGAGGCAGAACTGTTACAAGCACAGAATACTGTGTGTGCTATAGAGTAGGATTAATTAGTGCAAATGTTATCACCAACTGACAGAAGAGGCAGGGCAGAGAAAGTTCAGTAACACTGAGTTCCTGATAAAGTTTTGAGATTTCATAGTGTTAAATTGTATCTGAATAATAATGGGGATAACAAAAATAACTTGCTTGATTTGTAGACAAACTAATACAGAAAAACTAAACCAACCTGTTTTGAATTTTATTTGCTGACTTGCAGAAGTTGTTTCCCCTGGTAGAAGACGACAATAGGAAAGAAATGAAAGAAAGAAAGAAAATGAGAATTATTTCCTCAAGTTCTACCTACATTATGTGCTTTTGAAAAACTGCAAGTTTTCCATGAGCGTTTTTCCATTTATTAATTTCAAAGTGAGAGGATAGCTATAAACCACTCTGGAAAGGCTGCTTCACTTCTGCAAAGCAGTAAGCGGTCTAGATGTTATGTAACTTGTGTGCTTCTGTTACTGACTTTCAGATGTGATGTCATCCCAAGGGGCTAACAACTTAGGAAAAGACTAGATTTATTCCAATACTCTTTTCCAAAGTCACTTCAGTGTCATAGGTTATGGTTTAATTAATTATTTAACAACTTGATGGAAAATATAACATTTATTTTAGAGAATATATATTTACCTAGAAATAGGTTGTGCGTTGCTCTGTATTTTGGAATGGAAGACATTGTAATGCATTTATTTTATTTTTAAAAACAGAGAATCTATTTTTGATTCACAATTAGAAGATACTGAGAGGCTGAAGTTGCCATGTTTCTGTCAAATTCCTCTTCCCCAAAACTAGTTTTTAGTGTAAAGTTTATTACTTGCTCTCTACTGAGTAGAAAAAGTAAAAACTAAATTCACAAAGTATGTTTACAATTTCTTTTGGACAAGAAAGAAATGCTTGAACACTTGTAATGCCTTTATATGCTGCAAGTAGTAAGATAACATTGATATTCAGTTTCCAAAGAGTCATTGTCCATTCCTCTATTATTGAGCAGGAAAAGGTTGGGATGACAAAAACTTGTCTTCTAGGCTTCTGAGTCCTGGAATTAAAATATTTTCTTATCATCAATGTGTTTCTGAGGAGATTGTTGTATCCCTAATTGTCAGCAAACAGTATATAGGAAATTTTTGGGACATTACTTGCTAAACCTTAATTGTTCATATGCATCGACCTATACAAAATCTGCTGATAGGACCATGCAGAGAGATGAAGGACTTGCAGGGAGAATCCCAAAAGCAAAGATCTAGTATACACAAATGTAAATTACTTACTCCACCTGAAAATATCAAATGATGTGAAAATCATGTCTCTGATAAAATTGCAAAGCTCTTTGCATGTAATGAAGAAGCAAAGCAAGACAGTTTTTAATGAATAAGATTGCAATGAAAGTTCAGTTTACAGAGAGAAAAAATACTATGTCAAATGAAAAAACGTGTGATTTCTTAGTAAACTGATACTTTCCTGAGTACTGAGTAAGTTTTATGGTGCATGATTATTTATTTTCTTACTTTCTTTCAGGTTTTATATTTATTTATTTTTTAATGACCAGTGTGTAAATTCAAGAACATGAAATAAGATTCTTTTGAAATTTATAATCAAAATTTCATAGATAGAAATGTTAAAAGAAGTAGAGAAATAAGGAATAATTAATATAGATGATGCCTTTTCCTTCATTTGTTTAAAAAAATCAAAAGTGAAAGATACATTGCTTCTTTTACTGAAAGTGCGCTCCTTTTAATCACAGCAGCCCATAGAGTTGCATATTTCAATACCACTGTGCATCAGGAGTAAAACTCAAGAAGCACTTATCACGGAAACTTGTCATGTATTCCCTACTTCAGCAGATGTTTCTTCATATTCCAGAAGATCAAGACATGCCAAAGTAGCACCTTTTTTTTCGAAATACTGAAAAGCTTTTTTTTGAACCTAGCAGTTCAGTTAGGTTCAGAAGACCTTTCAGTATACCTAACAGCTACCACACAGTTAAAATAACATTGTCAAGATGCACTGGTTTCACTAAGAACCTTTTTTTTTTAAGTTACTTATTTGTGTTTTTTTTTTTTTTTTCTTGTTACCTATTTCTTACTTTTGTTGATGATGTTACAGTAAATCTAAAATAAATGTTCTCTAGGGAGAAGATAGTGACTTTCTTTTAGGTGCCAGGCACCTCTTAAAGAATCCCAAGAACAAAAAGAAATTATTCAAATATGTGTACATAAGAACAGAAAAGATCAGCCTGTGAACTGTCAAATCTAATATGAAGTAAAGCTGAACTAACAGTATGTGATTTCCAAGGACCTATATATTAACAGGCCTCCTTGATTTCTGTGCTTTAGGAAAAAGTTTTTATCTGAATAGACCTCAATTCAGTGATAAGAATTAATTCAGAAACTCAGAATCCTCCCTGTATTGCAGTTGTTAGGTGCTACGTTTGCCACTCAGTCAAGGAATTAGGCTGCTGAGAGTAGGACTCAAAGTAAAATCCCCTTCATGATATCAGAAGGTACTGCTCGAGTAGCAGTAAAGCAACATGAAACATAGGTTGGGGCTTTGGTATTTCAGAGATAAGAGAATGGAATTAAGTTTTCTACATGATCTTTCAAGTTTTTGCTATGAAAACTGAAACTGGTGTGTGGCTAATGCTATATGAGTATCACAGCAGAAATCGGAACTAAACTGAGAAAGTACTCTACAGGTTTATCTGTATACAAGCTAAATTTGCAAACTTTTATATGGTCTATACAAACCAAAATCTTCATGTGATCTAAGAATAGCTGGGTTGATAACACCCAACTGAACTAGAGTGTTCTGTGTGCTCCTGCTGAAATCCATGTCTACAAGATTTGACAAAGTTTAACTCAGTAAAATATTGGTTATTTGTATTTTTTTGTGACAAAATTGCCTTGTCATGCAAGGTAAATCCAATATATTTCAATAAACAATTATTTAAAAGGTTATTTTATATTAACAGTTTCTATAAAATAATTTAAACTAATTCTACATATAACAGTGTTGAAAAAAAGGAGTTTATTAACTGAAATATGAACATTTCAAACAATTTTGAAGTCTCAAGCAAGTAAGTCTTGTAGTATCACCCAAACTTACATTACAGCTATGTTCTTGTTTATAGTACAGCTAAAATAAAGCTAAATTTTAGTACCTTCCCCATAACTTGGTGCAACTAAACTGTATAATAAATGACTATAGGAGCAATGAAGGGAAAATATGTGATAATATGGTAATTACTAAAATGTCAAAAGTTTCAGATGTACCATTTTTATCTCTGATATGCATAGATTCCAGATCAATGATGTATTGATGCATAATTCAGGACTGTTCCTAATTTAAAGTATTACAAAATAAATCAGTCAATAAAGATGTGATCATTAGCCTGCTTTTCTGAACCTCTTAACCCTTTTGTTTTTCACTTCTGCTTACTCCTATCCAAGGACCTAGCATTGATTTGACCACAACAAAATTCAGTAGGAAACCTGCAGCTGATCTTATTTGACTTTCTGCTTCTTCTGTGAAAGTTAGAAAGAGTTGTGGCATATCTTTATATTTAGAATAATCTTGATGTTTAAAATTAAAAAACGCTATCATGGCTCAAGAAGTTCATGAGTGAAAAGTGCTGGAATTCTGAGGAATTATCATTATATGCTTAGCTTGTTATAGTATTTGCCTAAACTCCCTCTGTCTGGAAAGAGGGGGAAATTTTGTGATTGTAAATCTGGGAGTAATATAATCCAGAACTGCAGCGGGGAGGGATTTAGGATAAAGAAGTTGTTGAAAGTAGATGCACATGAATGTGGACAAAGGTCTAGAGAAAGAAGAGCATGAAGAAAAGATCTATGAGGTAGGGTGAGAAAGGACAGGAAGCAAGTTTGGAATGAGGAGTAAACTGGCTGGAAAAGAAGTTAAGAAAAGACATTGGGAATATGAACTTTAACAGGACTAGAAAACAGCAGAAAGGATGAACATGTCTGAGAAGGAATACCCAGAACATATAGGCAAGAGATTATTAGATGAGGACCCCAGAGAAGGAAAGAGCTGAAGAAAAAATGGGCAAGAATTAACTCCATAGATAAAATCTGAGAGTTTTTAAAGACTGAAGACCAGTAAGTCTACACCAAGATAAGGTTAGAGAACCAGATTACCATGGATGCTAAAAGTGAGTGCAAGTCAAGAGTGGGACAAGAAGTTCTTTGTCCAAGAAAAAGCATAGCCTAAACTTAAAATGAAATGTTTCTGATTAGACTGTTATTTTTCTTTCAGTAAATATCTGTGAATTCAAAACTGTTCTGTCCCCATCTAAACCCTTCCATACAGTCTCTTACTGGTATTACTTACTCTCTTGAGTTCAGTGGTGTTGGTCTGTGTGGGAGATCCTACATTTTCAACCCTGATGATGAAACCTACCTGGAACTAAGAATACATGGATTCCAGAGCTCAGTTTTGTCTCAGTGACTCTTCATATACTGGAAGCTAAAACTATTCTCAAATTTGTTGTCAGACTTTGTATAAATTAATGAATTAGTCTGGGATAGGAATAAGTCAACAAAAATATTTAGACAGATCACTTCATCCACATGAATCACACTATAACTTACAAAATAAGATAGCCTAGATAGAATCCGCACTTGATTCAAGATTTCAGACATGCTCAAGAGGAGACGAAAACTAAAGCCAAAAATCCTTTACTTCTCATGTTCTACTTTTGAATGGGCAAGTCACAGAACCACTCCTTTGCTTCCTATACAGTTAAATAAAACAGTCAATGATCCTGCTATTTTTTAAAAAAAAAAAAAGTGGATCTCTTTAGAGGGAATCTTTGTCCATAGGAGTGCTAAAATCACTTTTTCTGAATTCCTATCTACACAGTAGCTTTTGTGAATCATATTTTGAAATACATAATTTTCCACACAGCTTAAAGAGAGAACATGTATTTAGCTTATTGTAGCAGACTCCAGTATAAGTACCAGATTCCTAAAACTTTATCTTTGAAGTAACTAACATCACCATGTGAATCTGAACTACTGTCAATTTTATCACAGATTTCTTGTTTTAAGGGTGTTTAATTTGAAGAACTTGGTCCTAATTTGTGGAAAAAATCAGTACTCAGCAATAACTCAATCAAAGCAGCCCTTAGATTTGCATAAATGATCTATATATTCTAAAAAGATCCCAACTCACAGCTCCTAGTCTGTGAAAACTGAACACTCCAAATTATTGTTTTAAATGCTAAAATTATGCTACTTTACTTAAAATATCCGTATGTAAAAGGGCGATAACATTTTTCATACTGAGGAAAATAAGAATGGCAATTTGGTCACTGAATATGTCTCCTGCAATTGTCAGTACATACACATTAGACATTGAACTAGTGATCCCCAGAATCCTACAAGCAACTGTGTATCGTAGTTCACAGGACAGAGAAACAAAACAGCACAAAGTCTTTCTGAAGAGATCAAAAGCTCAGCTAGTGCTTTAAAACCCAGAAAAGAGTGAAATATGCCCAGGTGATCCTTGAAGCAGAACATTCTTCACACTGCAGATAAAGGCACAAAAATCCTAGTCATTCTGCTGGTTTCAAAAGGAAGAAAATTCTTTCTTCCCCAATCTCTTGTGATCTCTTTAACAAAGTGCTCAGACTAACATAATGTCTCTTGGGATGGTTAATCTTTGATCTGTCAGTCTTAATTTCTAAAAATAGGAGCTTTGTTTTCTGTCAGTAGGATGCAGCTTCAGTAACTCTTAAGAAAAAGATTAACTAATTCATAGAAAATAACTATGATTCAGCAAGTACTGCAAACTCAGAAGTGAAGTATTCTAATATTGATATTTAAGAAGTACAGACTAAATATGTATAAATTAGCTCATCAATAAAAAATCTGATTTTAGATTAAACAAGGTTTGTATTGTAAGTCCTCACACTACCTTCTGAATAATACATAAAAAAGAAGTGTTCAGGTGCTGTACTTATAACCTTTAAATATGCAGTCATATTTTTAATGATTATATGATATTACATTTATACAGCTAGGCAGGTTTGACTATTAGGCAAAAGAGTTTAAGATATGTCATGGATGAATGTTGGTACGAGCTATCTAATATGTAATATTGTGTAAATTATGTTACTGTGCACTGCAGTGTACAGATTATCATACACTTTATATATAAATATATATGTAAGAATATTCAGAAACATTCTGGTAGAATGGAGGTTTTGTCATACTCTTCAAAGGGATTCGGTTTCTACTGTTCATTTATGGGGGAATAAGTGTTGAGGTATTTTCTATCCAGGTAAAGGATCTATTGATTTTTTGAAAACTGAATTAGTTAAAATGTTCTAACTACATGAAAAGACAGATTTTCTTCCATGAGGTCATTTCCTTGATCTAATGCAAATCTATATATCCTTTGATATGCCAATATATGGTTGGAAAGCATCCTTGTAGAAAAGGACCTAGGGGTCCTGGCAGACACCAACTTGAACATGAACCAACAATGTGCTCTTGTGGCAAAGAAGACAAATGGCATCCTGGGATGCATTAGGAGTATTGCCAGCAGACTGAGGGAGGTGATCCTTACCCTCTACCCAGCACTGGTGAGGCCACATCTGAAATAATGTGTCCAGTTGTAGGCCCCCTTTGTACAAGAGACACGGACGTACAGAAGACAGTCCAGCAAAGAACTGTGAAGATGATTAAGGGTCTGAAGCATCTCTCCTATGACAAAAGGCTGAGTTGGTGCTCTCTCCCAGAATTGAGAAGTCTCAGGGGAGATCTCATCTATGAATATAAATACCTGAAGTGAGGGTGCAAAAAAGATAGAGCCAGGCTCTTTTCAGTGGTGCCCAGTGACAGGATCAGAGGCAATGGGCACAAACTGAAACACAGGAGTTTCTGTCTGAACAACAGGAAACACTTTTTCACTGTGAGAGTGACTGAGCACTGGCACAGCTTGCCCAGAGAGGTTGTGGAGTCTCCATCCATAGAGTTACTCAAAAGCCATCTGTACTTGACCCTGGGTAACTGACTGTAGGTGACATTGCTTGAGCAGGGGGGTTGAACCAAATAACATCTAGAGGTCCCTTCCAACCATTGTGTGATTCTGTCATTCTGTGATTCTATAAATAAAATGTTCAGAATTTTTAAGAAGTTTGTAATTTTTATGGTTATTAATTTTATTAGTGAATATAACAAGATGGGGGCTTGAAAATTTATTTGAAGAGATTGGAAGTAAATTAATTACTTTGTTGTTAAAATAATGAATTGAAATCACCAACATAGAGTTGACTGGACACATTATAGAAAATATTGTATGGTTCATCATCTGATTTAGGAATCCATAGTGGGTTAATGTTGGCTAAGGGCCAAATTCCTACCCTGCTGCTATCTCATTTCCCCTCCTTGGTGGGACAGTGGGAGAAAACAGGATGTGAAAATTCATGGGCCTAAGTAAAGACAGAGAGATCACTTGTCAGTTACTGTTGTAGGAAAAGATGACTCAAGTTGGGGAAAATTAATCTAATTTATTGCCAATTAAGATAGATTTAGGTAGTGAGAAACAAAGACAAACATTAAAATAACACCCTTCCCACTGGCTCTCCAGAGTTCACTCCCAACTCATCTAGCCCCACTGAGCAGCATAGTGGGTAGGGGGCATGGTTAGTACACAGCTGTTTCTCTCTGTCGCTACTTCTCTCTCATACTTTTCCCCTGTTCCAGTGTTGGCCCTCTCCACTAGATGCAGTCCCTTCAGGGGAAAAAATCTGCTCCAGTGTGGGCTCTCCATGGCCTACAGTTCTCTCAAGAAATACCTGCCTACTCTGGCGTGGGGTCCTCCGTGGTCTGCAGTGTGTCTATCTGCCCTAGCGTGGAGAGCTCCTCCTCCTGCTCCGACTTTGGTGTTCCCTCTGCTGTTTCACACTCTTTTCCATCCTTCTTTCTCTGTTGTTCCTGCATTTCTTCAGTTTTATTACGAAGTCTTACTTTAGATTTTAGCATTAAAGCCTGCACTAAACATTTCGTTAAGAGTACTTTCCAGAAGTGAGCTAATTTGCTGATATTACAAAAATGTTTTCTTTCTTTACATTTCACTTTGTCCAAAGCAAAGCATGTAAAATAAAATTATATAACCTGTTGGAAAAAAAAGTCAATATAAACTTTATTATTTGACTAAACAAAGGACAGTATCATTTAATTTCATTTTATTCATCCAACTGGATTTTTGTTCCAAATTATTTTATTAAACTGTGGAGTTATTTTTTATAAACTTTAGAAGAAAAGGAGCAATCACCGAGGGGAAAAAAAAATATTCTCTAATAGTAACAGGACTTTGTTTCAACCACTTCAGGTTCAAACTACAAGTATATTCTGTCACTCACAGATTTGGGTACCATTTCTGGGGTAGTTAGAAGGCTATAATGGTTTGTAATGTTCTTTTGTAACGTTCTGTCCTGGCAGGGATTAGTAAAATTAAAGCCTCTCTGACTAAGCTTTTATTTCATACATATTGTTAAGTTGACTGAGAATCTAAGTTTTAGAGCCAAGTCCAGAGAACATCAGTAACTCTACTGGCACACTTACATCAGATGAAACAACAGTTTTGAAGAATAAGTGTAATGTGTCATAAGGTATGTAATTATGATAAGTTAAAATCTTTTGGACTTACGGCTAACTAGTATTGAATTCACCCAAAAAGACCAGAGTAAATACTTGACTGCTTTCTTGGGCTCTCAGGGTTTGAAAGGTTTATATTCTTTCTTTGGTATAAGAACAAGAATTGCAATTTGTCTGTAATAAATTATTCTAATTTTACTTCATCTTAAGGTTTAAAGAATTACCCACATCTTTTGGTTTGCTCTCTGTTGCTGTTCAAATGAATAACTATATAGTCCTTACAGGTATGTTCTTAATATTATCAAGGATGCTTAACATCTTTGTTGTCAATATAGACAGTCAGATTGAATGCCCCCTTATCAAGTTTGCCAATGACACCAAGCTGTGTGGTGTGGTTGACACTCTGGAGGGAAGGGATGACATCCAGAGGAACCTTGACAGGCTTGAGAGGTGGGCCCATGCAAACCTCATGAAGTTCAACAAGGCTAAATGCAAGGTCCTGCACATGGGTCAAGGCAATCCCAAATGAAAACACAGGATGGGTGATGAGTGGATTCACACCAGCCCTGAGGAGACTGACTTGGGGATGTTGGCTGACGAGAAGCTCAGTATGACCTGGCAATGTGCTGTTGCAGCCCAGAACGCCAAGGGTGTTCTGGGCTGAAACAAAAGAAGTGTGACCAGAGGTGATTCTCCCGCCCTACTCTGCTCTCATGAGACCCCCACCTGGAGTACTGTGTCCAGCTCTGGGGCCCTCAACATAAGGACATGAAAGTGTTGGAGCAGGTTCCAGAGGAAGGCCATGAAGATGATCAGAGGGCTGGAGCACCTCTCCTATGAAGACAGGGTGAGAGAGTTAGGGCAACTAAAGTTACTGGGGCGGGGGAACCTCAATAATTTACCTCAATCTGTCCCACTCTTACCAGTTTTAATGCCAGTGCCAGCAATAGAGCCTGGAAAGGGATCACAGGTCAGCAGGAGAGAACCTGGAGAGCAGCACAAAGGAATTCCAGCCAGTAAGTCAGCTTCATTGGTGGCCCAACTTAAATGCCTCTATGCAAATGCATGCAGCATGGGGAATAAACAAGATGAGCTAGAGACATGCACACTCCTACAGGGCTACAATCTTATTGGCATTACAGAGACATCTCTGTGGGATGGCTCCTATGACTGGAGTGTTGGAATGGAAGGATAGGCAGGGGAGATGAGTAGGGGGTGTCATCCTCTATGTCAGTGACCAGCTGGAGTGCATGGACCTCTGCCTGGGGATGGGTGAGGAGTTTATGGGTCACATTCACAAGGCCTAGTCCTCATGGGGGACTTCAACCACCCCAGTATTTGTTGGAGGGACAACACAGCAGGGATTAAGCAATCCAGGAGGTTCCTGGTTCTTCTTCAAGTGATAGAGGAGCCAATGAGGAGAGCTGCTATGCTGGACCTTGTTCTCACCCACAACGAGGAGCTGGTGGCGAGATCCTTAAGGCGGCGAGGAAGGTACGCAGCAAGCTCGCTACCCTGGACTTCAGGAGAGCAGACTTCAGGGATCTGCTTGGCAGAGTAGCATGGGATAAAGCCCTGGAGTGAAGAGGGGCCCAAGAAAGCTGGTTAATATTCAAGGATCACCTTCAAGCTCAGGAGTAATGCATCCCAACAAAGAGGAGTCAGGTAAAAATGGCAGGAGACCTGTATGTGTGAACAAGAATCTCCTGGACAAGCTCAAACAAAAAAAGGAAGCCTACAGAGGGTGGAAGTAAGGACAGGTAGCCTGGGAGGAATACAGAGAAATTGTCCAAGCAACCAGGGATCATGCTAGCAAGGCCATTGCCCTTATAGAATTAAATCTGGTCAGGGACATCAAGGGTGACAAGAAAAGCTTCTATAAGTACGTCAGTAAGAAAAGGAAGACTAGGGAAAATGTGGTCTCTCTCTGAAAGGAAATGGGATACTTAATTACCTGGGATATGGAGGAGGTTGAGGTACTCAATATTTTTGCCGTAGTGTTCACTGGCAAGTGCTCCAGCCACAGTGTCCAAGTCACAGAAGGCAAAGGCAGGGACTGGAAGAATGAAGAACCCCCCACTGTAAGAGAAGATGAGGTTCGAGATCATCTAAAGGAAACTAAAGGCTCAGAAGTCCGTGGGACCTGATGAGATGCATCCATGTGAACTGGTGGATGAAGTGGATAAGCCACTATTGATCCTATTTGAGAAGTCATGACAGTCCAGTAAAGTTCCTGCTGACTGAAGAAGGGGAAACATAACCCCAGATTTTAGAAAGGGAAAAAAGGAAGACTCGGGAACTGCAGGCCAGACAGTCTCACCTCTGTGTCAAGCAAGATCATGATGTAGATCCTCCTAGAAACTATGCTATGGCACATGGAAAATAAGGAGGTGATTGGTGACAGCCAACATGGCTTCACTAAGAGCAAATTATCCCTGACAAATTTGGTTGCCTTCTATGACAGGTTTACAGCATTGGTGGATAAGGGAAGAGCAACTGACATCATCCACCTGGACTTGAGCAGAGCATTTGTCACTGGACTGTATGACATCCTTGTCTCTAAATTGGAGAGACATGGATTTGATGGATGGACCATTTGGTGGGTAAGGAATTGGCTGGATGGTCACACTCAGAGAGTTGTAGTCAATGGCTCAATGTCCAAGTAGAAAGCAATGATGAGTGGCACTACTCAGAGGTCCGTATTGGGACCAGTGCTGTTTAACATCTTTGTCAGAGACATGGACAGTGGGATTGAGTGCACCCTCAGCACATTTCCTGATGACATTAAGCTGTGTGGTGCAGTCAACCTGCTGGAGGAAAGGGATGTCATCCAGAGGGACCTTGTCAGGCTGGAAAGGTGGGCCTGTGCAAACCTCATGAAGTTTAGCAAGGTGAAGTGTAAGGTCCTGCACACAGGTCGAGGCAATTCCAAGCACAAATACAGGCTGGGCAATGAGTGGATTGAGAGCAGCACTGCGGAAAAGGACTTGGGCAAATTAGTGGATGGAAAACTGACTATGAGCCAGCAAGATGCTCTCACAGCCCAGAAAGCCAACCATATCCTGGGCTGCATCAAAAGAAACATGTCCAGAAGGTTAAGGGAGGTGATTCTCCCTCTCTATTCTGCTCTTGTAAGACACCACTAAGAGTACTGTGTTCAGCTCTGGGGTCCCCAACATAAGAAACACATGGATCCTGCTCAAGCAGGTCCAGAGGAGGTCCCAAAAATGATCAGAAGACTGGAGCACATCTCCTGTGAGGACAGGCTGAGACAGTTGTGGTTGTTCAGCCTGAAGAGAAGGGTCCAGGAAGACCTTATAGTGGCCTTTCAGTACTTAAACAGGGCCTACAGGAAAAATAGGAGGGGACACTTTACCAGGGAGTGTAGTGATAGGAAAAGAGGTAACAGTTTTAAACCAAAAAAGGGTAGATTTAGAATAGCTGTAAGAAAGAAATTCTTTACTGTGAGGGTGGTGAGACACTGGAACAGGTTGCCCAGAGAAGCTGTGGATGCCCCCTCCCTGGAAGTGTTCAAGGCCAGGTTGGACGGGGCTTTGAGCAACCTGGTCTAGTGGAAGGTGTCCCTGCCCATGGAAGGGGTTCTGGAACTAGATGATCTTTAAGGTCCCTTCCACCCCAAACCATTCTATGATTCTATGATTATCAGAATTATGAAGCCATCAAATCAAAGAAGCTTAGAGAAAGCCACCAACTCAACAGCAACCTAATCAAGCAAAGGCAGATACTTAGAAAAGTGATTGTCATACTTTGCGTAAAAAAGCTAAACAGTAAGAAATATGATTTATTTTCTTCACTGGCTTTTTTCCAGACTAGTAATTTCTACAACAAAGAATGAGGAGGATTTGTAGGCAGCCTCAGAGAGTCAAATTAAACAATGTCTGTTACAATAAGGTCCATTTTTTTCTCATCTGGTTTGGGTTTTTTCACTGAATATTATCATTCAGTCAAAAAATGTGTCTTCAGGTCTAGCAAGACCTGGCAATTACTGAGCTGAAATATAGGAGATATTCTTTCTTGGTAAATAAAGAAGGAATTCAAGATACTAAACCAAACAAACCAAGAAAACTGTGTGCTTAGAATCTTAATTGCTGTTGTCTGCAGTCCTTACTCATTCCTCGGGAAGGTAAAAGCTTTTCAAATAAAAGGAGTAAATAATGAAGACATTGGTGTCATATTAAGAGGAGACAGATAACAGAGAATTAGTCTAAAGACATTCCCTATAAGGAAAATTATCCTAAGCAGCTTGACACAAGAGAAGGCTCAGAAGATGTATTTATTTGAAAAATATTCATGTCAGGAAGCTTTTGACAAGCAGTACCAAAAGAACTAAGGGAAGAAAAGGTGCCAAAACAAAAAGAATTGTTCATTTAGTGTCGTATGTGCTTAATATACAGCATCTGCTCTTGCCAATCAAGTCATTTAAAAAAAAAAAAAAAACACAAACATCAAAAAGCTATTCTTTTTCTTGCTGTCATGAGTCTTCCTTCAGATCTTAATTAACAATAATGTTTTCAAGTTTTCAGTTTATTAAAAAAAGATCTAAAAGATCAAGGGAATGTACCAGGGCTTCAACTCTATTATATTAGTGACCTTGTAATTCCCCTGACAGATGTTTTTGAATATTCTAATGAACCCCATCTGATCACAGGCCCATCAACAGTTCACAGATAACACTTTCATCCCACATTGATTGTGGGTCTATTCTATCTTACCTTATCACGTAAAATATTCATAGTATTTAGAGACAAATCTCTGCAACATGAGTGTATAGAAGTACATGCACTTACATAAAACCAAAGTCTCTTGTTCTGCATTTGTCACACCTTCCCAGTATAAATATGATTTTCATTGCTTTTTACAAAACAACTGAATATATCAAATGTAATCCCGTAAAGCAGGGCATGCACTTACATACCATTTCTTCCCTCAAACAACAGCAGAACTTTGTTTCCATATGCAAATAAATGAATTTTTCCAGTTCAAAAAGAAAAAAAAAAATCTATTTTTTCCTGTGATGTTGTCATGGGGAAATAGTCAAAGAAAGTTTGCTTACTCTTCCCTTTAAAATATGTGAAATATTCATGGAGTAAATAAAGTATCACATTTTTTCAAAGCAAAGTCTGCTTAAAAATAAATAATGATGTGATTACTCTCTAAATTAATATGAATTACTTCTTGCTAACTACTTTTTCAGTAATGTCAAGTTTAATTACATGATTTACAGGACATAAATAAGAAAGTATGGGAACAAAGGAAAGGCAAAGGATGATGTTGCACTAGCATATGGCCTGCATATGTTACACAATTGCAATCTTAAATCCATAATGAAAATATTTAAAAGAGAAAAAGAAAAAAAACCACAACAAAACCCTTCAACATTATTTTGGATTATTAGTCATATTTTCACAGATCATTTCATTTTTGAAAAGCGTTGATATGCATGTAAAATGGTATGATAAAAAGCCTGAGTTCTCCTATAGACCTGGAGAAACAGAGTGGGTCCTGAGGCAGACTCGTAAATCTCATTTCTACATTAGAGAGAATTCATTTTTTTAGATAAGAACAGTATTCTTTGTTCCTTTAAGAGGAAGCATTGTGGACCTGCATAGCAATTTGCAAACACTCTTGTGTAACAGGATGCATTCTTATTTGGCAAAGAAGCAAACTGAAGCATGGCCATATTATTTATTTTTATTATTTTCCCATGACATGAATGCAGTCCTGTTTAGAACTGCATCCTGAAAGGCCCTGAATGCCTATATAGTAACTCAGTTGCTTGACTGTTCAGCCCTTAACAACTTCATGAAGAGTGGGAGAATGACTTTTTTTTAATTATTATTTTATTTCTTTTTTATTATGCATGCTTTTGTTCTATAAGTAAGATTTTTGGCTATCACATAATTGTAAATAGAAATGCGGAAATCACAGACTTTCATTCATTACCAACCAGGAATGGTTTTATCTATCGACCTAATTACAGTTCCACTTACCACTGTCATCACTCCTTTTGCAAAGCAATCCATCCTGAGCTGTTTCTTTATGCATGATTTTAGTGAAACAAAATTTCTAACGGTTCAACTCTCCCTCCCCTCCCCACCAATACCTATTTATCTCTGTTGCATTTAAAGTAACAATTTAATCTGGTAAGAGATGAATCCCCTTGAGTTCTAGCCGGTCCTCAGAGATTAGAGGGAGTAGGGGCAGCTGGATTTATCTCTTAATAGGTATGCCAATTTTTGCCATAACTAGAGGCCTGACACAAGATACACAAACAGCCCATATGCTGTAGGTCTAGCTGCATTCAAGAGAAGCAGTCAGGTTTACGAATAGTATGGTTTATTCTTATGCAACATCTACAGATTCTTTGAGATGGCCTACGCGTCCCGATCCAATGTGGGGGAGGTTTCGATATGATCCCAAGAGCGAGATTAAGACACAAACAAGGTCAAATGCCGTACACCCAAAGCACTTTTTATTATTAAAAGTGAAGAGTGGTGGCGATAGGACAGAATGGAAGGAAAAGACAGAAATCAAGCAAGCATCCAGAATAGTAGTCACCACCCTGGATCCAGCAGCGTCCCATTGGTCCTCAGTCTTCAGTTCTTCCGTGGTGGGTGCACACACAGCAAAGTTTTCTGTCCCCTTTTAAGTTCATATTATGAGTTGGTTAGCATTCTAGATGAAGAGGGGCAGGTATTCCACAAACTCATTTCTGTGAGAGACAAGGAAAAAGGTGGAGCATGGGTTCTGCACATGCATTGAGGGGGAAATGGGGTGCATCACCCCTTGTCTAATTGAGTCAGTGGTCATACTCACCCTGCCCACCTTTGTTTTTTCCTCTGTTCCCACAGGTTTTTGCTGACTTCATGTTTCTTGAGCAATCATCCGGCTTCTGGGGCAGAAATGCTCATCTCTTATCAGTTCAATGATGAAGTCGTGAAGTCATTAGCAAGGCATGCATGGTGTCTGGCGTACACAATAGAGCCACAAATTATCGGGCTTACACAATAGAGCCAGTGATTAGCAGTAAACATTTGGTTTCACTCAGCATTTACCCCCTTTGAGGTTTATCTAAGGAGTTTGTCAATACAACTGCAAGGGGTGGGGGGTGCATCCTCTGATACACTCCTGCTTCCTTGGGTAGCATTCCTTAGACTAATTACAAAGGCCACAGCTGGTCCTTGATGAATGTTCGAGGCATTACTTACACCACCCTGTGACTGAAACCACACACACAGGCAGGCTTTGAGACAATCATTTGACATTTCAGTCTCTCACAGTATGATAAACTGCACAAACTGCAGGTTGGCTATATAGCACTATGCACAAAAAATGACTGCAATCACATGCTTAATTCTGGGTAGTCACTCGACGTAGCAGAGAGCCCAAATCTTACCAAAAGTCATCCCTTCTGGACTGGGGGGTGAGAAGCACAAACCCGTCAATCTGTCCCTCTGATATGGTATCAGATTATCGTCCCTCCGAGTTAGATACAAACTCGAGGTAGTATTTATCTAAGTATGTATGTGTGAGTGGGTGGGACTGTGGCCAAGCCATTGTTTCTTGAGTAACAACACAGCACATTCCTTGGAGCAAGGTATGCACTCTTTTTGTGGGAAAAGAGGAATAATGAGAGATAAGGTCTGCAGAGCTGTGCAAAACAGTCCTTGGGAGAAAAGGAAGAGCAGGAGATAAATCTGCATAGTTGTGTCAAATATGCCTTGAGAAAAGTGGAAGAATGGGAGTGTATGGCCTCCACCTCACTTCACATTCCTCCTTGGTGCCATGGCAACACAAATCATTGGATCTACATGTCATCCTGTGCTTGTTCTGGGCACCATATGTTAAGGAAAAGTGTGTTTTGCAGGGTTTTTTGCCGACTTGCTTTTCCCACACTTCCAACAATCTCTTATTAGCAATAGGCTTTTTTATGTGGAGGATACTTGTGAGTGTAAGCTGATGATTTCATTGTAACCACAATGTGCCATTTTGTGCTATGGACATTGTACACTTACATGCACTTGCCTTTCTAAAGACCATGTAGTTGCCATCTTTTTTTGGGTCAAACATCAAGAACTATAACCAATGAACTCTTTACTCAACTGCATTTAGTCACTTTGGTAAGCCAGTGGTTACAGCCAGATTAAGATAATGAAGCTTTGGACTCTGATATATTAGTGAGGATGGTTTTCTATAGGATGTTTATGTTTGCTCTTTTCTCGTTCATTTTTTCACTTATTTTGTAGTTTCCCCTTGCACAGTGTGAAATTATCTCAGGAGTTCATCTAACAACTTCTGAATCACAACCGTCTGAATTCATCCTGTAAATTGTCCCAAAATTCTTCCAGCTTTAATACATTCACTTGTAAACTGCAACGCAGTAACGCAACTGCTACTTACAGTTGGTATACCCCTGTAGTGGGAATGAAAACTGCTAAGTGGGTAGGTGTATTGTGTTTGTGTGTGGCAGAGTTTTGTAGTGGGGGAGGGGGCTACAGAGGTGGCTCCTGTAAGAAACTTCTAGCAAGTCCCCCACTCCAAGTCGGACCCACCTCTGGCCAATGTTGAACAAATTAGCGACAGTGGCTGCACCTCTGTGATAACATACTTAAGAGGGGAACCTGAGAGAAGAAGGAGTGGTGAGGGAAATATCTATGCAAACACTGAAGCTAGTTGAAGAATGGAGGAGGAGGAACAGTGGGAGGTGCTCCAGATCAGAATTTCCCCTGCAGCCCATGATGAGAGGGCAGGCTGTCCCCCTGCAGCCCATGGAGGTCCATGGTGGAGCAGATGCCCACCTGCAGCCTGTGGAGGACCCCACACTGGAGCAGGTGGCTGTGCCTGAAGAAGGCGGAGACTCTCAGGGAATCCTGTGCTGAAGCAGTCTGTTGCTGGGAGGACAGCAGCCCACAGAAGGGATCCACACTGGAACAGTTTGGGAAGAGCTGCATCACGTAGGAAGGACTCACATTGGAGGAAGTTCATGCTGGACTGTCTCCCATGGAAGGGACTCCAGACTGGAGCAGGGAAAGAATGTGAGGAGTCCTCCCCCTGAGGAGGAAGAAGCAGCAGAAATAATGGGTGATGAACTGACTGCAACCCCCATCCCCTGCTCCCCTGCTCTGCTGGAGGGGAGGAGGTAGAGAAATGGGAAGCAAAGCTGAGCCCGGGAAGAAGGGAGGGGTGGGGGGAAGGTGTTTTTAAGATATGGTTGTATTTCTCACTGTCCTACTCTATTTGATTGGTAAATTAACGTTGGTGGTGTTCAAATTAAATTGATGTTTTTTTCTTTCCCAACTGAGTCTATCTTTTGCCCATGACCATAACTGGTGAGTCATCCATCTCTGTCCTTGTCTCGATCCCGAGCCTTCTGCTTTATTTTCTCCTTTCCATCTGTGAGCGGGAAGGAGTGAGAGACCAGCTGCTTGGTGCTCAGTTGCCCTCTGGGTTTAAACCATAAGAGTAGGACTGCTGAATACTGGAGGTATGATATTCTTACATTTTCTGAGTGGTTGGGTTGATGAGTGGGACATAGGCCAGAATAGCTGTGGAAAGCTGACAAAAGTTATTCCTCCTTGCATTCTACCTTACCTCTGATGCATAAGTCATCCAAGAACATTGAGTTGCCTTTGTTTTATCTATCCCAGACAATAGCTTTCTATCAGTCAAAACCTGAGTAAGATCTGTAATAATACTTCCCAGCTTGTTTTAGCCATGCCCATTTTTTACATCCTCTCATAGTACCTGGTGTCAAGGATGTGTGGAGGTGCGTGTGTGTGTGTGTGTGTGTGCTTGTAAATATATAGCTTGTTCATATCTTATTGGGCCTTAATTCAATTGTCACAGATGGGCATCTAACAACATCTCTGATACTGTAGGGTGTCCAAAGTTTCTGAACAGGGATGGCAGACATTACACAGGACCTGTAGGTAGCCCTCTCAAGGTACGTCTGAATGACAGCTGGAGCTCAAGCAGTGTACACTAGGACAATGCAAATGACATTTAGTTGTCTATATATGGGAAGCTCAATTAAATTTTACATGTTCAACACGGGATTCCGCTGTAGGTTAAGACTCATAAATGCCTACATGTGAGGTAGGTGTGTTCCCATTACAATCAGTGAGGATCTAGGACTGGATTTCTTTGCTTAAATGTAGACAACTAACATCCTTTGGGATAAGGCATCCTTTCTGACTTCTAGATTTTACTCTAGAAAAACATAGTTCTGTAAGTCCTGTGTCAAATCTCCCAGCCTGCAACAACATTTTGAATACAGGGCATTTCATTTGGCACAAGTTCCCATATATATGTAGGCAATTCAATTCCACTCCTAGACTGTTCAGTCAGTGGAGCTTAAAGAGTGACTCAGCTCACTGCATAGATGACACCAACTCATTAGTCAACAAACTGGCTGTCTAAGATCTACCAGTTGTACTTAGGGGGACTTTTGTTGCCTAAACAGAAGTATGTGGTGACATTTTACACACTCTATGGTGTCTGATGCATCAACATCAGGCTGACAGATAAGACACAAGATCCATGGGAAATCCAGGCTGTTCTGGAGCTGGAAGCTAGACAGTATATGCTAAGTCAACTCACATAACTTTACATGCTTCTCTGTGTTTAATCTTGAACTCAGTCCTGACCTCAGTGTTTTACACTTTAAGATGTAGCCAACAGAAATTATCTTTGATGCCTAAGGTTTTCAACCCTGTGGTAACAGAAGGCTAAACTACCTATGGGACACTATACATTATCCCTAAAGAAGGTCCTGTAGTTAAAAAAGTAATTTTTTTGCTTTTAAGATTTGATTAGAAGAAATTTTTAAAAGAGGAGAAATGATGACGCCAAAAGGTGTGATTTTAAATAAGATCTTTTTTCAAAAGAGCCTTTGTCTACACTCTACTCAACCATCAATTTCAATAGGAACTTATGTTCTGAAGTCAATTAGAGATTTTTCTTCAAAAAACATCTCACCCAAACTAATAATAGTAAGGTGATGAAGCAGAAGATAGTATTCCTGCAACATTGGTGAGAGTGACAGGACACTTTATACAGAGTGAACTAGATAAGTACTGACAAGCTAGTTTCAGCTACTGCATGAGTTCAGTGACACAAAACCTCTGAAATATATATCTTAATCATGTACATTGTATTAGGACATTTTACACCATTATAATGAGAAAGCACTATAGTATGTCATTGAAATGTAGCCTTGGAAATTTCACCGACAGCGGTTGCTCACTTTCTCTTTTCCAAACAAATTTTGCTTTAATGTTTATGTGCCACATATTCATTTTCAGGTATGATTGCTTTTGATGAAAGTTAGAGATGCAGGGTGATATTTTGGTTTATTCTACAAATTCCACTCAACTGTTCAACAATGGTACTGACCTCTAATAATAATAATCTGAACTCCATATTTGCCACATAGTATCTCTACATATAAACTACTTTTTGTGTAGAATTGAATAATAGGATTATTTATGTTGGAAAAGACTTTTTAAGATCATTGAGTACAACCATACAACTAGCACTGCCAAGACCACCACTAAACCATGTCCCTAAGCACCATGCCTACAAAGTTGAAACATATTTCCATTAATCTTTCTCACAGTCCATAAGAATATGTAATATAGAAAGCATGAAGTGATACAAACATGGTGCAAATCATTTATTCTCAAGTATGTAAGCAAACTCTGCAGCTGAATCAAAGGAAAGCAGAATACCATTGTAGAGTAATATGCAAATATTATTGTGAAGGCATCAAAAACTAAAGTAACTTTTTGTGCACTTTAACATTCATAATTCTAAGAGTATTTCATCCCCAAAGGATGTGAAGTGGAACAAAAATGAGGTATATCTTCCTTATATTTACTGCAAGCATTAGCACTACAGAAGTGGGAATCACTGTATTATTGTATATAATTGTTAATATTCATAACTCTGGACATGATCACAGAATACATAAAGGCAGCAAATGAAGTGCAAGTGTAAACAAGATGGTAGTCTCCTGGTGAATTATAGAACAATTCACTCTTTTTTTCTTAATTCTTATGCAATGGGTTTTACTGGATTTTATACTTATAGTCACATAGAAAACTATGTATATACTATATTGTAACTACAAGTTACAGAGTATACTGAAAAACTACTACAGAGGTAGGTATTTATTTAGAACATGTTCTACCTTTAGATAAAGAAAAATACTTTTTTTTTCCCCTGTTCATTGAATAATGGTAAAGGTAATGGATAAAAGTAAGTCAGTATTTATATAACATTTGTTAATGTTCATAGATAGCTAGAGCAAGCCATATCTTCTTGTCTACATAATTTAGTAGTCAATATTGTCACTATTCTTATAATAGTCTAATTCCATTTGGATTCATACTTCATACTATTCCTCCCTTTACAATAATTTACTTTAAAAGTGTTTTTATTGTCTAAAAATTGGTGCCATTCAGTTTCATGTAAAGTGTTTCTGTTCTGTGGAGAAGACCATCAGGAATACCCAATCTAACTTACTTCAGTCAGTTAAATTAAAATGAAACTGTGATTACTCTTTATAAGACTAAAATGTTTAAAAGAAACAAGCAAAAAACCCCTAGGCCCTTCTTTAAATTTATTTAATTTGGTACCTATTTAATTCTTTAATTTTCTTCCTTGTTTATTAAGATATTAAGTAAATTCTGAAGTACATCTTGAAAAGTGCTGTGTACTGTATAAATACATGTTCTTTTCTGAAAGGATAAAAGCCATATGTAAAGGATGAACAAAGGAATAAAATACACCACAGCAAAGGCTGAACAGTGTATATTTATTTTGCACCATCAACTGGAGAGATTACAGTTGTAGCTTTAGAAGAAATGAGAAATTGTTACAACCCTTCAAATGATTTTCCCTTCTCAACATAAGAGATTCAGTGATTATGATTTTTTTCACAGTTAAAAAGCACCAAATTCAGTCAGTTACTGGAAGGGATAAAGTGAAAAATAAAAACATAGTAGGCAGACAGTAAGACAAGAATAAAGAAACTGGTAGGTTTATAAGGACCAGAAAATTACAAATGGTTTCTTACAGATTTGTCTGATGCTGACTGACTTGAGTGACTAAGAAAGTGCGAGTCTTCCCAGAAAGCTTTCATTACAACTGGGACACGTACAAGAGCTCTCCTCTGCCTAAATGTTTTTTTCTCTGAAGTTTTTGAGATCTGAGACTTCTGCTCATTTTAACCATGTAATTGGTTAGAGTATTTCCATAAGCCTTGTACTTTTGCAGGGTCTCAGGACGGAGGCTCATCAGGCTTGTTCTGTCTGAGCTTTTCTTGACCTGCCTGCAGCTTAAGAAATTTCCAGAACAAATCATCAGGGGATGTGCTCAGTTTAGTTCTCTAGATGAACAGTATTAAATAGGACTACTCTTATATTTTATTTCTTAAGTATTCTCTTGAGGGTAGTTGTTACTCTATAAGGTTGTTACTTTACCTTGATTCTTGACTGTTCTTGCACTCAGGAGTACTGGGAAAAAAACAAATAAACAAAGGAAAATTAACAACGACAACAAAAAACAACCGTGACAAATGGTTGCAGCCATGTTTTCAGAAGTCAAGAAAGTTAAAGAGAAGCCTGAAAAAAAAATCAAACTGAAAGATCTTATAAAACATATAAAATACAGTTAAGTGACTTCTAGACCTATAAATGAAAGTGGAATAGAGATATCAGAAAGGACGGAATAGAGATAAACAATAATCAGAAGTAGCTCAAGGTTTTCAGGAAGAGTAATAGTTATGGCTGGACGCGAATGGAACTAAGTACACGGAAGCAGAGCTTTCTACATTTAATGAGAAAAATATAATTTCAGATGGGGTAGGTAATAAACTGTGCCCCACCTTTCACAAATAACTTGTATTACAAAAATGAAGCAAACTATTTTATAGATACCATTCTGTTAGAGTATGCATGATGTGATGGAAAAATACGTTGCACTTACATGTATGAAATAGAAAAATGTGATCTAGTTAAATACAGTCATGTTAGTCCAATATTAAAAATATGCCAAGCTTTAAAACTATTTTGAAAGAAAATAAATATAGAGAAGTTTAACTGGAATTCCTCAAAATAGATCATCATATTTAAAATTAATTATAATTACATACTGATAAGCATTTCTGAGAAAAAGAAGGTAGATGGCAATTTGCAGTATAGGACTATATACAAAATCTAAGAACTATAAAAAAATCCTGAGAACCTTTCATAATAGAGTTGACTATTAGCATGCATTTAGGCATAGATGCAGTAATATACCTTTTGCTATATCTACTTAACAATTTCAAATATGTGATAAAATAATCTACATCTAGCCACTCATATCCAAATTCATATCTTGTCTATTTGAAACTCAAATTATAGTGTAGTCAATGCACTGTAAAATGTCTGCAATAAAAGGATGAGCATGCATAAATACACAAATCAAAATAAGGTTATCCTCAGGATAGAAATGGCTCTAGTCAGAATCTTTTCTCCATTCACTCTTTACAATTTATTATAATCATCCCGTATGGCAGCACCCAGTAGGGTTTCTGTGCTGTACTTAAAGCTGACTTGCTGTTTCCACCATAGCACTTTTCTTTTTTATTGATTTTATCTTCACTGTTATATTCATCTTTTCCTAAAATTAGGCACATATATTTTCAGGTTTATAGTCTTCATCCTACATCTCATCCTTCCCACACTTCCTTCTAAATCACTTTACTAGTGCTTAGCAGTAAAATGGATGTTTACCATAAACTGGCTTAGCATTTATTGTTGTTAGAGCTGCACATGGAGAGAGAGGATGTGAATGTAATCTTCACCACAGCTGTTTTAGAGTTAAAAAATACACCAAATAAAGTTTTTTAAAAATGCAATATTTTCAGTTCTCTTCATTGTGAGCACATTAATATAATTGAATCAAAGATCTACCTCATAGGCTTAACACAATTCTGGTGTATATGAAGATGTACCTCCTTCATCTCTAGTGAAACATACAAGAATCAATTAAAGGCACTTTGATTAATTCCACTAGGACAATTAAAAATGACAATAAAAATTAATAAAAGCTTACGTGTAATAAAGTAATTATTCAATTGCTTGCCCAAGAAATAAGATGTTTCAAATCTCATCTTTTTCTCAGTTCTAGCAGTCATTCCAGAAGACTTTACCTAACCATGAGGCTAAGTGATATGCAGGATTTGAGTACTTCCATTCTTGTTATTCAAATTAAGCCCATCTGTAACCAGGAATGCCCAAATACTGGAAGTAAAGGAAGGCAGATAAGCGGACTACTGACTTCAACTTCCTAGATGGGGGGAAGTACAGAAACAGGTAGGTTCTGAGTGCAAGAATGGTCAAGAATCAAGATAAAATAATAACCCTATATAGCAACAACTACTCCCCCAAAATACTTAAGAAATAAAGTCAAATTGTAGTCCTATTTAATACTATCTATCTAGAAAATTAAACATTCTGAGCACATCCCTTCATGGCTGTTCTGGAGACTTCTCAAGGTTGTACCTAAAGGATTGTGCCCAAGACCAATCTCTCAAGTTCTCTCTAAGAGGTTTCTTGAGAAACCTAGTGCTATTCAAACGACTTAAAATGATCTTAGGTCCACCAGGAGAGTAACTCAGGTCACTTGCAGCTCATGATTCAGGAGCCCTGAATTGCTATATTGTCCCAGTGCTGCTCCATTTAGATTGTTAAACACCTACTCTGGGTTTCCAGACAACTAAGTTTCTGGGGTGGGTTGCAATCAGGGCTGTATAAGACTCTACTGGCTCATCTCCTATCTCTCCAGTTTTTTTATGTATCCTATTTAAAAATACTTTTAAAATACCTTTGTTAATGTCATGGTTTAACCCCAGCTGGAAACTAAGCACCACACAGCTGCTTGCTCCCCTCCCAGCAGGGTGGGGGAAGAGAATTGGAAGGGTAAAAGTGAGAAAATTCATGGATTGACATAAAACAGTTTAATAATTTTCATAATTTTCATAACAATAATAATAATAATAATTATTATTATTTGTAATTAAAATGAAAATAACAAAGAGAGAGAAATAAACCCGAAGAAAGACAAATGATGCGAATGAAAACAGTTGCTCACCACCAACCCACCGATGCCCAGTTAGTCCCTGAACAGCAGCCCCCTGGGCAATCTTCCCCCTAATTTTATTCACAAGCATGACATCATATGGTATGGAATATCTCTTTGGTCAGTTGGGGTCACCTGTCCCAGCTGTGTCCCCTCCCAACCTCTTGTGCACCCCCAGTCTGCTCACTGATGGGGTTTTGTAAGCACTGCTCAGCAATAATGAAAACATCCCTGTATTATCAACACTGTTCCCAGCACAAATCCAAAACATAGCCCCATGCTAGCTACTATGATGAAATTTAACTCTATTGCAGCCAAAACCAGCACAGTTTAAAAGATTCACATGCAAGGTGACACAGTGGAAGACACACTGGAAACACAAAACACACTGGATTTTGGGTGACCTACTGTATGATGCCAGGCAGTCTTAACTTTCTTTACAAGTTTCTTCTGTATGGCTCACCTATTTAAAGTACTGTTTCTGTGGGTATACCAGTAAATGTAACTATAGGTTCATGTTGCCAGATTTTTTTTTACTTAAGCTGGGGATTTCAGGGAATTATTTTTGTGCAACTTTTAATAATATTATGCTTAAAAAGCAATAACATGTTGAAGCAAAAACATTTTGATGTAATGAATATCCTCAAGTGTCTCACTTCCAACTAAAGGTGTCAGACATCTGTTGCTCATTTTTGCCCATGGGTTTTCCATGCGCTATCTAATCTTTACAGACACTGAGTGCTTATAGCAAAGCATCCTCTAACATGATGCGTAGGAAATTTGTTGCAATCTGTGAATATATATTAGACCTTTCAGACTAAGAAGACTGACTAACCAATAAGCCCCTATAATGGAAGAAGGCTCAATGGAGATTGGCCAGGGCAAATGTGCCCATGAAAGTCAGGGAATATGTAGAGTGTGACTGACCACAGCTGTTGTAATGAAAGCTGACCTTATCTCAACATAGAGGGCATCAGCAGGTGACTTCTGTTTTAGATAAAAAGCTATATTAGTTGGGTAGATCAACTGATGGGGTAAATGTTTCTTTATGGATTCATTAAGAGTGTGAATGTATCCCTGAGTGAGCTAAGCAGCACTGTAGGGAGAGTACATGTGTTTCAGCCCAACATAAAATATAAAACCTGAAAAGCTAGCAAAATAATTTTGAAGATAGTAAGGGATTTGAGATGGTGTCAATGTATGTTTTCTTTCATAACAAGTGGGGGCACCCAGCATTGTTACAATGAGTATATTATAGAGACTGGTAACAGGGATCACATTGGTTTTGTGATTGAACTGTGCAATGCCATTGCTAAATTTCGTTAAGTGTATTTTATATTTTTATAGTGTATCTTATATTTTTACTGTGATTTCAGTATATTTTGTATCACTCTAACTCAGAAATCCTGTGTAACTATCTTCAGATAAGTAAATTTGACATTAAACATTGCATCCTTCATGCATGGAATATTTAAAAGACCCAGGTCAGAGAGAATTGGACTCTGACAATGGTCTAGAACCTTCATCTCCTGTAATCTAACTGCATATTTGAGATTAAAGTACTCCTAGAAGTAATACTACAACCCAAATTATTGTACTCTCACTTCAGTTGACTTTTTACTCACTGTCTCCAACTTTTTCTCAGTCATAGTAGTCTGCAAACAGCAGTGAGTACTCTTGTTAATGCCTAGCTGTGTTTTGACCTGAACTCAATGCTCTTTGTGTGGTCAGACTCTAGAAAATCCAGAGAATCAATCTCTTACAGGAGTTATCTCTAGCCCTCAAACTACCTGTAAGAGGTGATAGGTATCAGTATAAAAAGGCCACAGTCTAGCATGCAAGGCTACAAAATTTTAGATGAGTCAAAAAGCTTTTGCTAGAAATATTAAATTACTTATACCAACAGGTTAGCTAAAGTAAGGTTTCTTGCCTTAGTCTTCTGATTTATAAACTTTCACTTTGCCTGGAGTTTTTTAGATGTCAACATACTATTTAGGATTTAATTTCAAGGGTCCAAGAATGTTTTATACTTTTCAGAGTTCACCTACTCACAGTTCACCTACTTTGCCACCTCCTGGTTTTTGTTTTGTTTTGTTTTTCCCTAAGTATTATTCAGATCCTTTGTGAATGATTGTGGTTTTATTTTTTTCCTGATGTTACTACTCTCATGTCCCAATTTCTCAGGACAACGACTCAGATTCAATGATTCCCAGGTCAGGATCAAGGTGACACAACACCAAGGATTCTTCAATTCGTAAAACTCAATTTTTAGTCACTTACAACAGATAATTGGCATGGAACTTCGTCAGCAATCTTCGCAAACTCGGCAACAGGCGTTAAACTTACACTGACTAGTGGCATATCTTATAACATACCCTGATAAGCCTTAAACATGCCCAAACGAGCCTTGCCCTATATACAGGCATACAGAATGAGAATGGGAGAGAAAGGGGGAGAAAGAGAGAAAAAGTGAGAGAAAGACAAAAAGGAAGAATTCAGCAGTTCTAGTTCCATCGTTGGTCCAGCCAGCCCAGGGATCCAGTTCTGGAGGGGCGCAGCCACCTGGGGCTTTGACTTGTGTCTTTTTATAATTCCTTGCCCGTTGTCCAGGTGGGCACTTGAACTCATTAGGCTAATTAGGTATCATGTGCAGTTTATGCTTGTAGAATTCTCCTTGCTTTTGGTACCTGCACAGTGCGTACATTCAGATTTTTCTGGAAATGAGTCGGCGGACTTAGGGGTCGTTGGGGAGTTACTCCCCCCTCCCTGCAGGTGTGACCATTGTTTGACATTTCCTTTTGGCACATGCATCATGAAAATAGCTTGCCTATTGGCTCTTCACAGAGTCGCTCAAGATAGGGACGTTCAGCCTCTGAAAACTGTGGTCCCACCTTCCTAGGACCCCTCCTCTTGCTGCACTTTCCTGCCATTACTTGCACAGCCCTGCCATTTCTATAGAAACAGTTTCCTTTGCCAAAGTTCTTTAGCAGATGGTTGAGACATTAACTGTGGTTTCATCAGACAGTCACAACTATCAACCAACCTACCAGTTTAATTAAGTAAATTTTATATGCTGCTCCAAGAAAAAGAATCAACCTTTACAGATTTGTCTTATAAATTATAGGACATTAGAAAAAATATCCTAGAATAATAATGCTAATTATCCTAATTTAGCATCAGAAAACTTAAACATGCATCTACTGAGTTTTTTTACAATTCTTAGATATTAAAATGACCAGCAAATTTGCACATCTGTGTTTTACAATTAAGTTTATACATTTTAAATGGAAATTATTTCAAAAGTCCTTAAAAACTAATTTTGAAAAGTTCTCTCAACTGTCTCAGTTTCAATAGGAAGAAAAAATAATGAACTTCAAATTAGTTAAATCTGTTTGGCCATATTTTCAAAATGTTGCTACATTTAGAAATATGTACTTAGCCTTTAAAAGGTGCCTTATACAGGGCAAATCCATTATAGCTGTGCCATTGCCAGCTCCTTGATTTGGAAATATATATCATAATAAATTTCAAAGACTAACTTGTAACATACTAGGAAGTTACTCTGACAGAAATTCAGAATAGGGTTCATTTTTTTTTTTTTATTATTATTTTTGTCACTGAAATGCATTGCAAGTGCTGTACATCTTTGCTTTGTTTTTCCAGTATAAAACAAGATAATCTTGGTTTTTTGTCTGGGACTGACTTTGTGAATATGTACACAGAAAGAAGTGAAAGCATTGTGATGAGGTTCATGAACTTTCTGATTATTTAATTTTTTACCAACTTACTGTAATTTCAAGTTCCTAACTAAACTTTTAATGCTTTATTGAAAATCCAAGAAGGCCTTGAGATGAACCACTGCAGTTCAAAAAAAAAAGAAACCACACAAATGGAACAGTCAGAATGAAGGACTTTATTCTTTCCTTTTTAATTTGAGAGCATAAGAATTTTACCAAAATGTTAATATGTAACTCGGTAGTATCTTATTCTTCTTATACTGTTTTATGTGAGCTTCCTTAAATAATATGTGAATAAAACCTCACAGTATAGTTCAGGATTTGATCCTCTGAGATACAAAGAATGAGTATCCTAGTTTTAGATCTGAGTGAAATTGGTTTCTGTCTCCTTTAAAAACAGTTTATACCTCAACTTACTCTTTTATTGGTTTTAGTATATGACAACTAAGTAACTGCTAAATAACTCATATTTTCCCCAGCTGTCACTTGCAACCTCATTGTATCTTGCTAATGGGTTTGCTTTATTAGCTCAACACTTTATGTATGAATACCCGTCTGCTGAGATGCTGGTTTCATTTTGGCTAAGACTGATTTGAACGAGTAACTAGAAAAGTACCTTCTTTCTATAGAAAATTTCCGTTGTCCAAAAGTTTGGCTGATTCTTTTAGAGAAATTAAGTCACCGATGGTCTTTTTCTTTGCAAAAAGATCTCCCCAAAAAATTTATTTCAACATTTTTTTCATATTGGACTTTTCTCAGGTCATGATTCTGCAGTCTAAAAGTTCTTATAGACCTATGGCTCGTGCTATAGGTATTTGTAAAGGAAAAAGTAAAGACGTCTCTTTTAGCAAATATTTCATAGACTACATTAAGTGCTGTGTTTCCTGAGGGCCAAGTTGTTCCCAAAAGAGTGCATATATAAATATTTCTAGACCTAAGAACTATAGAGGGTTTCTAGGTTCTGTAGAAGGAAATATCCTCATGTATGCCTCATAAAACTCAGTATGTGCAATGAGAAATACATTGTTGAACAAACATAGATCTACTGGACAGTTGCAGACAATCAGAAGTTACTGTGAACTACAGGTTTGTGAATTTATTGGATTCAGAAGATTCTGGTTTTGTCACAGGACAAAAATGTCCTTAACAAACAAAACCTACATATCTTATGTACACAGGCAAGACAGGTAACACAGCCAATAGAAAAGTGCAGATCAAAAAGGCAGATGAGCTCACCCAATCTCCCTCTCTTCTAGTAGAGTTCTTTCTGTCTATATTTTCTTTAATTCTGTGATATCCATCTGTCTCTTAGTCTTTTTATTAATCTACCTTATTAAATGTTAAATGCCAAAGAGGAGGCTAAAAGCTTGTTCATTTTGTTTTTCAGAAGAATGATTCAGTTGAAGACAACCTTTGGGGAGAGTAGAAAATAAGCAATAAAAAACAAGCCTTCAAACTACGTGCTTTTTTTCTAAACCTAGAAATATGGAAGACTGTACCGGGTCTGGCTGAGCCAGAATTGGTTTTCCCCTGTAGCAGCCCTCATGGTGCTGTGTTTTATGTTGGGAGCTGGCAGGGTGTTGATAGCACACTGGTGTTGTGGCTACTGCTGAGTAGTGCTTACACAGCACCAAGGCTCTTTCTGACATTTCCCCCCCACCCAGTGGGACAGGGTGGGCAAGATCTTGGGAGGGGACACAACCAGGACAGCTGACCCGAACTGACCAAAGGGATATTCCAGACCATATGACGTCTGCTCAGTATAAAGCTGGGAGAAAGGAGGAAGGGGGTGGGGTCACCCTCGGTCCTCCGAGGCAACCACTACGCGTATTGGAGCCCTGCTTCCTGAGAAGGCCCGACATCGCCTGTTCATGGGAAGTAGAGAATAAATCTGTTTTCTCTTTTTGCTTCCGCGCATGGACCTTTGCTTCGCTTTGCTTATATTAAAACTGCTGTTGTTTTACCCACAAGGGTTGGGTTTTTTTCCTATCTTATTTTCTTTCCCCTCTTTGCCCTGTTGAGAAAAAAAGGGGAAGGGGGGGGAAGTGACAGAGTGACTTGGACTTGGTGGGTACCTGGCATTTAGCCAAGGTCAAACCACCACAAAGACCAAGTATTAAATTAGTTGTAGCAATGGGAATGTCACAGAAATCATGACCTTGTCTACACTAAGGACAATTTAAAAAAAAAAAAAAAATAACATATCCCATTGCTGTTAATGTTAGCTCAGCTGAATTTACTAGGGCCTTAAAGATATCAGAGGAACAAAACCCAGAGGAGACAAGATCAAACAATAAATCATGTTTAGACAGAGCTTCAGGATCATCAGAAATTTATTTTACTTAGTACAAACAAGAGATGGAGAAATAGCAGCAGGCTAAAGTTTGTTCCAGGGTTTTAAACTGTGTTTAATGAATCAGTCCCAGACAAGAACAGAAACCAGTGTTGAAAATTTTCAGCTAGTAGGTCTTTTCCTTCTGTTTTCCCACATAAAACGAACTTGATGATATAACAGTTGAAGAAAATAAATATATTTTGGTGGCTTCTGACTTGGAGCTTTGATGATGAACATTCCTTTATAAGGAATTTTAAATTATTTAATAATCTATAACCTTAGGAATTTCAGTGCCCTAGCTCTTAGACAGAAACCTTTGGAAGGAATGCATTTGTTGGTGAAAATTTCTTAACCCTTCATTCTTTTATGTTTAGATTTTATCCACATCTCTGAAAACATTTATCTGGTGTATTTTAAATTTCTTCCATAAGAAGTATGAGTATGCAATCTCAGAGCCATCTAACTTTCATTTGAGATAAGACTTTCAAAAATCTGTGTTGGCTTTTTGTGCTTTAGTTATGACTACCAAGCTGGACACCTGGAAATTGTTTCATTTTCATGTGATAGGTATTAAAAAACAAGTCAGCTAGAACACCTATTTATGATATGCACTAAAATAGCAGGAGGGGTGACGGAAACACAGACACCCATTTCACTGAACTGCTACATATCAGAATTTATCCTCATTCTGAATAAAAATTAATAGTTTAAAACCTAATTTTATACAGAGTTTTTAAACTTTGAATGCACGTGAAACAGGAAAAATTCAGAAACTTCCATTTCCAAGTGGCTTTACTCACCCCTGTTACCTCTACTGTTCAAAATATTTGTGGCCTGTGGAAAACTGGATTGTGTATCGCTTACCAGCATTTTGACTTGGACTCTGCAACTTCTCAGCTAAATCCAGTAGAGTAGATATCAATAATAACAATCTGCAATGGGGTGAAGCCTCCCTGAACGCACTGCTCACGTAGGTGGGACCTTGAGCATGTCTGTCTAGCTTTAAGTCATTAGATGATTCTGGTATGTGTTGGGAAAACAAAGAAAATAACAATAACTTTAATGAGGTGAGGCTTGCTCACAAACTTCCCTGTTCTAATGGCTTAGGTATATACCAGGGGAAAAAACCCAAACAAACAAACCCAAACTAAATTCACAGATAAACTCTTAAAAGCATTTAGGGTAGGAGACAGGAAATCGATAGTATCTCAGGTAACAGTTGACTTTTGATATAGAGCAAGTCACAGAGGTTGGTCTGGGGTGATGTGACCAGCAGGGCTATCAGTAGCTTATGAGAAATTAGAAAGTAAAAAATGGGGAAAACAGTAGTCCGTTGCAGGAGATACATCCGTAGACATGCAACAGTGTGCTGAAGGCTGACCCAAGGTGGAAGAGGTATGTATAAAGTCCAGCCCATCAGCCAGGACTGAAGTTCCTCCACCAGTGAGAGTGAGTGCCCTGCCTCCCTGAGTCCACAGTGTGGTCTGGAGGAGACAGGGCCTTGCCTGCTGTGAGTGTGTGGCTCAGAGTACTGTGGCTACATCACTCTGAATTTCCCTGTGGGAGACTGTGGTACATGACTAAGGCCAAATGTTTTTAAAAAAATGAAGTCAGTAGCTAAAACACAGCTCTAGAACTCTAGCTGCTGTGAGAACAGCCCTCTGCTTAAAAACTTCAGCTGCAAAGGAACTGTGCCTGATAATGCCCATCAGGTCCACAATTGTATAAATAGTCTGAAAGTGTCATCAGATAAACACATCCCTAGTATGCCTAAAAAAATGTTAGGTGAAACTCTCAAAGATTATTGTATCTGTCTTTTACAAATTTTGGTAGCAGTTTTGCCTTTCTTTATGTACTCAGTGGTTAGTGTACTCCCATGAAACCAAGGCTCTTACTATATCTGTTTGCAAATAAGGGTGACTCAAAACCAGTTTCTGAGATGCAGGGCAGTGCCTACCCATCCATGTATGGGGAAAAAAATAGTTAAATAGATGTAGAATAATGACCTTGCTTCCTGTTCAAGCAGGGCTACTGCCAGAAAGTAACATAAGATTCAGTATGTCAGAAGGAGAACGAATACTGTCTGTGCTAAGAATCAGAAGTATGATTTTACTTATCAGTTAGTTACTTAAGAAAAGGGAGGACCGGGCTGACCCTCTAGGGTTTTTTTAAATACATTTCACATTTAAACCCCTGGCTTTAAAAAAAAAGTCAAAAAAATTAAGTCAAAAAGTATTTTCCTTTTTTGTGTATACTATTCTAGTTCAAAAAATCTATTTGTTTCTGAATACTAACCCTTTCATTTTAGCCTTTCTCACAAGGCAGGTGGAAGTTTGTGTTCTTGTAGAGATTAAATTTCAATTAAATTAGACCTTGATCTTCATGGGAGGTATTCTAACTACTACAGAGTGCAGTTAGCATCATAACTCAGTAACGTTAGAAAAGAAGTCAATATTTTCAAAAAATACTTACTGATACTTTGCCCCTCCAGGAAGAAGACATTTTCTTCAAGTTCTGATTCAGGCACTGAGGCCCTGAAAATGATCAGACCAGTATTGGAGGTTATTGCTCATCTTTTTCCCTATTGAGTAGTTCTGGGTTGTTCCTCACTGGTGAATTTTTCAGATTATCTCTCCAAGGCAGGTATTTCCTACAGTGCACAGCAGTCTGATTCCAGCAGCTGAATTACAGGCTCCAAATTGTGGGGGTTAGTCACTTCATTCATAACTTCAAGGCATCTAGTTTTGGTTACAACACCTGGAAGTGTCAATAGATCTTAATAGCTATGTGTTGAAAGATCGTGAATAAGCTATACATTAAAACGTGATGTAATGAAAAGATCTCTACTATTCACCTCAACAATTTTGGCAGAAAAAAGAGAAACTGAGAATAAATCTAGAAGGAATAATGGAAATTTGTTGTGGTTGGCCAAGTGCTTTTTCATTACAGTTTAACAAATGTTTAAATAAATATTCTTGTATACAGATATCAAATTTCATATTAGAATTTAGAGATATCTCCGTTTAACCAAACTCTGTCAAAGAACCCAATCTCAAATAATAGCAGTAATTTTCAGTTCATTAGTGAACACTATGCTTTCAGAAGTGCAGTACTTCTATAGTACTATACTATAAAGAAAGACCGAAGTAAACCAAAGAGGGATATAATTAGAGTTAGTAATTCATTTCAGTTTGTAGAAATGAGCTCTTAATTATTGTGGACATTTTCAAGACTGTATCCAGTCCCCATGTCTCTGTGTAAGGACCTGAACTAACTGGAGTCAGTATCCTCAGCAGCTGACCTGCATATTTTTCTACAGTCACAGAAACCAAATTCACCCTCTTAACTAGATTTGAAATTTCCTTTCCCTCTCTGAATGATACAGAATAATTTAGATTTCATACTGTCTTTTGTTATGTACAGATTTATTTTGCCTGGTCTGAGGTCCAAGTTATCTGGCAATCTCTTGAGGAAGCTCAGACCACTCTACATAGCTAGAATACAGCAAAAGTTACTGTTGCAGCCCTGTAGGTTATTTGGCTGCTGATGGATGAAAACACAATATTTTAACTCTGGAATGGATCTGTGGTAGAAACTTGGTCTCTGTCTAGCTGATCAAGGTGACAATAGGTTTTATTTATCCTCTGCCTGTCCTTTCTGTATTCAGTAGTGGAAACAGCTCCTAAAATTATAGTAGCTTTGTTGGTTTTGTTTAGAGAATCTGGAACATTAGGCAAGAAGAATAAGGATCATAATTGTTTCATGGGGCTAGATACAATAAAGAACTTGAGTACTTAATTAGAGATTTAGGCAGAAACTAGATCTGTCAGAAGCTAATCACACACACACACACACTCTCCTGACACTAGGAGGTTGCACATTAGAAATGCAGTGCTGTAGCCATGTTACAGGATAACTGAGAGCCCTGGGGCTAATTTCATTATTCAACCAAGGAGGAAGTTTTCAGGATAACAATGCACTCAATTGAACTATGCAGCAAATAGGAACTTATTCTCCAAATTATAAAAGTTCAAAAAGGATCAGTTCATATCCTATGTGTTGTTCAGTTAATTGAATTACCACTTGACATTAAAATTAAAGGACATAGTTAATTTCTATCTGACCCATGCCATTGGAAAAGTTAGAAGTACAACTACAGAAAGAAAAAACATTAATTTAGAATTTATTTTACTACAAGTGAGTGATTTGTCCTAAAAGGCACATTTAGGAAATGAATGAGTTCTGTTATATTCTTAAGATTATACTTTATTCAGTACCTCTGTCAGGTACTTTGAGAAGCAGGCAAAAGGAATCTTAGGTCCTCCCATTTATAGGAAGACATCAAAGGAAAGGTGAGAGGAAGGAGCCTATGCTCTGTCTTACAGTATATTTTCAGATGTTCTATGTCATATCATCAAGGCATACCACTAAAAATTATCGATCAGATGAATAAGATAACATTTGAAATGGCATCTGGAATTTTCAAAATGAAACTACAAGTGTTAAAAACTCAGGAGTTTCCATTATATTTTATGGTAGCTTTTTTAAACATTTGCATAATTCTACAGAGAAAAAAATATCTACAGATTCACTGAATCAGCTTTGATTGCTAAAATAATTTATTTGACATTTATTGCAAAAAGCTCTGTTATATGCACACCTAGCACCAAGATATAGTTCACATTCATGCCTGACAGATATATTTCCCAGATTTTCCCTCTTCAGTCTTGTAGGTACGAAGTATGTTTATGTGTGTCTGCATTAGTAATTCAGTGTTCAATAGTTCTTCCTCAGTTCAAATTTGTACTCAGTTTGTACTCAGTGTCCTGAAACACACACTCAAGAGCATTCCTGATACATACTAAGTAGTTTTGCTCCACTGAAGCTGGACACCAGGGCACCACCTACAGTGGCATCTGCTGTGTGGACAGGAAGTCCTTCAGAAGGTCTTCCACCTCTACACTTGCCTGATGGAAGCGGTCACCACTGGTGTAGATGCAATGTGGATAAGAACTGGTGGAATGGATCACAGATCACAGAATCATAGAATGGTTTGGGTTGGAGGGGACCTTAAAGATCATCTAGTTCCAACCCCTCTGCATGGACAGGAACACCTTCCACTAGACCAGGTTGCCCAAAGGCCCCAACCTGGCCTTGAACACTTCCAGGGAGGGGGCATCCACAGCTTCTCTGGGCAACCTGTTCCAGTGTCTCACCACCCTCACAGTGAAGAATTTCTTCCTTATATCTAATTGGAATCTACCCTCCTTCAATTTAAAGTCATTAATTCTTGTCCTGTCACTACATGCCCTTGTAAAAAGTCCCTCCTCATCTTTCTTGTAGGCCTCCTTTAAGTACTGGAAGGCCACTATAAGGTCTTCTTGGACCCTTCACTTCTCTAGGCTGAACAACCCCAACTGTCTCAGCCTGTCCTCATAGGAGATGTGCTCCAGTCCTCTGATCATTTTCATGACCTCCTCTGGACCCGCTTGAGCAGGATCCATGTGTTTCTTATGTTGGGGACCCCAGAGCTGAACACAGTACTCCGAGTGGTGTCTCACAAGAGCAGAATAGAGGGAGAGAATCACCTCCTTTAACCTTCTGGACATGTTTCTTTTGATGTAGCCCAGGATATGGCTGGCCTTCTGAGCTGCAAGTACACATTGCCAGATCATGTTGAGGTTCTTGGCAGCCTCAAGTCCTTTTCCTCAGGGCTGCTCTTGATCCATTCTCTGCCCAGCCTGTATCTGTGCTTGGGACTGTCCTGAACCATGTGCAGAACCTTGTTGAACTTCATGAGGTTTGCACGGGCCCACCTCTCAAGCCTGTCAAGGTCCCTCTGGATGACATCCCTTCCCTCCAGTGTGTCGACTGCACCACACAGCTTGGTGTCATTGGCAAACTTGCTGAGAGTGCTCTCAATCCCACTGTCCATGTCACTGATCAAGATATTAAAAGCACTGGTCCCAGTACCCAGCTCTGAGTAATTCCACTCATCAGTGATCTCCATGATAATGAGCCCTAGCTTCACTCCCACTTTGGTGGGAGGCAAGATCTTGTAGAATTTGCTTCTTGTGATCAGAACAGTTTGGGAGTCTGACGTCTGATACCTTCAAGTCTGCTGTTCCACCTGGCATACCATGGAAGATGTAGTTTGTTCATAGTTTGCTTAACTAGAAACTGTTTTCTTGATCAATATTGTATCCACAGATCAATATTATATCCACACATCATTGCGATAATGTGTCAGTGATATCTGCTGCACTTAGGGACACTTTTCTGTGCCTCTCCATGGTTTCTGTTGGCTTGTGTTTTAGCTGTACTTTTATTATAAGCCCAGATATGACCAGAAAGCATTGTTTCACTGTAAGAGCACAACTAACAATTTTTTTTTATTTTCCTCTCTCTCTGTCAGTCCCCTGTGTATGGAAAATTTCTGACAGTAAATGGTATAGAAAGTTGGCTTTATGCCAGTGCAACCCATAAGACTCTTTTGCTAAGACTACATGGTATTTTGTGCTTGGAAGTAAGGTGGTAACATTCATCTCCCCTTTACATTGAGTAAAAGTTAATTGTCATGGCATTAGATGAGTTTATATAAATCCTCCAGGAGAAAATATACCTTATGTCTCACGCTAGGGTGTACCTGTCTGGGGTAGACATTGTCAGGGCACAGCTGGGACCAGTAGCTGCCTAATGTTGAGGACTAAGAATGACAGGGGCTCCCTGCGGGGTCTGTTAGGGCAGGGCCTGTCAGCCAGAGCCTGTCCCACTGCCCCAGCCAGGAGCAGGGCAGCTGTGGGGCACCAGGGAGTCCCAGTCCTGGGCATCGGGCATGTCCCTGGGAACAGGGAGGGGCCAAGGCTAGGCTGGGGCATGAACCCACAGGTGGAGTTCACGATCGGGCCTGGTAAGGGGAACAAGGGTTAGATACAGCCCCAGAATGACTGGGAAGAGCTGTGGGAAACAGGATGGGCCAAGGCCATGCAAGAATATCAGCCCATGGTCAGGGTCAGGGTCAGACAGAGCTCAATTTCTTCTAAGCAGCATGATTTAAGACATTTTCAGCAGAAGCTGAAACAGGTATCTGCTCTTTCATATACTAATTCTTGGATCACTGTTTTTTTCTATAAAATGTGTTTGCCATGTAAAAGATTCACATGTCTCTGAATAATAGTCAAAGAATATGGAAACTTAATTGGCCATCTGTAGGTAACCATACACATCCTAAAATTAGTGTCAGTGTAGTTTATTTTTAACTTCAACTTGCTATGTAGTGTCCACCTCCTTGAAATACGTCACATGTTTCAGACTGTCAATAAGAGGTCATGGTAACTGTCACTCTCATGTCCATGTGAATCTTCTGCTTCAGTTGCCTCTGTAGACTGCAAACATCTGGCATCCAGCAGAGCATGGAGCGTCTTTCTGCCAGCTGTTGTAAACATCAAGCATCCAGGCTTCTGTAATTTTTGTAGTGGAATGGATTTTTTTGCATTTTTTAATCTACTTTAGTCCCATGTTACCTAATATTTTTATAAATCACTGTTGTTAGGATTACTCATAGCTTGCTTTGAACATGAACTGAAATCAAGCAGGTCACTGATCTGTTGGTTGCAAATTGTCGCTTGGTTGAAGATATAGGTGCTATTGTCTGGCAGCTGCCTTCTGCAAAGCATGTTTATTTAACTACAGAATCAGCTAGAGACTCAGTGACAATAAATGCTCACTATTTGAAACATTTCCATTCTCAAGCCATGAATATGCTTTTTTTTCAGAACTCTGACACTGATATCCATTTAGTGAATATTTTTGTATCTCTTATTAGTGCTGTTTTCCCAAGCACTGGTTTATGATCCATTGGCCACAGCTTAACCAGCTTTGTGTTGTTGCCTCTTTTGCTTTAACTTCAGCATGCATATGCATTCTGTAGTATTTGCTGGTTTTATACTTTCTTGGGATAGTTCATTGCTTTGGGGAACGTTTTGTCTAGTGTTGGAGAAATAAATCGCAGTCATCTCAAATTTGCACATTAGAATATCTTCAGTATTTTAAGCATTACATATGATTGTGAGCACTGTAACATAAGTATCTCTTCTTTCTTCTAATCTTCTCTTCTACTGCCTTTGATGCCACATTTAAAAACATACAAAACCTCAAAAATAGTTATGTTTGTAGTGTCTTTCTGCCATGAATCATAGAATTTATCCAAATGCTTTTATCAACTGCTTCAATGTCTGAAAGAAGATTTTTTGTTAAGAAGTGCCTTGTGTAATGTAGGAGTTTCTCTATTTCAGTCTCAAATCTCACAGCCTGCATTAAACTATATAGTGTTACTTCTCCTGTACACACACTCTTAATGTGGGATGCAGAACTTGAGGCTGATAAATAGTTCTTTGTATATAGAAGAGCCTATATGAATCTGGGATAGAAGCTGTTCTGCATTTCAAACTTTTAAGAAGCTGTCAACCCTCCCTGGAAACAGCTTCTTGTTCACATTTGTTCTTTTTTTGCTGGATCAAATATTAATAAAATTTTGTCTTTTTTTCCTTTTTCTCCCATTCATCAGTTTTGCAAAACTTATTTTTTCCTGATAGTGCTTCTATGCTTATGCAAGCTTTTCTGTTTGGTTGGTTTTTTAAATAATAATTCATCATTCCCTGTGCTCTAAGTTTGACCACATAGTTTGTTCTGTTTATAGGAGATGCTTTGTTTCCCTAGTGTACTCTCTTGCACTGGATTAACTATGCTGAACATTTCTACCTTACTTTAAATAATGTTTACTGAGTAATAACATAAAAGTTTCCAGGGTCCTAAAATTAAACAGGTTCTTTATTAATTGTTCTTATTTCACATATGCCACAACTGCTGGCTGGTTTAGGCCACATAGAAACTTACTGACTTGCTATTACCCACTACAAATCTTTCTTTTTGTAGCCTACAGGCTTTCTTCCAGCTTCCACAGAGATTGCTGCAGATGAACATTTAAACAACCTGCCCTGAGCTTCCTAAATCAGTAAGTCAGTAAATTGTGATTCATTGTGGCTCAGTTCACTACTCAGCCTGATCTTTCCACTTATGAGCAGTTTTCAGTTTGTGTACACTCTTATGAGGACTGGAGGGTGAACCCTTGTGAGAGAACACAGGCTGCCTAGTGCAAAGTTCTCACTGAGAGCTATTTCCCCATTGGGTGCCTATAGGACACATGTCAGAAGGCCACAGAAGACAATTCTTCATAGGAAGCTCCTTGGTCTGATTCACATCAATGTCATTAAGACCTGGAATAAAAATGGAATGAAAATTATGACAATAAAAATGATATATTAGCCTTCTATCAAGAGGGTTTGCTACTTTCTGACCCCTTTTGTTCTCTTGAACTACACATCATTTCTGAGCTGGATGATAATTACAGTATCTCACTATTTAGTATAACTTGTAAATGTCATTAATTCTCTGGCAGTTAGACATATTAGGAAAGAGACATGATTTTCTGAGCTACTGACCACTACTGAACCATAATTCAGTGTGAGAAGATAGTGACTGTAAAAGTGATGGCAATCCACCTTTTAAATGTTATAGTGGCTTTTCCTTTTGACTACTGTTAAAGAAATATGCAAGTCAGAGTGTGTTTTATGTAACAACTAGAGATGATCTTGGAAAACTGCAATGTGCATTGTGGAGTCAACCTTAAACTAGCAGGAGGATTGCAAAGCACTTGTCAGAGCAGCAGCCAAGTATCCATCATGGTTCAGAAGGATGCTTCAAGGCTCCACCCAAACCAAGTTCATTCAAATTCAATCTTAAAAACTAAAAATATATTTGTGAATCTTCTCACACTTTTCACCTCTGGAATGAATCAACCACACAGTATTTGGAAAGCTATAGATATTCCACAGGCTCTTTGAAATCTTGGGGGTGAATGTATACACACTCCTTTTCCATCTGCTAAATATTTATCAGGAAAACTGTAGCCCAATTCAGCCTGTGAACACATATAGATGAGTCCAGAGAGTTCATGGTTGAAGATCATGCTGCTAGAGACTGAGCCCTGCCTCCTCTTACTTTGTCTTGTTTTTCCAGTTTGTTGTTCTAGGTTTGGAAAATCATTTTGGTGGTATAACAGATTGTTGCCATGACATCCTTATTATTTGCACTGCAAAGGAATTAGCAGAAAATAACATCCCTGCAACTACTGTTGTTGCACATAGTTATCCTCCCATTGCTCTTACCCTAAAGCGCTGATAGAAATGTGGGCAGGGTCTTCAATTCTTTCCTTCTAGACTTCAGACCCATATTATACTTTATATTGTGTGTTTGCCATTCTTTCATTCAGCTCTGTGCTAGTGGTACAGCTGAGCCTACACTCCCTATACATATTTGAGCATCAATGTATTTTATACTTTATGCTGCTACTGACTACAGCTCACATCCTTTTTCCCTCCCAGCTGTGTATTCAATGCTCAAAGAGCTTTTCAGAATGCTTGACTTGAGCAGAGAAATAATAGACCACATTTTTCAGCCTTCTCTCAAATTCTTACTGCTTGTTGCCAACTACTTGCAGATTTTGCATGTCATGGCTAATATCTTATTAAGACAACCTTTGTCACATAGGAATTAAAAGCAAAAATCCCAAACCCACAACTCTGAAATGCAGAACGCTGAGGAGGTGACAATAAATGTCTGACATTCTCTGTAGTTATCTCCCCCACCTTATTGGGTGACATGCTTTTTCACTATATTTTATGATCTTTATCCATCTTAGTTGGCAAGGCACAGCTGCAGCAACAATAAATTCTGTGGCTGAGCGTTAGATTGAGGTGTACAGGGGGGTTCCCGGAGCCAAGGAAACCCAAGGAAGACCAGAGAGCCCTTCCAGGAGCTGGCAGCTCTAGGGACTGTTAGAGACCATGAACAATGTGACATGGGGTGTGCAAACAGGGATCAAGAGGGTGCAGCAGTTTGTACAGTAGTTCACACAAAAGGGTGTGTGAGAAGGACTGTGCACACTGCTTGTAAGCCCACAGCCCAGGGAAGTGTTCTAGGTCTCTGCCAGAATGGTGGGCACTTTTCTCAGAGTTAAAGCCAGTGTTTCTACAGAAAAAGACCCTGAGATGCTTCCACCCAGACGAGTCGTAATGAAGGAGACTTCAGTACAGGCAGTAGGTTGCAATGAGTGCCTAGACCCTTCTCCTGGAGAAAAGGTATGTACCTGCAAAAGATATGCACAGATTGATGATCTCTTACATCAGGTGGCCGAGCTGCAGGGAACAGTTCAAAGGCTGTGCAGTATTAGGGGGGCTAAGACAGAGATACATAAGTGGTTTCAGAACCATGTGCCTGTGGTGAACACCACAGAGAGTGAGGCACCTTGGACCCTGATGACCCACAAAAGCAGGACTCTGCTTCAGTCCCCACCTTCCAGCATTACAACCAAGACCAGATATGAAGCTTTAACAGCTGCAGACACCCATAAGCAAGGTCTGCAAGGAGGAACTGTACCAGCAGCACACAGTGGATACCACAAAAGGAAGTGGCAAGTGCTGGTAGTGGGTGACTCTCTGTTGAGGGGCACTGACATGCCCATCTGCCAACCTGACAGGGAGTCACAAGAGGTGTGCTGCCTTCTGGGAGCTAAGGTCTGAGATGTTGCTGAGAGGGTGTCACAACTTGTCAAGAGCACAGACTACTATCCATTGCTACTCTTTCATGTGAGCACAAATGACACCACAAGCCAGAACCTGGGCAGAATCAAGGAAGGCTACAAAGCCCTGGTGATGCAAGTGAAAAGTACTGGTGCTCAAGTTATCTTTTCTTCCATTTTACCATTGAGAGGAAAAGGTGCAGCCAGAAATAGAAGTATAATAAAAATCAACTTCTGGCTTTGGGTCTGGTGCTGTTGTGAGGGTTTTGGCTTTTATGACAATGGGACATTCTTTGACTATAACCTGTTAGGGAGGGATGGGATCCACCTATCTGGAAGAGGCAAGGGAATCTTTGGCATCAGGCTGGCTAACTTGGTGAGGAGTACTTTAAACTGAAGGACTTGGGGGACGAAGTCCAAAGTGGCAGTGTTCATGCCATTACAGCTAACTGGGGAAACTGGGGAATAAGCCAGGCCAACCAAAGCAACGACAAATGTTCCTTAGTCCCAAGATGAGAACCAGAAGACCAACCTCCTCAAGTGTATGTATAACAATGCAGCCTGGGGAACAAACAGGAGGAACTGGACCTCTGCACCCAGTCAGAAAGTTGATATTATAGGAATAACTGAAACATGGTGGGATAACTCACATGACTGGAGGATTGCGATGGATGGCTATAGGCTGTTTTGTAAATACAGGCAGGGAAGAAGAAGTGGAGGAGTCACACTCTATGTTAAGGAGAACCTTGAAAGTACATAAGTCAGCTATGGTGATTATGGAAGCCCTATCGAATGCCTCTGGGTCAAGACCAGAGGGGTAATCTCCAAGGGGGAATCTTACAGTAGACATCTGCTACCAACCTCCAAACCAAGAAAATAAGGCAAATGAAGCAATATTTGGGTAACTTAAACAAGCTTCAGGTCAACAGAACCTGGTTCTTATGGGTGACTTAACTACCCAGACTTTGCTGGAAGAACAATACAGCAGCTCACATGTCATGCACCAAGCTCCTGGAATATGTAGAGGACTGCTTCCTCATACAAATGTTAGATGTGCCAACCAGGAATGAGGCACTGCTGGACTTGCTACAAACCAAGAAAATGTGCTTTGTAATACTTGGTTAGTGATAGCCTTGGCTGTAGTGATCACAATATTGTGGAGTGCGGGATCCTGCAGAACATGCTAAAGTTTAATACTAAGACAAAGGTTTTAGATTTCAGAAGAGCTAACTTCAGCTTGCTCAAAGCTCAGTTGGGAGAGATTCCGTAGAAAGATTTCATGGAGGGTAAAGAAGCTAGCAAGTGATGGGAGTTTTTCAAGAATGGTCTCCTGGAAGCACAAAATCAGTTCATCCCCTTTAAAGGTAAGGGAAGTAGGCAGAGCAAGAGACCCCCTTGGCTTAACTTCAAGCTTCTGAGTCTGCTCAAAACAAAAAGAGAAGTGTGCCAGAGATGGAAAAGCAGATGAATACCCATTGAGAACTACAAGGGTATTTCAGGGCATGCAGAGATGCAGTTAGAAAAGCAAAAGCTCAGCTTGAATTGAAACTGGCCAGAGATGTAAAAAACTATAAGAAAGGGTTCTTCAGGTACATAAACAACAAGCAGAAACAGAAGGAAAATGTTGTCCTGCTGTTAAACAGGAGAGGTGAATTAGTCAGCAACAACACTGAAAAGGCAGAGGTTCTCAACACGTTTTTCACCTCTGTCTCTACCAGCACTGTTGGGCCCCAGGCCTTGGGAACAAAAACCCAGGTCGATGCAAACACAGACCCACTGTCAGTGAAGGAAAAGTTGGTATGCGAACTCTTACAGGAGCTTAACCCCTACAAATCAATGGGTCTTGATATTACCCACCTGAGGGCATTGAGAGCTGGCTGATGTCATTGCAAGGCCACTCTCCATGATCTTTGAGAAGTCGTAGAGATCGAGGGACATCCCAGAAGACTGGAAGAACCTAATGTCACCCCCATCTACAAGAAGGGCTTAAAAGAGAATCCAGAAAATTGTAGGTCCATCAGTCTTCCCAGTCACTGGGAAATTTATGGAACAAATCCTCCTGGGGGCTATCACAAGTCAAATGAAACAGGTGATTTGGAACAGCCAACATGGATTCACCAAGGGCAAATCGTGCTTGACAAACCTGATTGCCTTCTATGACAAAGTAGTCTTCTAGCTTGACGTGGGATGAGTGGTGGACATTGTCTGCGGTAGTAGGGGCAACAGTAGTGGCCCCTGTGAGAAGCTTCTTAAAGCTCCCCCGGCTTCAAGTCGAATCCGCCTCTGTGCCAAGACCAAGCCAATTAATGATGGTGGCCACACCTCTGTGATGGTATTTTTAAGAAGGGTAACCTGAGAGGAGGAGTGGGAGTCGTGAGGAGGAGTTGCAAGGAGGACACCTAGGCAAACACCAAGGTCAGTGGAAGAAAGGAGGAGGAAGGGGTGGATCTGCACCAGAACAGAGATTACCCTGCAGCCCATGTCGAGATGGCAGGTTCCCATGCCTCCCATGAAGGTCACCAGAGAAGCAGAGACCAACCTTTAGCCCATGAAGAACCACACACCGGAGCAGGTGACTGAGCCTGAAGAAGGCTGTGACTCTGTGGGAAGAGGTCCCCGCTGTTCTGGTTCAGCACTGGGAGGATTGCAACATGCAGGAGGATGTTATGCTGGAGCAGCTTGGGAAGGGCTGTGGCCCGTGAGAAGGACTCACGTTGGAGAAAGGTTGTGGAGGACTGTCTCTAGTGAGAGGGACTCCACACTGGAGCAGGGGAAGAATGGGAGAAGTCCTCCCACTGAAGAGGAAGCAATGGTGGGACTGACTGCACCCCTCCATTCCCTGCCCCCTGTGTCACTGGGGATGAGGAGGTAGAGAAATCAGCAGCAAAGCTGAGCCTGGGAAGAAGGGAGGGGTGGGAGAAGGTGTTTTTAAGGTGTGGTAATGCTTCTCACCGTCCTACTCTGTCTGTTACGTGTTGTGAGTGTTTGAATTAAATTGCTGTTCTTTTTCTTCCCCTAAGAAGTCTGTCTTTTGCCCATGACCATAATGGGGGAGTAATCTCTCCCTGTCCTTATCTCAATTCCCGACCCATTTTGCTTTATTTTCTCCTTCCCATGCCTGAGGGGGAATGGGTGAGTGAGTGGTTGTGTGGTGCTCAGTTTTCCTCTGGGATCAAACCGCAACATCCCCACATCCTCCTCCTAGAAAAACTGATGCATTACAATCTAGACAAGTGGTCCGTGCTGTGGGTGGGGAACTGGCTGACAGGCTGCACCCAGAGGGTGGTGGGAAATAACTCCTTTTCAAACTGGCAACCTGGCACAAGTTGGGTCCCCAGAGATTGATATTGGGCCCAACACTGTTTAATATCTATCTGTATGATGGGATCAAGTGTACCCTGATGAAGTTTGCTGATGATACCAAACTGAGTGGGAAAGTGGACACTTTGGAAGGGAGAGCCACCCTGCAGGAAGAACTGGATAGGTTGCACTAACAAGAACCTTATGAAGTTCAACAAGGACAAGTGTAAGGTCTTGCACCTGGGAAAACATAATCCAGGAGTGCAGCGCAGACTGGGATCTACCTGACTGGGGAACAGCTCTGTGGAAAGGAACCTGGGAGTCCTGGTGGACAACAAGCTCAATATGAGTGAACAATGTGCTGCAGCAGCAGAGAAAGCCAATAGGGTGCTCGGTTGTATCAACAAGGACATCACCATCAGAGATAAAGGAGTCATTATCCCACACTGCTCAGCTCTTGTCAGGCCACACCTGGAATACTGTGTTCAGTTTTGGTCCCCACTATGCAAGAAAGATGTGGACAGGCTGAAGAGGGTCTAGAAAGGGTCTAGAAAGGTCTAGAAAGGGCCACAAAGATGATTAAAGGACAAGGAAGCCTGCCATATGAAGAAAGGCTGAGAGAATTGGTTTTGTTCAGCCTTGAGAAAAGAAGGGTTAGGGATGACCTTATCACCATGTTCCTGTATTTAAAGTGTGGCTACAGAGAAGATGGAGACTCCCTTTTTACAAGGAGTCACATTGAGAAGACAAGGGATAGTAGGTTCTAGTTACTCCTAGAGATTCCGATTGGATGCAAGAAAAAAAATTTTCACAATGAGAACAATCAGTCCTTGGAATAATCTCCCCAGGACAGTGGTGGATTCCTCAACATTGGACATGTTTAAGATTCATCTGGACAGGATGCTGGGCCAGACTGTGCTTTCGCCAAGAAAGACTGGACCAGATGATTCTTGAGGTCCCTTTCAACCTGGTATTCTATGATTCTGTCATTATTTGCAACTGTGAGAAGAACCTTAAAAACAGAATACTGAGTGGATAATTCTTGTAAAAGATCTTGCTCTAACTTATAGTACCATAAGATGATAATTATATGGATCCATTAGCTTAATCTATCACAGTCATTAACAACATGAACGTAATTTTTTTCTCAGGTTTGTGGAGTTTAGTAGAAAAACTGTGTCCACTTGTATGAAAAGTTTGGATGACTGTGGACTTGTGACTGTATCACATGAGTTGCAGTATGTGTGCCACTCCGAATTTTTAATAGAAATGTTATAGCCTGTTTAGTTCCATCTCTGTCTCCTACACAATAAATTAGAACTTGGTTACAAGCACAGATAAAACAGACATGAAGTTTTTCTGTCTGATGGAAAATTCTGAATTTTCAAAAAACTCTCCCTTTTTATCGCAAAAATATTGAAGTCTTTTCAGAATCTGAAGGACACACATGGCTATTGTGGTTTGAACTCAGCTGGTAGCCAATTGCCATGTGGCCAGTTGTTTACTTCCCCCTGCCCCCCCTCCCCGGTGAAGTAGGGGAGGAACTAAAGAAGAAATTTGAGGTTGAATAAAAAAAAAAATAGTAACAAAAACAACAGTAACAATAGTAAGTCCAAAACAGGTAAAACGCAGCAGTGGCTTATCGAGCACAGTGACAGGTACGCAGCCTGCCCCCCCCCCAGCAGTGATCCGACCGTATTGGAAAATCCCACCACACTGTCCCAGAAACCAAAATGGGGTGTGAGAGAGCACGTGTCTGCCTATATACTGAGCATGATGTCACATGATATGGAATACTCCAATGATCGATCTGGACCTGACCCTCTAGATGTTCTCCCTCTCAACCCAAGGAAAGTTAACTCTATCCCGGCTGAAACTAGGACAATGGCCTCTTCAGAATATCTAACATACTGGTTATTAAAGGATAAGAGAAACACAGGTGCAGGTTCCTGTTTGGTTTACTTGGATATGATGAAATTGATGAAAGTGTGTCTCCTATATGACATATGTTCTCTAATCTCCAGGTCAGTGAACAATTAGATGGAATTATGCCTGTCTGCTGATGAATCTGTTTCACTAGTTATGAATAATTAAATACCCCATACTTGAGAAAAAACAGATTCAATAGCCTGGAAGTTAGAACAGTTAAGGAAAATTGAGGTTAACATCATTGTTGCAAAAAAATGCAATCCATTTTCTGGAGAAAAACAGCTCCAATGCAAGAGGTTGAGATTAATCATTTAGGGCTTCATTGATTATTAGAGAGTAAGTCAAAGTAACACCAACTATAAGATGAGAAAATGGTTTTTCTATATCCTGTATGAGGACATATATACTTGGATTTTCTAAAATGAATGAAGATATATTTCTCTGGGCTTTTGATTATAAATTCCATTCTAGTGTTGAGAAAAAAATCCTAATTAAAAAAGTATTGAAACTGAATGTTACAATATCTCTTAATAAAAATGTTCAGGAGGTCATCATCTTAAATTCACTGCAAATGTTTGATTATCATGATGGTATTTCATGTCTATATCTATGTTGGTTCTACCACTTATAAACTTCTCTTTTGAGGATATTGAGGTAACAGATTACAAAAAAGTTTGTCTTTGCACAACAGTCTGGCAAATAAAAAATTAATGTACTGGGACAATGACAACTGTGCAAATTCTGTTATTCCAATGTTTTGAAAAGATGTGAGTTTTGTTGTTGTGTTTTGGTGTGGTTTTTTGGGGTTTTTTTTGTTTTGTTTTTTTTTTCAAAACCAACAGAAAGACCAGTGTATATCAACTTGAGAGGTGGTTTTCAGTTTCAGGAGAGAAATAACTGTCTTCTGGTGAGTACTGGCAGATGAGAAGACTCTTTGTCACAAGGATTTTGTAATATCATCTTAACCCCTAAAGTTCATGGGAATTTTCTGAGATATGTTCCCACAGAGCTTTTGGGTTTGATTAATTTTATAAAAAAGGTCTTTTTTGAGAAAAATTAAGGTTGATTCTGATTAAAAATTCATGGAATAACCTGTCAAGAAGAGTGTAGGAAATAATGGGAATTGGAGCCTTCTTGCTAAAACATTAGGTATTTTTGTGTTCATATATGCAAGTATAAACATGGTGATGATCTCATTTTCTGGACCTAAGATATCCTGAACTTCATGAACAAGGAGTTCAGGCACAGGAAGTTTCTGTTTGTCAGAAGTGATAGGGTTTTTTTACTTTAAATGAGTCTGAAATAAAAATTGAGAGAAATTGTGTGCACCATTAGTCTGAAATAAGAATGATAAAAATGAAGACAGGAACATATAAGAAAGCTTTGCCTTTAGGAGGCATCAAGGCCAGCTCTGAGCTCAGGTGAATGAGGCGGTTGCCTTGGGAACAGACTGCTGGGCAACAAAACTGTTGCCCGCTTGCTCCTGTCAGACACCAAGAAAGGATTTCTCTGTGACATCTACGAGCTGTGTAAACTTGGGGAACATCTCCTGGTGAAGGAAGGGAAGAGAGGTGTGATCCTTCCCAACAGCAGCAGTCATCACCCAGCTCCCATAACTTTCCTCTAATGGCCACAGAGCAAATTAAGTCTCCAAAGCATTTTCTCCTATCTTTGACTTTTCCCTTCTCATGGCAAAGGAAGTTTGTTTCTTCATCTCCAGAATAGCAATGATACTTCTTTGTCACACTTCTGAGGAGCCTTGAGCTGGTTTTCTGAAGTAGTTATTACAGAAAAACAAAAAGAGAAAACGAATTTCAATTGTTAAGTGATTAATAGTATAACTGCTGATTTAACAACAGGCAGTAATCTAATCCAAGAATTTATGCAGTTACAATGAACATCTCTAGATATGAAAAATTTAAAGTAACAGGTCCCATCCTCATGGATTTTACTGAATTTTCTTAAAACATCTGAAACAAAAACAAGTATGTCATTTACTATTTATTTTAGCACTTGTATATATGTCACATAATCTGTCCAGCAACAGGTCTGTCTTGAGAAGTCATAGCCATCACTGGTAACCTACTCAAAAAAACTTTCACGTGCAAATCCCAAATACTAGCATTCTGTAGGCTTGAGTGGAATTAGACAACATTTCTACCAGTCATGTACCTTTTGCTAAAGGCAAACTCAGAACTGTCAGCTATGACATCGATACCACCTGAGTCTGTAGATTCTTCTGGAATTCACCTTTTTCAGGCAGAAGGCAGATGAGATGATCTTTTTGCATTCATTACGTTTTCTGATGTGTAACAATACTACATTCCTCATACTTACATAGTTCAAGAATTGCATTTCTTTACTTACAACTTCCTGAAATATCACAAAAGATTTATCAAAAAAAAAAAATTAACCCAGTTAGATGATAGTGTAGCTTATTTAATTTTTATTATATTTTTCTTTCAGATTCTGGATCCACACTGATTACCTCACATCACAAAATGATAAAATGTAACTTAATTTTTCAGGTGGGTGTAATCTCTTGCATTGCCCTGATGTCATACTAATTCTTTACTTTCTGCAATATTTGGAGAAAATTGCATCTGGATCATCACGGAGCACTGATATGCAAAAAACATTTGTCTTTATATGTATATAATTATAAATAAGCTAAAAAAGATAGATAGATAGATAGATAGATAGATAGATAGATAGATTGTCAATCATAAATTAAGTGCGCATTATTGATTAGAATGACTCAGCAGCCTGAATAGCAGAAAATGTTCCATAATATGATTGCTGTAGCTGAGTTCCATAATTTCATTTCATTTCATCAAGAATTAAAACAGAACTTATTTTAGTAAATATGTTGTATTTCAAAATGGTATTAAACATGCTGTACTCTGCCCATGAATTGTGTGCAGAGAGCAGTCAAGAAAAATGTGGTAAATATATTTAAACATATTCTCATATGTATTCAGATATGTACATTGCCTAAACCAAAAATATAGCTAGGGATCACATTCACTAATATCTTCAGAAAACAGTGACATTTTACCCAACAGAAATTTTGCCTTAGATTTCTCCTTATGTTTGTTTCCAAAAAACTTCATCTGTTTCTTTTTGGAATCAGACTCTATCAGTTTTAAATCATCATAAACAATTCAAGATAGCTATCTCTGGGCTACATGTGACAGTGATGTAAGCAATGTTGTATGTGTGCTAGCGGAGATAGATTAATCTATAAATAGTTGGGGCTGGTAAAGAGTGTATTGTAAATCAGCCAGGCCTTCCTGGATTTTATACAGCAGAGGTAGGGTTTTTTTATGACTGGAGGCAAAAGAAAAAAAAAGGTGCAACAGCAAAGGTACTAATCTTCCAGATAGAAATTGATAGGAAACAGTATTTCAGTTATCACAGAACTGAGGCTACATCTCTTGCATATCCAGGAAAGGGACAGAACAGCAATGACAGTTAAAGAAAAATATCCCCGAGCCTAGTAATCTAGGAAACTCTAGAATTAAGCTTGCTTTTCAACTCCACACCTCCTTGTAAATTTGTAACTATATATAAATTGTACAGTTGCATGCTTTCCTCACCACCACCTCCTCTCCCCCCAGACTATCTCATGAAGTGTGTAAAATGGATGATCCTCATGGGGGGAAAAAAAGGTATCCAATATTTTGTCTTATCTTTTTATTTTCATTCTACAGCTGTATATTTCATTTATTACACTTTATTGAAACCATGTCCTCAGGACAGAGCTACTGCTTTTCTTGTAGCTTTCTCTATCACAGTCATCACTATAGCAACAGAGTACTTCACAACTATGAAGAAACTTATTTCACACATTTCTGCAGAAGTGAAGTTTGTAACTGAAGTTCTGTGTTTAAAAAGGGAAAACTGATAAATTAACTAGTAAATGAGGTCTGTACTGAAAATCTTAGTCAAATAAATATAAAGAAGGTTCTGAGTTTTTCTTTTAAACCAAAATTTGAAATGATTGTATCTTAAAAAAAAAAAAAACAAACCAAAACAAAACCAAAACAACAAAACCCAAAACTTGAACATCAGAGCTACTTGAACATGTAATGTTCTAAAAAAGAATACTAAGACTAGTCAGAAAACTGTAATACTAAAAGGAAAATTGGACATACATCACAAATTATAAGTAGATAGTGAAAATTCTCAAAAGTCAAACTAAGTCACTTTTTGAAAAGGAAGGTTAAGCAAGCAGTAGCAACCATATGAATACTTTTAGTAATATAAATACAGTGGGAAAACTAGCACAGCTGCTACACATGAAGTTAGTAAAGACTAAAGGGACAAAAAAATGTTATTGGCCATAGGGTAGCATAGACAGAATAGGAATGAGAGGTGGAAATGGAAAGTATCATTGCTTAGTAAAACTCAGAAGCATAATAAACTCAAAGTGACAATATCCCTTATATCCATTTCTGAATTCTGTTTAGGAAGCAATCAGAATGGAAGGAAGTTATTACAGGGATTCTTCAAAGACAGTTTAGGAGCAAATGTCATTTGATGTTTTTACTAATTAAACATAAAAGTAGGAATGGCTTAATGAAATTTAAAGACAATGTGTGATCAATGCCAAGTGCAACTCTGTTGTAATATAGAAAAGAATGTGATGACTTCAGGGCTAAAATAGAAGTAGGTTAAAATATGATAATATGAAGTGAAATGTCATGAAATGAGGCCTTCGGAAATAGAATGTATAAAGTTTTCTTGGAAATAATAAGAAGAAGATATGGAGCCTAGATGTGACTTACAAACTATAAACCAACTTGTAGAAAAAACCCCAAACAAAACAACGTAACAATTCAAATGATGTATTTCAGAAGAAGGAAGTTCTACTTCAAGAAAATCAAGTGAATTTTCAGGTTTTTGAAACCTTCTCATTTTTGTCTCACTGACCAGTTCTGAGTCTTTCCTGGGGAGGGGAGAAATTACTTATCTGCAAATATTAGACTGTGTTCTAAAAACACCTTGCCTAGGCGTTTGAAAATTGTTCAGTATCTTTTGGCATGCTCACCTTCAGGAAAGTGAACCTTTCCACTCTGAGGCTTAGTCTGATACTTGCTTATAAGAGGAATAGGAACCAGAGGTTTACTTTTAAAATGGAACCTGACAGATATATGAATGGAAGCCTCCAAAAGCATGGGATTAAACTAGCTGGTTCTTCCAGTCCTCTACATTTCATCAGCTAAAAAGAACTATTCAGCTGACAAATGGAAGTTTCTTTTATTCTTAATCAGAGTTTGATTACATTTTGATTTCTTCCATTAAAAAAAAAAAAAAATCCTCAAGAAGTAATAGGATGCTGGCATAAAACTTTAATTCTCAGTAATCAGAGAGGATTCAAAAATACAGTGGAAATTCCATTAAAAGAGTCCTAAGTCATTATGAAATGCTATATAATGCCACTCAGAGCTAGGTTATAACACATCAGCAATGCAGGCAAAATTGCATGTTGTTAAAGAAAGAGGAGACAGAGGTTCTGTATGGTAACCTGTTTCTACCACAGGCAGGGGAGAGAGATGAGGAAAGAGCTTGCAAAAATACTGAGGGGAGAACAAACTCTTTCAGATTTAGGCTCACTGTTCCTATTGGCCTCTACGAAGGGGTAAATTTGAGATATACTGAAGGGAAAGCTGATCTTAAGTGCTAGCTACCACCCCACAACTGTGTCCTCTCTTCCTGGAATTCTGTTAGAGACAACCCAAGGTTGATTATGCCTTAATAATAATAATGTACTTTGCTTTTGACTGTTTGTCCTGATGCTACTATAATTGAATGATGCTGCTATATACAATTTATAAAATAATTACAGTTATTTTATATTACTCATAATATTAGACATTGCATGCTACATTACATACAGGTATTATATTACATTATGATTATATTATTTATGACTGCATTTACAGGTAAATACATATAATGTTGCCCTGAATTTGCTATAACATAAATAATCCACATAAGTCTTTGAGTTTGCTTTCCACAAAAGTTGACCTAGACCATCCTACAGCAGAAAAGTTGTATTGTTTCACTGTAAAACTAAAAAAAAGTAGACATGTCCATCTCCCTGGAAGTTTGCTTTGCTGTGCCACAGATAAGTACTAAAAGACACAACACAATATTAACTCTATTTCTAAAAACTTGTTTCATATATTCTGCATGTTTAAGTTTGATAAATCAGTCTGCTGAATTTTAATCTGAATTTGAGAAGAGAATTCTGAAGTTGGAAAGCATAGCCTGATATTGATTTCATTAAAAATTTCATGTTCAGGATTGAATGTATCTGCTGTGTTGGGGATCTGAGCTCTAAACAGTTATTAAACCTCATGGCCAATTTAATGTATAAATGAAGCTTTATCCCACTGAGGCCAAGATGAAATATTATAAATATTATATTAAATGATGATAGTTATAATTATTAAAATTATGATGGAAGATACATTTCTTAAAGATAATTTGATTGATAAGGTAACCTTTAACATGCCAATTAAAACAATACATTAAATATATTCAAAAGAAGACAGCATTAATTGTGAAGACAGCAGAATATAAGAGGTAGTCTAGTCTACTTCTTTTACTGGCTATAATAATAGCAGTTTGGTTCTGGTTTCATTTTTGGGGTGTTGGATTATTTCGGTTTGTTAGAATGGTTAATAAATATAATACTGGCATACAGGCTTTATGCATGTTGGAAAGCTCTTGCTTTTACAGCTGTTTCAGCAAATCTTTCTTCCTGACACTATTTGTCTTATGTAGACAAAAGTTATTTATATCAGTATAAGTTATATATATTTCCCTAATTAAATTATTACCTCAGAAGGACCTTGGAGTGTCTTTGTTAAAATAGCATCTATAGGAAATAATAACTTATCTTGGGCAGTTATCTTTGGTGATTTGTGATTGTGGGTTTTTTTCCAAAGTTAAAAAAACTGTGGGTTTTTTTTTTCATATATCCATCAAGAACCCTGACTCTCCCTTCAATTTAGATTTACATTGAGTCCACATCAAACCCAATGGCAACTTGTACCAATAAAGGAATAGGTCTCTTTCTTCCTCTCCTAGATTAGCTGATTTGCTAGAAAATTCCTGAGCTTTAATCAATTTTCTGGCCTCTTAGACACCATTCTCTTATTACCTGCTTGACCCATTACTAACAAAAAGAGTGTTAAAACACTCTTTTTACTGAAGTTATGACACTTTTTTGGTGTTGATAATCTACTTTTTTACAATACTGTCCACTTTGTCATTTACTAGAACTGTGTTTAATAGTGCTCTCATCCCTGGTAAATAAAAAGATCCATAGACATCAATAACTGCACATTTGATTTGCCCTCAAATGCAGACTGTCTACATGAATGATAACTCATGTTCTTTAGTTTAAAGAAAATATCTGGTTGATGGAACAATTTCCTGGAATAGGGCAATTCTAAGAAGTTCTGAGCCTTGTTCACAAGAGCTTACACATACCTTATGTGTTTTGTTCACTAACTGTTAATATAAAATAATGCCTTAAGCACTTAATGCAACCAAGGTCTCCTCTCTCCTGAGTGAATACCTTAGTTGCTTTATATCTTCTTTTTTCATCTGACCTTAGATTTGTTTATTCTTATTTTTCCCAGGGAAAAGAATTTAGACAGAGAATTGGAAACATAGTCCCAACCACAGAATAGCATATAATTTAATTCTGTTAGTGTCCTGTGAAATTAAAGATGGAGGCTTGAAATCCAAAAGACCGAGGAAGGTTTTAGTACTTGATCTTCACTTGTTGGACACATCCTTTAACCACTTGTGCTTTAGATTACAACTGGAATAGTACTGCTATTTCTTAGGCCTGTTATGAATCTAGGTTTGATATACCACAGTTATGAGACTTCTTGAATTATGACTGAGCCTTACAGTCATGATACCTCTTGAGAAACAAAGATAGAGCAAAATCTCATTAGAATCAGTGATATTCTTTTACTGCTTTTGAACTGCCTCTTAAAATGATGAAATCAACCAGTGACTGAAACTTGTTAATTGTAACAGGTTTTTGTGTTATAATATCAATGATGGCATATATTCTGACAGTTTAGAAGCATAAAATAGGTATGTTTGGAAATACTAGATGATATGTGAAAACATATGAAAAACACTGGATGAGCAAACCCAGAAGATATTTTTGTAGTTGCCCAAATAATCTGCTTTTACTTTATCACCATAGCCCATTCTGGAAAAAGGTAGAAAATCTCCGATTGCACCACTGCAGAAAAACATGTCAAAACATCAACTAATGCAGGAAGTTCCAATGAACTGAAAATCTACTTATTACATGCTTGAGTGACCTTGGAAGCCATGGAAAGCTGCAAGTAGACAGAGTAGTACAAGATAGCCGAGGCTGACAATGTACTGACTTCTGCTCTTTTTAATCTGCTTGCCATTTTGGTTATCTCTTCTATTGTTGTGATGGTCATTTGAGAAGTCAGTTCAGTTATGTATGTTTATGCTAGGTCTTAGCAGACCCTTCCAAACATAGTTTTATTTGGCAAAACATGGATCTTATCTGAGAAGGAACAAGGTTCTTAAGCAGTAGCTTCAGCAGGGAAAGAAAAGCAGAGGGAAGAATAAAATAGATACTTTATGTATTTACAGAATTGTGAATAATTATGATCCACTTATCTACTGCCAACATTTCTAAATTCAGATTTAAACAAGAAAATTAAAACCACATCTCAACTAGAAACAGTCTTCAATCCACTTCTGTCAAAGAAATAATATAGGCGCTGACATCTGTCTCTAGCTCCTCCTTCACAGGTAATACATGCATTCATTTCAGACAGGAATTTCCTGATGCAGAACATGAAAAAGTTACACAGAAGACAAATTGTACCTGTTAAAAATGTAGATTGGGTTTACAGCTGTATTGATTTCTAAGGAAAGGTGGTGAAAGAAGAAGTGATGGTAACTTTTGTTAGATAAATAGAAAAGGGCTAATCTCCCACTTTAAACATATCAGCGTTCACTTTCCCAGCTAGCACTATCACATAGTAAATATTTAGGTGTTCTGTGGCACTCTGTTGAAAGGTTATCATTTGCTATTAAATTTTATATGTGGCTTAGAACAGGTTTTATACAGAAAAACGAAGTTTATTACATCCAGCATGATGAGTTTCCCTGAAAATGTGGCTATTTTTTTATGAAATGCTATTGGGAGTTAGATTCTTTTAAAACCTAGTCTAGCTTGCAGCTGCTGAGCCTAGTTGAATACTTGGTATATTGCACGGACTATTCCATAGACATGATTAAAGGCTGCAGGATCATGTCAGCTAAATTAGGAATTAATGAAAAAAGAGCAAGGTACATCTATTTGTCTGCAAGGCTGCAGAGATTTGAAGTCTCACTATCAAAACTTCTTATTTTGGCTGCATATTAATACCTCTAATACTCTGTGCCCCTCCTCATTTTCAATGCAATTCATCTAATTTTCATGTCTTGAAAATTGTAATGCAGCTGTTTTAGGCCTTACTTGGCACTCCATTTCATGTTAAATAGTTTAAAAACACATCCAGCACAATAATTCTACTGTTTTCCATAAATATTCATTTTCTTTAATTCGAGTAAAATAATAAAATTATATCTGCATGTCATGGGAGTATTCTCCTTTTAGTTCAAATAGTTGAAATGAATGTAATTGCCAGTAGTTCTTTCAAATTTAAATTCCATGTACTTGTCTTGAAATAGCCAATACACTGATTTCTTCAAGTCAAAATGTTATAGAAACTGCTATTTTAGAAAAGGTGAAAGTAATATTTTCAGTTATAAACATTATTTGTCATACATCTATGCCATATCCAAATGTAATGTAAACCCCACTTGTTTCTTTGATGCTTTAAATATATTTTATATGTATACTATAAATAAATAAATGTCCATAAATCCACACACATGTTTATTTCTCTTTGTACAGAATGAATAACAATCTGGTTTCTTCATGTGTTTTTTTCCAGTTTAATTCATGTTTTATTTATAAATATTTTTTCCCTCTGATGATAGTCTTTTTACAAAGTTTTCCTGTCACTGATGGTTTTCTCCTGAAGGGTCTCATGGGAAAAAGGTTTTCTCACTACAAACTCCTGCTCTGTGGATGTCTGAATGTCATCACAACGTCTACCCCTTGGGCTTGCAGTTCTCTTATCAATGACTGTACTGTAATTGATCCTAGGAAAAACAACCTTTACACATTGTGTTTGCTCTTTTTTGTTGAGTGCTCTCATACTGTCTATCATATTATAAATGATAACTCACTCCAATGTAAAACAATAAAAAAAATACTATACATGAATTTTTTATTAAATACGTACTATGGTTTTTAAAATAGTTATTTATTATAATTAATGTTTTGGACCATTTCACTTCCTTCCTCAGGGATGAAATAATGAACTCAAAAACTTTCAAGTGAAGTTGAAACTTGATCCCATGCAACAGCATTACTGTATGAAAAAATATAAACACAATATTTTCTTAGTATACAGATAAGATACTGAGGATTGTTGCACAATTTTATCAAGATTCAACTCTATTTGTTATGATTTGAAAATCGTTATAATAAGTGTTGTATGGATAACTAGCATCTCTGCTTATATTTAACAAAATGTTGATTCCTTCAAAATACTAAGTGATAGCTATTCTTTATTTCACTATAAAAAGATTCTGAAATGATCAGATTCAAATGCTTAGGTTACAGTATGGACTACAATTTATTTCCACAATAAATTACAGTTTAAAAATTGTAATGCTAGTCAATTTGTATTAGTTTTATGATGATTTCTTGTGTTAAGCACTTCTTTTTAAACCATGAAATAGACACCATTAAGGACTCACAAAGAGTTAATAGATAACCAGTTGTCCACAGACTGCTTGAGTCAGAAATTAAATATTTTGAAGTTATTGCAATTTCTGTTGACTTCATGCTGTAGGAATGTTTTCATTTGATTAATATTTTGTTGATTGAAAAACAATAATGAATGAGATTTTTATGATGAGAGACTTGTTTTCTTTCCAAGTTTGAGTTGTTACCCATAGAAATTGATAAAGGACCAACTAGTCTGCTGGCCTACCAAACATAAAAAGTTTAATTGTCTGTTCTGACCATATTGGCATAGTGAATGGAAAACCTGCTGCTCTGGGAAAGGAGCCTGCAGCAGGGCAGAATACTGCTCCACTGAATTGTTTTTTTCTTTTCTCCTCCTGAAGCTCTTAGCTCTTCTATTGAAAGCCTGTGAAAAGATATGGATGGGAAGAAGGCAATCAAAGCAAAGACAGCAAGAACAGCAGTTTAGCAGTTCTATGTGAAAATGTCCCAAAGCTTCAGAGCTTGATGGATCAGCTGGATCTGACTTTATCTGGCAACTTTGCCTTTCTCATTGGATATAATAGCAAGGTTATCAAGACAGTTATGTGTCAGATGTTTGTATTTGTTTCTGACATACTAGTCCTGCATGGTATTTTACTGAGAATGTTTAACTGTGGAGAAAATGTCAAAGATGGTTACCTTCAAGGCACACTAAAATTGGCCTCAGCGTCACTGAGGTAAGCTGTGCCTACAGGTATTTTGATAGTATGGTTTGACAGCTATATGTAACATGAAGCATGAGTTACAGTTTCTGAGGAAGAGAAGTGATGTCCTATTTTTTTCAGAAGAAATAGTTTTGAAATAACTAGCAGGAGAGCATACAAAGGAGGGGCTTGGAAATAAAGACAATGGGGGGGAAAAAGAGTAGAAAAATTAAATTGCCTTTTATACATTTGCCTCTTCCTTATCTTTTGTTCTAATAAGGAAAATCTCTGGGACTCACAAGGATAAGAGATTTAAAATTAAGTGTATTTTTATCACAAATCCATTTTTTCCCCTTCAACATAAATTATATATGACATGCCTTTCAAAGGCATGAAAAAACTCTAGGTTGCTGTTCAAAAAACAGAAATACAAACAGGCAGAAAGTTGTTACCATAAACCATTATTTATAGGAAAAAAATAGGCATTCACAGTAATTGCTATTGTTAAATGCCTTTTTTGTGATGCATTTCTTTGTTTAGAGATATTGGAAAGAATATTCTAATTTCAGGAAGAAAATGTTTTCTAATTTCTTAGTCGTATTATCTGAAAATGAATACATCATTGAAGTAGATGTGTAATTACAGGATAAAAGGGGATTTTTCAAGGAAACCCTTGCAAAAATATTGGCAGGACATCTCTATCTTTTTATATACTCCCTGAATTTGTCTTACACAAAAGAAATTATTTTGGATGAAAAAAATATTGAGAGACACAGATAGAAAAGAATGTCACATTAGTATTTACTTCTGTGATTTCTTAGTACTTGATGGAAAAAATGTAATAATCTTAAATGACTTATACAGGTTTATCACTATATCAGAATTCTTTATATTCTGATACACATATATATACACATACAAAAGTGAAATTCATAGAAGTTGTTTGAAAAAAACAATATGCTCTAAATCTTCAGTTTGTACTTTACAAATTAAATCAAAAGAGTTTTGAGTATTGCTTCTAAAATATGAATTCCCTGTCATTTAACTAAAACTACTTTATTTGTAGAAACATTGAAATCTGTGGAACAAAGTGAAATATGTAATATTCAGGAGCACTGAAAAGGTACACAATACGCTATATAGCCTATAAATAAAAAAATCAGTGAGAAATGTATTCTACTTGAATACTTCCTCTCTCAAAGTGAGAACTGCAGCTGACAAACCTTCTGTTTACCACAGAAATGACCTATAGTCAAGCACTTTTCTTGAATGACTGGAGGCAAAATACTACACCAAAGCAAGGTGGTGATCTATATGCTAACAATATAATAGAGATTGAGAGAATGTAATTCACAGAAGTAGCTTGGAGATGAAATAATTAAAAGCATACTGGAGATGCTAATACCATTATATGTTCTTAATTTTTCATGTCAGAAAGTATAACTGAGATCACCTACTCTCAACTTCTGCATGACACACATAAGAACGAACTACTGATGAACGCTAGTTGCCACACCATATTTTCATACATAACCCTCAGAATGTTTCCTAGTGTTCATTTAGGATTGTATTCATATCATCTAATGACACCAGAGACTATGAAATTATTCCAGAAAGCCACCTGCAGGTCATGGTGCACAGCAAATACTATGGCCTTATTACAAATGTGGTCAAATGCATTCTAGTCTGTTCCAGCAAAAGTGTTGCCCGCAGATCAAGGGAAGTGATTATTCCCCAGTATTCAGTGTCTGTGAGGCTGAATTTGGAGTACGGTGTCCAGTTGTTATTAACCAGTGTGAGAAAGACATTGATGTACTGCAGTGAGTATTTCAGAGAAACACCAGAATTATTAGAATCATAGACTGGTTTGGATTGGAAGGGACCTTAAAGATCATCTAGTTCCAGCCCCCTGCCATGGGCAGGGACACCTTCCACTAGACCAGGTTGCTCAAAGGCCCGTCCAACCTCACCTTGAACACTTCCAAGGAGGGGGCAGCCACAACCTCTCTGGGCAACCTGTTCCAGTGTCTCACCACCCTCACTGTAAAGAATTTATTCCTTATATCTAATCTAAATCTACCCTCTTTCAGTTGAAAACCATTACCCCTCATCCTATCACTACATTCCCTGATAAAAAGTCTCTCCCCATCTTTCCTGCAGGCCCCCTTTAGGTACTGGAAGGCTGCTGTAAGGTCTTCCCAGAGCCTTCTCTTCTCCAAACTGAACAATCCCCAGTCTCTCAGCCTGTCCTCGTAAGGGAGGTGCTTCAGCCCTTGATCATCTTCATGGCCCTCCTCTGGTCTTGCTCCAGCATGTTCATTTCTTTCTTATGCTGGGGGCCCCAGAGCTGAACAGGTGGGGTCTCATGAGAGTGGAGTAGAGGGGAAGAATCACCTCCCCCAACCTGCTGGCCACACCTGGATGCAATTGGCTTTCTGGAATGCAAATGCACATTGCTGGCTCATATTCAGTTTTCAATCCACTAATACCCTAAGGTCCTTCCCCTGAGAGCTGCTGTCAATCCGTTCATCACCCAGCCTGTATTTGTGCTTGGGATTGCTCCAATCCGTGTGCAGGACCTTATGCTTGTTTAGGAGGATGGATCACAAAATGATTAAGAGGCTGAGAAACCTGAATTTTTTCAGTGTTAAAAAATAAATCTTAGGGGAGATATTAAGTTTTATGCAGAAGACAGAGACAGACTCTTCTTGGAGGTGTACAGTGATGGGCAAGAATTTCTGGACAGAAATCACAGTGATGGAAATGCTGATACTAGGAAAAATAAACTACATATTAGGATAATATTTTTCACCACTTAAATAATCAAAAACTGGGACGGGTTGCCCAGAGAGGTTGGAGTAGAGTCTCTGTTCCTCAAGAGATTTTAAACATTACTGGTCAAGCCCCTTAATAACTTGATCTAGCTGGTGCTGCTCGAAGTGAGGTCTTGGACTAGATGACTTCCAGAAATTCTTTCTAAATGATTCTATGATTCTGAGATACATTAACTTAGGTGTCTAAATTAGCAAAATAGTTTCCCTATATAGTGTCTTGAAAAGCCAGGCATCTCTGTAGGGCTTAAGAGAAATGTAATGCTGGTGCTCCAAATGACTTTCTGGAGGATTAAGTGTCTCTCCAGGGATAATAAAGGAAGACTGGGCAAAGCATTGCCCTAATTTAGGAATATAGTTTTTTTCTCTGATTACTAAGGCAAGTATGGTGCACAAAGGATTTTTTATTAGACTAGTTTCCAGCTCTCAGTATTTGTGTGTGTCCACTCTTTAAGAGCTTCAGCTCATATGAATATAGCAACTGCATCAATGAGTGAGATGATGAATGGAACATGGAAGGCATACATGGTATAGAACATGATACAGAGTAGAGGAAGTAGACTATAAGGGGATGGTTGGACTTTAGAATCTTCTTTTCTCTGACTGCATAAGGCTTGGTATGGAACTTGATACATTCACCAAAAAAATAATGGATAGTACAGATTTTTTCTCTTACTGGGTGAGTAAATCACCAGAGGAAGTAACACCATATTTTTCATTTTTCCATTCCATAGCACTGTTCTGTATCTCAGGTTATTGCTTGTTCATTTTATTTTGTATTTTGGTAAGAATATTCTATTGAGGTAGAAACGGAAGTTTAAAACAGGCAGAGTCATAAAAGTACAATGAATGTATAGCTTAAGTTCTGTCTGTATTCTGAAATAAAAAGAGTCCTAGCCATGCTTTACAGAAGTATTTCAAAGCAATAAAAGAAATGTTATGTATACATGGTCTAATTAACAGATTAAACTTCCTAACACAAAATGAGAGTAACCATACAAAATGGTGCAGAGGTTTAAGAAATGAGAGACTATAAAAAGAAAGGACACGATCTTAAACCTCCTAAACCCCTGAAGAATATCTTCCTGGGTTTTGTTTCATCACATATATTGCAATTAGGGACAGAGTAACTATTCCCTCTTATGAAACATAGGACTGAACTACTGTTCAGTATAGTGCTACATAGTGAGAGAGAAAAAAGCTGACCCCACATATGCCAACAGCTGACATTTCATTAACTGGACTCATATCATAATTTCATCCTTTAGTTTCCAGCATTACAAACACCTTCTTTTGCCTTGGACTTTCCTGATTTCCTGGAATCAATCGGGATTTTATTTGAAGTGAAGAAGTATTGAGATTTCAAATATTTAATACGCTTTGAGCTGTACAACATATTTTATGCAACAGAATCTCAGTAAGGACCTGATTTCAAGAAACTTGGGTCATATCACAGTAGGCAGTCACATTTGCAAGCTAACAGAAGCAAAATGAGATGAACAAAGTAAACTAAAATTAGTAACAGCATGTTTCTTGCCCGTGGTAACATATATAATAAGTAATGGATGATGACAGATGACTCCTAATTTTTCCTCTTACTTCTACTAATGAAGCAAATAAAAACATTTTATCAGTAACACTGAATGTCTCCCTGTCTGTGTGGGCAAGGAAACAGAGAATTTTAACCCATAGATCTTTTTTTCTTTTTCTCCAAGGTGTACAGCAAAATGCCATTAATGACAGAAACGTACTGCTGCCTTGCAGAGCTGCTCTGAACATATCGTAAGGAGTATAGAATGCAGTCAGGGCTGGAAAGAGGCAGGTAGCTCAATGGAGATGAGGAGATACTATATGCAATTCTCACAGGAAAAGATATTCCACAGGCACCAGATACTCTGCTTCCACAGGAAGAAGCCCACCTTGGAACCTTGTCCATTTCATGATTTTTCACCTCATTCCTCAATGAAAACACTGTTAAGATCATCAATTTCATAAAAAATAGAAGATATTGATGAAACACTTTTTCATACAATTAGGAGTTAATTGGACTGATTTGAACTAAATGCACAACAATATAGTCTTTATTCCTCTTATTGGCAAAAGTGGAAAGCAAATCAGGAATTGTTCCATATCGGTTAATAAAGAAGAAAAGAGAATCAGACCCCACCTATTCAGTGAAGCTCCTAGATGACTAATCTGTATATACCTCATTTGTGTTTTTTTCTTGATAGATGTATACACTAAGAAGCAGTCTTCTGTAAATCCATTGAGATTATACTTAAGAGCCTGTAAATTTTGCCAAGTATCTTGCTATAACATTTACTTGGTCTTTTCCATATTTTAATCAAAATGATGATGGATGCACTAATGAAAATCATAATTAACCAAGTATTTTATTTGATGATATATGTCAGTGATACTACTGAAAAAAAAGTAGCATTTTAACAAGATGATATTTTACTGTGTTAAACTTTTAAATTTAGGACAGTGTATTTTTCTATAATTAACATTTAAATTTTCTCAAATTGGTAATTTTTGATTATTCTAAGTGCTCTACCATGGAATTCCTACCATTTTTTCCTATCATTTTCCACCATGGTTTCAGTGAGACTATCAAGGAAAGTAGTGAGATTACCTACTTGGAATTAGCTGAGACATACTCTACACTTCGTGGCTCATTCTTACGCAATAGTGAAAACCCAGGTATTCAATGCAACCAACCATTTTATGTTTCAAATTATTTAAATGTATTGTATAAATGGGCTTGTGAAAATAGAATAATTTTATGATTTCTGATGCACTCTTCTTGGTGCATAATAACTTCTTCATCTCTATATTTAGACCTCCAATATAAACCTCTATATGAGTATGCCTCAGACTGAAAGTTTTTGGTTTGAGGACTAAGATATGTTTCTTGATTTTTGTTTAGTGATTTGTCACATTGTTTTTTATTAACTAGAAAGAACTGTAAAAGCAAAATACAGCGTTAAGATTAGATAAAGAGATAATTATAAGAATGCAAAGTTTCAGAAAAATCTCTACAACTCTGAAGTTGTCACCAGAGTGAGGAGGGAAATAATGCTATTTGTTAGCATATATAATTCCCTGAACTAGTAAAGCTGACTAATTCTCATCTTGCACATATATTACAAAGCCATATTACTACTACTGATTACAATGGATACAGCTATAGTAGTAAAAGGAGAAGGACCAGAATACAGACCTGAACACTAATATAAAATTGTCTGTACAGTTTAATTGTAAGGACCACCCTTTGGCTGTGGCCTAAATTAGCTGGCACTCTGTCAAAAATGCTCAGCTTTTGTCTGGATAAAATATTACTGGTGAAAAAATGCTTCTTATGGGCAGTTCAGATGCAGCCACACAATCTTTTTTTTGATAGTTCTGAAAAAAGGTGAGCTCTATGAACAGAGGTTGTTACTATTTTGTAAGGACTCAAAAAATAGTCTTTGCCCTATTTTATTTATCAGAATTAATGGACAATAACACCTGCAGAGATAGCGATAGAAAACTTACAACTGAAAAAAAAAAAGAAAAAAAAATGACTATAAAGTTAGATTAATCTCCTTATATTTATGTACTTCAAATAACATTATGTCATTGATATGCCATTCATCTGGTCTTTGATTGGGGGATATTTTATTCATGCTCCTTCATAGAAATTGAAGGCATTGAAGTAATATGTGTTATTACAATATTATTTTTCAACTGTTTTTATAGCACTCCACTATCACTTTCTTCTACTTTCTGATTCTGTTCTTATACCCTATAAATTAGTACAGAATACTATTCTGTCTCCAGGGTTAAAGCAGTTTTTGTTCTGGCACTCTAAAGCTCCCCTTCAGGCCAAGGAGGGAATTAAATCTAAATCTTTTTCTGCCTGGGTGTTTTAGCCACTAATCTGCTTTACTTAAAATGGTACACAATAGCATCCCCAGTTTTTCTTCTGCCTGTCCTGTTTGATAAAAAGCAGCTTCTACTGTAAGAAAATGTATACTATTACTTTCATTAGGCATGCTTTGAGCACACACACAGCAAATAGAGCACTTCAAAGCCCTTTGTACTTCAACCTCAATGGGTGCTAGACTGCACACAATTTGGTTGGCCTTAAACTGTGCAAACAGCACAATAGGAAGCACATAAAATCATATAAAGTAGAAGTCTTTTGATCTAACTTCAACCATCTAAAATTTAGGCAAGCAGTTTTAAAATCATGAAGATTTCCTTTAGTCTTAGATACCTGTCTTAGAAATTGACTTGGTGACTAGCTGAGAAATATGTCTAACTATTAGAGGATTAAAATGAAATTGTATCAATCGTACTCTTAGTAAATAACCTCAGAGGAGTATCTAGTAGCTTCAGATGTACTGGGTTGTTCTTGGGTTATGGTTTTTAACTTAGTCTTAAAGTTCTGTCCAAGACCTGCTTTGTTTGCTTAGTACCACTTTCAGTAAAAGATAAGCATATAGAAGATCTTACAGAATTAGATATTTGGAGGCTTCTCACCCTTTTTGTACAAGAATTAGTTGTTAGTGTTCTATATCAAGTAGGAAATCCAGGTTTGACCTCAGAGTATTCAAAGCTGAAGCTTTTGTGATAAAAGAGACTCAATCTGCTTTGTGGGATCTGTTCCTCTGTACAGAATGAAATGAGATTCCAAGAGCAAGATGAAAACCAAAGCAGAAATGAATTATGTCAATGGCGAGGACACACCATCTGCGAGTATGGGACTCAAGTCTCTAATTAGTCCTAATTTGTCTTTGCTGACTGTTTAATACAAATATGTAAGCAGTCCAGACAACAGAAACCAGGACCCTCTTATCTTGGATGAGAGTCTTACAGACAGACCTTGCATGCGTTATGATTACTTTCTCTAACCTCGTGATTCTTCTGTTATTTATTTGACAGTAGTTTGACAGAAAAGATGGAGAATTCATCGAGATCCTTCAACCTGATGAGAGTAGTTTATAAATTAGTGCTGAAAATTTCTATTTTATTTTCTTTTTTATTCTTGCAGCCTACAGACTAGAAGCCTCTAGACTCTTATTCAGCTTCAACCATCCATTGTTTTAGAGGAAGTGATTGTGATAATTACATTAAACATTGTTTGGTGTGTGTTAGGTATACCAAGAACAGAGTAAAAGCACCAAAACTTAAGAAAAATGTACTGCCACCTAATTTATGAAAGTTTAAAAGGCTTAGCTATAGAATGGGTTTTGAAATGCTCTACTCAAATGATAGCACCTTGGGCATGACCTGTAGCAGAAAATTAAGCATCATAGGCAAGCTTATATGGACCATAGGGGAATGGTTAAGAGGTTAATTTGGGTTCTGTGATTGAACCCTTGGCTTAAAGTGTGTTAAATTTGAGTAAAATCTGGTGCAGGTATTTAGGTTCTTCACATAATATATCACCTGGATCTTCATATTAAGCTGAAATATCTGTCTTTAAAATTTGCATACAGATCTCAATGTGGACATTAGTTTTCCTGTGTAGAGCATTCATATATCTCAAAACATTGAAGAGTGAAATTAGTGATATAATTAAAGCACATTTAATTGACTCTTTAAAATGTTATTTATGATTCTCTTTTGTAATGTTCCAGTAAAATAAGAATATATTAGGTACTTATACAGTAATTAGTGAATTAGTTTACATATGTTGATAACCTTTGTAAGAGAACACTTGACATTTGAAATTATTTGTTCACACTGGAAATCTAAATGTGTCAAATGTCTGTAGATGTGTCAGCTAGCATAAATCTAAAAAGCAATAAAAATGAAATAAAAATGAAATAAGAAAGAAATAAATCTAAAAAGAAATAAAAATTCAATGGAGAATTTGGAAACTGAATGGATGGGAAACTGTGAGTGCTGTTTAATGAAGAAACATAAGCCAACCAAACTGAAAAATCCCTGTCCTAATACTTGAAGAAGAGTCTAGACTCCTTAATGTTTATTTAAATTAGTGTTTTGAAGAAATTATATTATTGGGGAAAAAAATTAAAATAAATAAAAGTAAATATTAAATGATCTTTCCAGGTAAAAGAAAGTATAAGATGCCATTTAATCAAAAAATTGCCTTATTCAGTTTGATATACATACAAAAGCTAATTTCCCATAAAAGATCAAGAAACATTTGTTTAGCTATATAATGCATGGAATCAATGCATCTGTAAAACTGGGTAATCTAACTAAATTTTTTTCTATAAACTTCAGGGCTCAAGTGGGATTTTCATCAAAGTGTGTTTTCATCATCATGAGATTTCTCTGTTCTAGAACTTTTCAATTTTAATCAACACTGCAAAAATGGCAAAAAGTTCAAATACTGAAAGTATTGAAAGTTTAAATATATATTCTTAGTGCTTTTATACAGCCACAGCATACAGAATTCTTAGAATTTTTAAATATGCTTACAGTTCATCACTTTGTTGGTTTACTACTTTCAGTGATAAATTTATTTTTAAGTAACTGTTCATTTCTCAGGTCACTTGCATACACAATTAATTAACAAAAAATCCTATAAAAATTCCCTCTTGGTTTTGAGTAGCAAGAGCTGTCTTGTCTTTGTGTGAAAGTACACAGTCTTGTATTTTTTCTTGAGAACTTCTTTTTTTTATTTTAAGATGCAATAAGTGTATTCATTTTAAACATCAGTGGAAACTGTAAATATAACAGTGTTACACCGTCTTAGGGTTTGAAAAATTTTGTCTTTCTTTCTCAAGATTGCTTGCATGAAAAATACCTTTACTGTATGGCTTTCTGTACAAGTGCTATTTCAGAGAAACATATTTGTCATCATACTGAAGAAAGAACTATTTATTTTGTCCTATTCTTTTTTTGATGGTGACTTTGTAGACAGAGTTGGAAATCAATCACAACTAAACTTCCATCCAAGTGTTTGACCAATGTCCCATCTACTGTTCTCAGAGAGTTTCTTCTGTTTATGTTTGCATCTGTGACTGTGTCTATGTAGGTGTCTACACTTGTAGTATTACCAAATGTTAACCCACCAATTTAGCTAGATAATGTTCCCAGTATAACACTGCACTTGAAATTTAAGTACAAGTATTAGTTTCTTCCGGTAACCAATACATCACTAAACCTGGGGAATCTAACTGAATTTTTTGTTCTTCAAACTTCAGCACTCAGGCTGAATTTTCCAGTGAAGTGTGTTTTGCCATCAAGTAATTTCTCTGCTCTGCAACTTTTCAACTTTAATACAGTACAACCCCTATGCACTGAAACACTCCTATTGTTACGTCTTCACAGCAAGGAGCAAGAGCAGAAAGAACCTTATGATTTTTCAGATTGCATTTGGTATTACAGTCAACAGGAAAGCCCTGAAAAAAGTAACCCCACAGCCTATTCTAATTTGTCAAACTCTCATATTTTTCAACCTGCTTTGAGCTTGACAATAACAGAAGCCTCTGTCTTCAATGTGCCACCCAAAATACTCACATGACAGTGATTTGTGTTCCTATTGTTGGATTAACTAAATGATCTTAACATCTTCTATCCTATTCTGATATTCTCAGCATTTAGACAAATCCCTTCATATGAAACACTCATTAATAACCTACTCAGTATGGGTGACTGATATGGGTCTGTATACTGATAGACTTACATTGCGTATTGTCTCCCAGCTGCCTGAGACTGGCACTTTACAACAGGGCTGATCACAGAAGACATCACAGAGTAAGTTAAGTGAAGAAACCTATTTCATAAAATAATTTATAATGTGTAAAATAATTTTTGTAGCATTTGTCTACTTGCTGTCTAAAACCAAATGAAAAAAGAGAAAAAAATGGACAAACCTCCCTAAAAACTATTCTCTGGAATGGTTTCTTGTCCACCTCTATAGACATTTTACTTCTTGCTTTATAGTTTTTTTTCTTTTTCTGTGAACAGCTGTGCTTTTAAATAATTTCTGAATCTTTGCCAAGAACAACTTTCAAAGGTATTGTGTTATTTATTTAATGATTCTGGAAGCTCTTCTCAGCCTTTTCTGAAGCTGTGTCTTCCTTCTGAACTCCTAGACTATAACTTAATTGATAAGGTAATGTAAGTCTTTTTTTTTTCCTTTGAAAACTACATCTCAACCACCTCACCTTTGGAATGCCCAGCTCAAGAAGTATTCAGCTCTTTTGTTCATATAGTTGTAACTAAGAGCTCTACACTCATGTCTAATTGACATTTAAGGAAGGTTTTTAAAATCCCACTGCAGTCAGATAATCCTATAGGCCCCATTTCTTCTTACCTTCTAAAAATAGGTTACGCAGCATACCTCTTTCCTCCATGCAATCTAATTTCTTCAAATGTCTGTGACTATTCTATTCCAGATTGAGGTGTGAGATAAATTATAGTCTGAGTAATAATAAGTAAAGTACAGAACAATTTACAACAATAAAATCTATATAATTATTTTAAATTTTCAGGTTAGCTGAGATCTCACACAAAATGATAAACAAGAAGTAAGAATTGTCTGAAGGAATCCAATATCTCATAAATATATACAATGTATGAGCATTAAATAACAAACTTAAGTAACAAATGGAAAGAAAGTAAAAAGCAAAAATTAGCTCCATATATTGCATTCCTATTTTTTAATCCTTTTTCCCAAGCTCTAATTAAAGTCTTAACCTTTTTATTTAAACTTTGGGCATATAGTCATAACTCATAGGGAACATCCTCTTTTATATGCTATTATGCTGTATGAAAGTGTATGCAATTGTATTTTAGTATAATGCAATTGAGCTTTAGTTGCCAAGTCCAAGATATCTGCCTCTGTGTTAGAGTAATAATGTAGCAAATTAATAGAATAAAATAATTGCTCTCTTTTGAAAAATGCGTATGAATGAACAAGACAGTTCGTGTAATATCTTTAATCATTCTTTAAACCTTGGCATTTTTGGAGATGAAGCATCTTGAAAAAACACAGTTTTAAATAGGTATTAAGGCTCTAGCACCATTTAGGAAACAAACATGCTTTTAATTTTCAACATACCTCTGCTCTTTTAGTGGGACTTAAGTGTTTGCTTAAATAGGGTAAGAATCTCCAACTGTTTTCGAACTTCGATTTGAAACATGTCACCATCTACAAGATCAAGAGAAAAGAAGTAAGTGTGACATGTATATTTCTAACTATAGCAGTATATGTTAAATGTAGGATACATTTTGTTTTGTCATTGAGCTCACAATAAACAGAAGAAAAATAGCCATGGCTCTTCTAGTCTATTAAGCTAATATATGAAAATTGCGACTTGTTAAATGAAACTTGGCATTCTATTTAAAACTCCTATGCAGCCATACAAGTTTGCATTTATAATAAGTAAAAAACGGTGTCCAAAACAAACCCCATACAACTATGCCATGTTTCTGGAAGAATAATTTCCCATGAGTCTCCCTAGGAATCATTAAAAGTACTTATATCAAAAAGATATAAGCTCCTGCACATGGGTCAAGGCAATCCCAAGAACAAATACAGGCTGGGCGATGAGTGGATTGAGAGCAGCTCTGAAGGGAAGGACTCGAGTCCATTAGTGGATTGAAAACTGAATATGAGCCAGCAGTGTGCAAGAAGTGTGCCCACCAGGTTGGGGGAGGTGATTCTTCCCCTCTACTCCACTCTCATGAGACCCCACCTGGAGTACTGTGTTCAGCTCTGGGGCCCCCAGCATAAGAAAGACATGGACATGCTGGAGCAAGTCCAGAGGAGGGCCATGAAGATGATCAAGGGCTGAAGCACCTCCCTTACGAGGACAGGCTGAGAGACTGGGGATTGTTCAGCTTGGAGAAGAGAAGGCTCTGGGAAGACCTTACAGCAGCCTTCCAGTACCTAAAGGGGGCCTACAGGAAAGATGGGGAGAGACTTTTTATCAGGGAGTGTAGTGATAGGATGAGGGGTAATGGTTTTCAACTGAAAGAGGGTAGATTTAGATTAGATATAAGGAATAAATTCTTTACTGTAAGGGTGGTGAGACACTGGAACAGGTTGCCCAGAGAGGTTGTGGCTGCCCCCTCCTTGGAAGTGTTCAAGGTGAGGTTGGACGGGGCTTTGAGCAACCTGGTCTAGTGGAAGGTGTCCCTGCCCGTGGCAGGGGGGTTGGAACTAGATGATCTTTAAGGTCCCTTCCAACCCAAATCAGTCTATGGTTCTATGATGATATTGTCCAGATGTCCTTGGAAGTGCATTTGTGCGGGAGATGAAAACAAACTTGACAGTAAATACCAATAGCTTCCTGAAAGCTATTCTTCTTTCTTTTTCTAAGAGATTAGGAGCTGCAGAGCTGAAATGAGACAAAATTCTTAATATAAGGTGTTTTACTATTTGATTAAGTTCCGATGAAAAATGGAAGGAGGAACTTTCAGGTTTTTCCCCTCTCAGAATGAAAATTCCATTACAGATAACAAACCATTCAGTGTCTATTCATCTCTAATATGAACACCACTTATTCGATCTTCTTTTCCAAGAAATCCATAGAATCTGCTACATAGCCAGAAGTACCTGATAGTGTTAGTTAAAAGTGTTTTGTGATAAAAAGCCAAATATACAGTAGTGATATATACAAATACTTGGGACCTTAATGTCATGTTTTGACAGAAATGGCTGTAAAACCACAAATGCTTGCCATATGCTGCATGATGTATATTTAAACAGGAATATGGATAAACATGAAGCTTTATAATGTTCTCATTATCACAATGATATCATTGGAATGTACAATGGTTTTTGTTCACTCTGTTAATGGCTAAGGTTAATAAATCACAGTTTACAATCATAGTTATATGCTCTGTGTCTACATGCAACTTTGAACTGGAAGGCATGATACAAGGACTAAAAATAAAGTAACCTGAAATAATAGTAGATGGAAGAAATATTTGCTAACAATGACTCTACTCACTCAATATTCTGTTGTTTAAAACCTAATTAATGGAAGGAAGAAATTGTAAATACACTAAATCATAGTAAACTGATAAAACAGTGAACCAGACAGCAAGCAGCAAGTAAAATGAAAAAGGACTGCCCATCATCTGCTGATATACAAAATTAGTAATTAAGTATAATTGTGATTTAAGGTGTTGTGCAGTCACCCAGAAGGAGTTTGTATTTTGTGAACACAGCAATTCCATTTTAAGCTTGACAAATCCCTGTCTGTGCCCATTTCAGCAGTGGCCACTGCCTGCAGAAGTATCTCTTCAGTTTACCTTTCAGTAGAGGCAGAAGGTTAGGGGATTTACATTATCACCACATTTGTAACGCTGATAAATATGAGTGGGATAATATTAGATACGCACAGTGTGAAACTAAAAACAGGGAAAGAAACAAAACCAAATCAAACTATATTAGAATGGGAATACTTCAAAGATATTCTAGTATTCATATGTAAGTCAGATTTTCATATTATTGTTAATTTTTGAAGGTGACTTCTATTACTTAAAACTGTGGAGGAGGAAAATTAAGAAAATGAAATGAAATGAAATTAAATAGCAGCAGAATACTTACCAGGAAGGAGTAAGATTACACAGCTCTTTAATAAGATTCCCCTTACAGAATATTGTGTTCCATTCTGTTACTAGCAATTTTTTTACTTATTGCAGCCCTTGAAATATCATGGAAAAGTTCAATAGAGCATATACCAGGGGCACAAAACATGAGCATTGCTTTGAATAACCTATGTATCCTAGAGGAAGACAAATCATAAGGATCTTTAAAAATTTCTGTAGAATCTTCAGATAATAAAATGGTACCAGTTGTAACTGTTATTTTTAAATTCCAAAATGGAGGAAAAGAAGATATAATTAAATTCTTATGATAAATAAATGTCAGAACAGGATGTCTTTATCTATGAGGATGTCTGAGTAGCTCAAATAAACATCTAAATGATGAATTATAGTGATGAAGATAGTCTTACCATGATGTGAGGTATTCTAGTTGTGGAAACTGCATTTCTAGCTCCAATACACCTAACAGGATTAGGCTTTGTTTCTTTTCTTGTCTCTCTCTCTTTTTTAAAATTAGTTGATTGAATGTTTTAATATTTGTGGGAAATATATAGCACATGTGCAAGGTGATGTGACAGATAGGAACAAATTCTGAGAGGTTACAATTACCATGACATTATTTTAAGTTCCCCTGGGACAACGGAAAAATGTTGAATGAGGAATGTGTTCCACACAAAGCAGACATAAGTTTTCCTGAAATTTAAACAAAGCAGCATTTTTCATACCTTTCATATTCAGCGTTTCAATGTATATCAAAATTTTTCATAATAAAGCCACCTGTCTTCCATTACTTCAAAAGGTGCCCTTTTGCCACTGTGGCTTTGAGAATAGTAGGATGTACCTGAAATCATAGTCTCACAGTTTCATGATTTTTTTTTATCCTTTTTTTCAGAACAAAAAAAAAAATAATTCTACATTACATCCTCATTCAGACTTATCCCATTTTCCTCAAAGATTCTTGCTTCTGTGAAATTTAGGGAATTCTAGAGTGAATGTGGCAGGCTGCAGTGTTAACAATCCCTTCTGCTTTTGCCAGCCAGGATCTTGTGAGTAGAAGATTCCTGAACTTATGGATAGTCAAAATCCAGTGTTAAGGAAATTGCAGTCTTGTAAGATTTACACCCCCACCCCCCCACACCCCCCAAATTTCACAATTAACATGCAACATACTGTAGGCTTTGCAGAGGTAAAGTAAAAAGCTAACTTGTGTTATGAATTTATATGCAAATTTATGAAGCCATAGCTCTCAGAGAAAGCTTCAGATTTCAGAACTGTAGATTCAAAACAATATGCAGACTGCTTTAATAAGAAAATTGTATTAATAGGATACTTGTGTTAAATGAGTTGCTTTTATCAGGAGGAAAAAAGTAATAGAACCGAGGAGATGATTGAAATTTGCAGTGATAGCAAGATTAATATGTTCTTTTGTATTTTAAAAGACAAATCTGAGAAACATAATAGATAATTTTTTCTAATTCAGATACTGTGATGTGACTGGAAGCTGAAGTATGTTTCTTGATATATTATTGCCTAGAACACTGGTATACCAGTATGAAATTATCCTAACTTGCTGTTTTCTCTCATAGGCCCAAAAACATTTCTCTGTTTTATAATTACAGAGATTTCCTGTGTAATGACCCCAATAAGAGGAGAAAGGAGTCTAAAAAGGTTCCCCAGTGCATCTGAGGAAAATAAAGAACATAACTCTTTGGGGATGAGTGATCATATGAAAACCATGAGGTTGTTCAGATGAGACCATTTGAAAATAGAGTAATTATTCAAGATGACTAGATGATGATGTGGTTTTTGCTTATTTTTCACATACGATTTTCTTTCTGTGGTTGGATTCAATTCAAGATTCATATCTCAACTCAGGTATGTACATGGGGGGTAGGTATTTAAGCTCCCATTATGGTCAATGGCAATGTAGTCAATTAAGTCATTGGACACTGAAGAAACTCAGATCACTTATAGTACACACCTTGGTTGCATTTCTGCAACCTTAATATTTTCATTGTAAAGAGAATTTGCTTTGCTTAGAGTCTTATCTAGTACCATGGCTAGAAAAAGCCATTAGCAGTTGAAATATCCTAGGTCTATTCCCAAAATGCATCTTTCAGTGTAGTTTCAGCCAAAAGGAATCAACTTTGTGAGCTCCAGGACTATGATAGTATGCAAAATAAATTGGAGTATGTAGATGCAGTTGAGAGATTTGTTGGTCCTTATGCAAACTAGAACATTAACGTGGTACCCATCATTGCAACTGGGGCACTATTTGAAAATACAAGCCTATGGATATCTCTCTTGTTAATCACTGAACACCTTGGAATTTTCTGAATGGGTTGAGCAAAATCAGGATTCAGCCATCTAAACATAGCATTTTAAAGATATTCAAGACTCTTTACTGTTCCTTGTCCAATCTCTAGTTCCTTCAAAACAGTTCAGCTTCTCTATAAAAGTCTTGTGTTATATTTACCTATTCCAAAACTCTAGTAACAATGTGTCCTACTGCTTTCTAACCAATATAGATACGATGATAAAACTCCTCATTTTAATCTGGTTTCCAAGGAAATTTTGCAGTTATTCTCTGCATTATAGCTGGTTGTTTATATTAGGAGTTTGAAAACAATGAAGTACAGAAAATATTCTGTATCTTTTTGTATTGTTACTTCCAGGGAAAAAAAAGTGCATTTTTTCTAGTAAGGATGAGATGTGCCATTGGTTTGTCATTGATCAATCCATTAGCTAGAGGGCCTTTATAGCTTTAGTTGCCAACTTTATTGATACCATGTAAATACAAGATAAAACAATGATTTAAAATTATATACATTTTTATGAAAAAAATTAGAACGTTAACATAATGAAAAATTACAGTCTTCTGACAAGGACACTTTATTATATCGTTTTCCACTAAACACTCTTGACCAAAACCACTTCAAAAGAGGCTTCATTATGTAACTCACTAACTGCATTTCAGACTCTCACAGATGTCAGGAACTTCAACATTGAGTTCAGATGGGATTTGAACTCACAGAAACAGGTTCCTCACAGCTTGTGATCATTAATTTGCAAGATATTTGTCAGTTGCTTGGTAAGCAGATGGAATGTACTCATCAGGGTGCAATTTAAATGTGAAACAAATAAAAAAAAAAAAACCAAAACAAAATAGAAAATTATGTCACCAAGCTGGCAGGACATTCAAATACTTCCAACCATGAGAATTAAAGAGAACAGAAATTGATACAAAAAGAAAGCAATATACAGAATGAAATCACTTTTTCTAATCTAGTTTGTAACTGCATTTAGGGATCTCTTCAGTAAAGAGTTCTAGCTGCTGACTTAGATTCAGGACAGGAAAAGGGCTTCAGTAATGAAAAATAAATTCAAAGCTCTAATCCTTTAAAATACCACACATATTCTAACCTCATTTTTTCATACTATGGTGATATTTTAGGCTTGGTATTCCAAATCTGAATCAGCAGTGCAGTGTTCAGTGCATTCTCAACACTGGACAAATGATGAACTGGCTTTATAAAGTTAATTTAAGCATACGTGGCTCTGAAACTACTGAGGTAGATATGAAAGCAGTTTTCCCGTCCTTTCCTGAACTGTTGTGCTGATTTAAAAACCAGCATCATCTTTGATTCTATACTCTTATGTAAACTGAATTATAACAAAGTCATGAGCATTAATCCTTTCAGTCTTCAAACTTTTTTCATCAACACTTAGTACCCTTCAGGGTTGATGTGTAGAAGCTGAAGTATTTATGATGGTGTCCCTTTCTTGACAGTTCCTGTTTGTAACTTTCTGTGATAAGAATAGGAGAAGATACCATAAAATATGAGAATACATATTAATAAAGTTGTAATTGGGAAGGTTTAGGGATTTCTCTTTTCTTTTCTTGTGAAATATAAAACTTTATTTATATTCTGTATATGCCAATGTATGTAAGCACATGCATATGTGTGTCTCTGTGTGTATTTAGGTAATTTATACAGTCCTGAGGGCAGATTAAGTTTCAATTCTTCTGTTATCTGTCCTGCAATAGACTTTTTTTTTAATAGGATATATGTAATAGACCCTACTTCTGTACATTAGGAGATACAGTGTGCTGTATCACCTAAATTAAAATTTTTAGTGATACAATTTGAAGAAAAAAAAATAGTCTAATAATAAAATAAGGTTTGGGGTCTTTTTTCCAAATCTGTATTTTCTACTCATAATTCTAAACATCTGGCTAATTTAGGGAACAGCATAGGAAAATGGCAAATTTATATTTCATTAGGTCATTAAGATATTATACCTGAAATTAGTCACTCATCACAAATATGAAATGTAATTTTCATTAAAGTCAAAATCAGCTTTGAGATTTCATCTTTATTGATCGGTTGGAACTTTTATAAACTTTATATGGGTGATGAAATTAGATCTAATTTGTCCGGTTTGATATATCTCCCCAATCACATTTACAAAGGAGAAATTATGTTAAATGACTTACATAGATGAAGAAAAGAGAGGTCCCTTAAGAAATTCCCCTTGATGTATGTAATTAAATGTCTTGTTAGAGACAACTCTAGTGATTCTCTTTTGTTAAAACAATATTTTCCCCTAATTTATTCTAATTAAGTAGATTGTCATGAGGTCACTTATTTGGGTGTTCATCATTCTTTGAAGTTCTTTCTATGAACGAAACACAAAGTGGCACAATTATTCCTGTCAAAGCAGAGATTTTCTACTTTAGTCCTTAATATATTGAAAATATTCTTTTCTATTTCCATTATTTTAGCAGAAAAATCACTGAACTAATCATGTCAAGTAGTGACTAATTTCTGAAGTGAACTATATGATACACATTATAGAGGAAGGGAAATCATCATGTCCAGCACAGGAAAGTCTTGGTAACAAAACAGGAGAAACTGTTGCCCAAAAAAACCCTTTCCCAGGAGGATCCCTTCTCTCTGGGTTATCCTCATGCCTCCATTGTCCTCAACCATTCCAGCCTCAGGCACATAAAGGGCTATGGTTTGTCAGGCAGTGATGAGGGGAGTGCTACCCCCTTCCCAGCAGGGCCACCCCCAAAGCTGAAGTTGGAACAGGGGAGGCAGCAGTCACTAGCTGGGGTTAAACCAGCAACACCCAGCTCAGGCCATGGCAAGTCCGAGCCCCTGCACTGTCGGATCAGTACACAACCAGGGCATCACCCTGTTGAGGGCAGCCATCATATTTACTGGGCTACAAGTAAGGCATGGTAGATATTCATGAAGACCTCAGGGAGCAAATTATGTGCACTTGAAAGAAGGAAACTAGATTCAAGATAGTTACAGTTAGATAGATTGGTTTCCTATAAAACTTTTGGTTAACTTGCAACTGAAATGAACTGAAATGCTAGAAGAAGGAACAGGAAAAGCCAGTTCAACTGAAAAAAACCCCACATATTCTTGCCTCATATTTTAAAGAGATTGAGAGTCATCAATCTAGTTGCATTGTTACTAATACAGATTAATAATTTTCCTGTAAGGTGTTGTGTTGGTTTTGGCTGGGATACAGTTAATTTTCTTTTAGTAGCTGGTACAGTGTGATTTAGTGTGGGAATAATGCTGATAACAGCCTGATGTTTTAGTTGTTGTTAAGTAGTTCTTAGCCTAAGTTAAGGATTTTTCAGTTTCCCATGCTCTGGCAGCAAGGAGGTGCACAAGAAGCTGGGAGGAAGCATGGACAGGACAGCTGACCCTGACTTACCAAAGGGATATTCCATGCCATAGGATGTCATGCTCAGTATATAAACTGGGGAGAGCTAGCCAGATGGGCAGACACTGCTCACAGACTCTCTGGGTATTGGTCAGCAGGTGGTGAACAATTGCATTGTGCATCACCTGGGGTTTTTCCCTTACCTCTGGTTTTATTTCTTTCTCTTTTTGTTATATCCCTTTTCATTACAATTATTACTATTATTTTTTTTTTAGTAGTAAATTTTATTTTAATTATTAAACTGTTGTTATTTCAACTGACAAGTTTTACTCTTTCTGTCTGATTCTTCTCCCCAATCCACTGGGAGGGAGGAGGAGTGAACAAGCCTCACTGGTAAATGAGGCTGGTTTTAAACTTCAAACTTTAAACTTTAAACTTTAAAACTTTAAGTTCATTCATTAACAGTGCATTCTGTGTTGATGGTTAGTTTTCCCACAATATTACTCATCACCACTACATACACAAAACACAAATATTTATATCCAAAATTACCTGTTAGTATACCATACCATGGAGCTGATACCATAGAGTTAGTGCGATGGCTACACTCATTGGTGGTTCTTAGTTGCTGAGGTCAAAGAGATCAGGCTTGAGAAATCTGAGAACTGAGCTTGTCTTCTTTTCTTCCATCCTTCCTCTTCATGCATGATGTTTTTATACTCCTTGTCCCCCTTTCAAAAGAGAGACCTTAGTTGTTCACAAAAGGGAGATCTCATCTTTTCCCAGTATTGCTTCTCCTTTTTGATTCTGCCAGTCATGCTTCTTGCATAGTCACCAGGATGTTCTACCTGTTTGCAGTCTGTGGGGTTTTTCTATTATTCTTTTCCTGTTCCTTGCTGGTTGGACGGCTCTATGGGCAAATATACATCCTTGTTTGCTCCATTGGTGGCCAGTTTAATGGTGTTTTTCAGCTATAATGGTGTATCCTTAGCTAATCTATCAGACCGCTCAACAGGACTTCGTGGTAGGAAATTATTTAAATATTATTTGATATCAACATAATCAAATAGATTACACAACTCTGTCCAAGAATCATTTGTTAGTAGATCTGTTATGCTGAATCACATCAAAGGTTCACTATGTTCATATATTGACACCTAGAGTGATCAAAGCTAGATATAGGAGAACAGTACTAGAAAAAGACAAGGCTTTCTTCTGTGGGGCTAATTCAACCTCCAATCATTTGTAGATCAGGGAGTTTCTGAGTCAGATATAGTATCTATGCATTCACTGTCACACAATAGATTTCCTTTCTGTGAACTTCTCCACCATCCCTGGAGTCCATTTATACTTTGACCAGCCACAACATGCTGTAACATTGAATTCCACAGCATATTTAGACAAGATTCCTCTGACTTTGTTTTTTGGTTTCTTCCTACTTCAGTCTCCTTAGGGCTAGGTAAGGTAACCAATCCCTCCACTCTAATGACTCTAGCTTTATATGACGTCCCTGTTACCGATTAACATTAAAAGTTATTAAATCTGACCTACTCCTTAATTTTTACTGATACTTGTTACTCCCACTGATCAATCATCTACAAAATTAGAACAATTCACAGAATCACAGAATCGTCTAGGTTGGAAAAGACTTTGACGATCACCTAGTCCAACCATTAACCTAGCACTGACATTTCCAAACTACACCATATCCCTAAGCGTTATGTCAACCCGACTCTTAAACACCTCCAGTGATGGGGACTCCACCACTGCCCTGGGCAGCCCATTCCAACACGTAACAAACCGTTCTGTAAAGAAATACCTCCTAATATCTAGTCTAAACCTTCCCTGGCACAACTTGAGGCCATTCCCTCTTGTCCTATCACTTATTACTTGGTTAAAGAGACTCATCCCCAGCTCTCTGCAACCTCCTTTCAGGTAGTTGTAGAGGGCAATGAGGTCTCCCCTCAGCCTCCTCTTCTCCAGACTAAACAACCCCAGTTCCCTCAGCCGCTCCTCGTACGACATGTGCTCCAGACCCTTCACCAGCTTCGTTGCCCTTCTTTGGACATGCTGGAGTAATTCAATGTCCTTTTTGTAGTCAGGGGCCCAAAACTGAACACAGTAATCGAGGTGCGGCCTCACCAGTGCCGAGTACAGGGGTAAGATCACTTCCCTGTCCCTGCTGGCCACGCTATTTCTGATGCAAGCCAGGATGCCATTGGCCTTCTTGGCCACCTGGGCACACTGCTGGCTCATGTTCAGCCAGCTGTCAATCAACACCCCCAGGTCCCTCTCTGAATGGCAGCTCTCCAGCCACTCCTCCCCAAGCCTGTAGCGCTGCTGGGGGTTGTTGTGGCCGAAGTGCAGAAATCGGCATTTGGCCTTATTGAAACTCATGCAGTTGGCCTTAGCCCATAGCTCCAGCCTGTCCAGGTCTCTCTGCAGAGCCTCCCTACCCTCGAGCAGATCAACACTCCCACCCAACTTGGTGTCATCTGCAAACTTACTGAGGGTGCACTCGATCCCCTCGTCTAGATCATCCCTAAAGATGTTAAACAGGAGTGGCCCCAAAACTGAGCCCTGCGGGACACCACTCATGACAGACACCAAGTAGATTGAACTCCGTTCACCACCACTCTTTGGGCCCGGCCATCCAGCCAGTTTTTTACCCAGCGAAGCGTGTGCCCATCGAAGCCATGAGCAGCCAGTGACACCAGGAGAATGCTGTGGGTAATGATGTCAAAGGCCTTACTAAAGTCAAGGTAGACAACATCCACAGCCTTTCGCTCATCCAATAAGCAGGTCACCCTGTCATAGAATTACATTCAGTACACTGCAGAATGAAAAATCTGAAATCAAGGGGAATCACAGGACAAATGCACTTTAAATCAAAGGAAATTTGCACTTGCAAACACTTATTCACATGGAAAAACATTCTAATAGTAGTAGTGATTTTGATCATTGCAGCAGGTGCACCCACCCAATGAAAATAGGGCTTCTTGGATGCTGAAGTGTAGCAGCTACTGATTGCTCCTGTTCTTAAGGCTTCATGGTAGTTGGGGTCTTCGGCCAATACGAGCCACTCTTGATCGCAGATCAGATTCAACCTGGGTATAAATGGAGTCCCCCAGTGGAGCCATTTTGAGCATGTTTCCTGGAGCAGCATGCTGTGGTCTAGGACTCTCCCCTTGGGTTGGGTTGGGACACCACCCGAGGAAACTCTTTGAGGTGACTTGGTTTGGGATGCTGCCCTCTCAAGGTTGAGAGCCCTCACTTTTTAGGTGAGTGATAGAGCATTTTGGGTTGTTGTTAAACCCTAAGCAGTTGTTCTGTTCTCCTCTCACAGATGTTCAAACCTGTAATTTGCAGAGGGCTAGTTAATTGTGTTGATAATAAATTTTTAATTTTTGGTGGTTGGTTGTTTATTTGAGATTGGTAGCAATCATATGGCTTTTCTCATGAACCTAGTCTGTACTCTGGTTGATAGAGGGGTTGGAAAGATCATTCTTAAAAAGGAATAGACCATTTTAAAAATATGTCAGTATCCATTGTTTTAGAAGTGACAAAGTTTTGAAATAACTCTGTCAAAGTGTCAGCTATACTGCTAATTTCTCATCTTATGATCTTCTAATGTAAACATACCAACTAATGCATTATTCTTTGTGTTTACGTGTTTATATTTTTTCCTTCTTGATTCAGTAATATACATTATAAAAATAATTTGTAGAGTGGAGGTGAGTTACAAGTCTATTTTTAACTTTGCAGTTGTCAATTAGTAACTTGTCTGTGGCTGGTGTTTCTTGGTTCATAGTGAAAAAGTGTTTCAAAATTTTGCTGTTGGTGGTATTTTTTAAAATACTGTATTTGGTATTTTCTTTTATTTCTGAGGAGATAAAGTTGGTGTTTCTTTGTGCTTCCAGTATATCTTTCCTATAAGACATTAAACGTTCAAGAAGATCTGAACTGTCACAAAACCAGTGTTAGAGGCTACAGCAGTGGAGAGGCAGCAGTTTGTGTATAGCTTCAAAGTAAGAAAAAAAGCTACTTTTGAAGGCAGTCCATTCCAGACTACTGGCTGCAATTTAGCAGTTCTTTCTAGATAGCTCTGCTGATCTGGGACCTGACCTAATACCCATAAAGGTGAGTTGTAGTCTGTCAGTGTAGACATTAGATGAGTTCTGTTAAGATCCTTTGCTATGAAAGAAAACCTTAAGATTGAAACTGAGCATCTCTGATAAACTGTTAAGCAAATACTGGTTGCATTATAGAGTAGGTGGAAAGAGAAAGATATGATCAAAACCAGCCATAAAGAAAGGTTGGGAAGAAAGATAACTCTAGAAAATCATGGAGTTATGCTGTAGGGCATAAGGGTGTTGAGTCTATTGATTTTTATCTTTTGCACAATGTGGAGTGAAATATTTGCTGTCTTTTTTTTTTTAGAACACAAGCTATTATTGTATTGTCATGGTTTAAGCCCAGTCAGCAACAAATCACCATGTGGCTGCTCACTCACTCATCCCCCCATGGTGGGATGGGAGGAGAATCCTCCCTAGCCAAACCCAGGACACATATCATGACAGTAACCTGTGATTTCTTACTCATTAATGTCTGTTGTACTTTGTTGAGTGAATTGAATACTGGAACCAAGATCAGCATTGTTTAAGTGGTACCAAAATTCTCTGTGAACTTTATTAATTAAATGACATTCTACTATCATCACTAAACTATATTCACTGAAGCTCAAAACACAGTAAAGTTTTGGAACAGTGACTATAAATTCACACTTTAGCAGTTTAACACAGCTTTGCTGAGGCCGCTGTCATTTTTCTTTAAGCTAGAAGTTCAAGGTGTGAAATTCTGATATAGATAGGAACATTATATGCTTATGTTGTTTTTGATGGGATTCAGCTCACAGATTCTGTAAAGTAAACACCCTAATAGCAGGATTATTTTAGAATGAATCAGATATAAAGGGGAGAAAAATCTATTTCTGAGAAATAGATTCCACTTAATGTGCATGAATTAATGATTCAGAGAGTGAAAGAATCAGTAGCATGCTCTTGCACTCACTTCAAATGCTTCAAATGAAGACATCAGGTAGACTTAAGTCCTCAAGGGCTGTATAAGTACTTCAGCACTGGAAGTTATGTGAGACAGAGAAATGACTAATCCCTGGATTCCAACATAATGAACTGCGAGATGCTCAACTCCATGAAGTTTGAGACATTCCTGACAGATAAGCAATCGAAACTTAATTCCTCAGAAAACTGCATGTGAAATAAAGAGTAGGTCTCTCTTTTAGGGTCTATATTTTTTGCATGTTGTTTTGTTTTTGTTTTTGATTTTTTTAATTAATTTTACTAGCTGGACCAGAGCAGCCAGGAAAAGTTTATCTAACTTATTTGTCTGCTAAAAGCTCATCTGTGTGTTAGGCGTTTATGTAAAACAGCTGAGCTTCCAAAGAACTGCTTCTTGCACAAACACTAAATAATAGCACACCTTTTCTTACCCTGACTTTGTTGCAGATTGATACAGATTAATACATTTATCCTGTTATGGAAATTAATTCTTAAAAAAATATTTTCAGGGAAATTCATTCTTCACTCGTTGAAAACATGAATGTATTTTTCAGTCATTAAGCAACATTCCTTTCCTCTCGTCTTTTTTTTACTTGAAAATGTACCTGTTCTCCCTATCTTTTTTTTTTTTTTTTTTTTTTTTTTTTTTTGTTCAAGGGCTTAATCCAATAAGAGATTATATGTACTTCTGTATGATACATCTAAATAACTTTACTAGTGCTAATGCCCTGCATTATCCATACTGTATTGGAATCAGGTAGAGCTACTCTGGTTAGACTTCTGAAATCTGCTTGTCCAAAATTAGCCCACCTATTTATACACAAAACTTCATTGTGCCATTTAGACAGGAATTTAATTCCTCAAAGATGTTGAGAGACTTTGGAGCAAGTGAAAAAAGAAACTGAGGATAAAGAAATTGTCTCAAATGTTCAGGGGCCTGTCAATTATAGGAATATAGATCTGTAGTAAATAAAGTTGCACATTTTAAATTATGGAAAAAGACTTGCTCTTTATCTAACTTCGATCATGTGGGTATGAAAGAGCTACAGATCCTCCATAAAACTTCAGTGAAGATGTATCCATTAAGCAATTAAGCAAAATCAGGGGCAAGCTGAGCATTCTCTGTAAAATAGTGGGGGAAAAAATTGAGAGGCAAACTGTCCTTGCTTTTAGTAGACAGGAGTAGGAGATGAGACTTAAAGTGGAAAATCTGATGTTCTTACTCAAGGTGAGAAAAACTTTATTCAAGAAACATAAATTACAACAGTAGTCAGGAGTGAGGTGTTATTTGGTATCCAGTTAAAAATAGGGACTGAACATGACTGCATCGGTGGCATCTTTGTAAAACATGTATTTCCAAGTTAAAAAATATGTCTTTCGAATGCACCCCTCCTCAGGTAAGTGGCTTAGCACCATTTAGTTAGAGAAAAAATACTTGTAGCGAGAGTATTTCATGAAAGCAACAGTTTAAATGTTTTTCTTCTTGTTGTTCTCCACATCCCCACCCTCCTCACCTTTCTTTATGTTAACATATGATAACTTATTATGCAAATCACAGTATATGCACACAAGCAATAGGAAGAAGATTATATTATGGAGGGTCAGGCTGCTTCTGCTTCACAGGTGCAATGATATCCCACTATCACAAAAGTGAGAGTTCAGGACAACCACTTCTCAATTCCTAAAACAAATTCACTTCTTCTGTAGTATGAGACCGGTCTGTTACAAATAGCCTTTCCTTCACCAACAAAAAATATATAGACAAAATTAATTATTTTCTCTGATTTAGCTAACGTACTGACTTTGCCTGCTTTTAGAAGTAATAAAGATTATATAATAAACCTTACTAGACAACTTCTGCATTGGATTAGTCCCCAGGGTATTTAATTCCTACCTGAGATAAAATTATGGAAATCCTCAAGTATTCCATTTCTATATAATTATGGTGGTTTGAAGTCAGATGGTAGTCAATCACCATGTGGCCAGTCATTTACTTCCCCCCGCCCCTCCCCAGTGAAAGAGGGGAGGGACAAAAAAAAAGAAATTTGTAGGCTGAATAAAAAAAATGTAGTATAGTAGCAAAACAACAGTAACAATAGTAAGTCCAAACAGGTAATATATAACGCAGTTGCTCACCAAATGGCGACCAGTACGCAGCCCAGCCACAGCAGCGATCCCGACCACACCAGAAATCCCGGTGCCAACCAGGAAATGGAAATGGAAACAAGAGAGCATGCATCTGCCTATATACTGAGCATGATGTCACGTGATATATGGAATACTCCAATGATCGATCCAGACCCGGCCCTCTAGCTGTGCTCCCTCTCAGCCCAAGGAAGATGAACTCTATCCTGACCAAAACCAGGACAGTCTCCACCCCTTATTCCATATCATTTACGTTATGCTCAGGTTCCAAATACATTCTAAGGAATCACCACCCCTTTTCCCGGGGCTCACAGATATCATTCCCTCAGTCTATGCACCATCTTTCCAAAATGTCTACCAAGTTCATTTAGTCCATGACTTTGGGCTCCATCTGTCATGACAGTCTTTAAGGCTGGAGCAATGAGGCGGAGTTGGCTTGGTCAGTGGAGCAGAAGGCTGTGGATGTGGCAGGAGGATGTTGCGGGGCACCAATTGCAATAAGAGGGTTATTTGACAGTTCGATTCATTGGCTATTTTCACCTAAAATCAAATTTCCTTGAGGCACACATCAGACTTCTCCGTCCTCCTGCATTACCCACCAAGGGCACCCAGATCCTTGGGCAAAAGTAATCCCACACATGGGTTTACCTTTACCCAATGCAGTAATAACCTGGACTGTCTTCCCCAACATATTCCTAATGCACACTACAGGGGCTTTATCCCTATCCATGGTATGTAGGAGGTTTGATTGAGCAGGGCCAGCTTGCTTGGCAGATCCTCTGGTATTGACTAACCAGGTGGCTTTTGTTAAATGCACGTCCCAGTGTTTGAAAGTTCCACCACCCATTGCTCTCAGTGTAGTTTTTAGCAATCCATTGTATTACTCAATTTTTCCAGAGGCTGGTGCATGGTAGGGAATGTGATATATCCACTCAATACCATGTTCTTTGGCCCAAGCATCTATGAGGTTGTTTCAGAAATGTGTCCCAATATCTGACTCAATTCTTTTTGGTGTGCCATGCCGCTATAAGACTTTCTCCTCAAGGCCTAAAATGGTGTTCCGGGCAGCGGCATGGGGCACGGCATAAGTTTCCAACCATCCGGTTGCTTCCACCATTGTAAGCACATAGTGTTTGCCATGACAAGTTTGTGGGAGCGTGATATAATCAATCTGCCAGGCCTCCCCATATTTATATTTTAACCATCGTCCTCCATACCAAATGGACTTTAACTGGTTGGCTTGCTTGATCATAGCACATGTCTCACATTCATGGATTACCTGTGCAATAACATCCATGCTTAAGTCCACCCCTTGGTCACAAGCCCATCTATATGTTGCATCTCTTCCCTGATGGCCTGAGGAGTCACGGGCCCAGTGAACCAGAAATTGTTCACCCTTATGTTGCCAGTCCAGATCTACTTGAGCCACCTTAATCTTGGCAGCTTGATCCGCCTGTTGGTTGTTCTGATGTTCTTCAGTGGCCCAGCTCTTGGGTACATGAGCATCTACATGGCGTACTTTCACAACCAGATTCTCTACCTGAGCAGCAATTCAGTAGCCCAGATGGGTTTGCCTCTGCGTTGCCAGTTGCTCTGTTTCCACTGCTGTAACCACCCCCACAGGGCATTTGCCACCACCCATGAGTCAGTATAGAGGTAGAGCACTGGCCACTTTTCTCACTCAGCGATATCCAAGGCCAGCTGGATGGCTTTCACCTCTGCAAACTGACTCAATTCACCTTCTCCTTCAGCAGCTTCAGCGACCCATTGTGTGAGGCTCCACACAGCTGCTTTCCACCTTCGATGTTTCCCCACAATGTGACAGGACCCGTCGATAAACAGGGCATATCGCTTCTCATTATTCAGTAGTTTATTATATGGTGGGGCCTCTTCAACACACATTACTTCTTCCTCTGGTGCCATTCCAAAATCTTTGCCTTCTGGCCAATTTGTAATCACTTCCAGTATTCCTGGATGGGGGCTCCCTATTCGAGCCCATTGTGTGATTAATGTGACCCATTTACTCCACGTGGCATCAGTTGCGTGGTGTGTAGAGGGGACACTCCCTTTGAACATCCAGCCCAGCACTGGCAGTCGGGGTGCCAGAAGGATCTGTGCTTCAGTCCCAATCACCTCTGAAGCAGCTCAGACCCCTTCACATGCTGCCAGTATCTCCTGTTTGGTTGGAGTATAGCGGTCCTTCGATCCTGTGTATCCCCGACTCCAAAACCCCAGGGGTCGACCCTGAGTCTCCCCTGGTGCTCTCTGCCAGAGACTCCAGGTAGGGCCATTCTTCCCAGCTGCAGTGTAGAACATTTTTAACATCTTGCCCTGTCCAAACTGGCCCAAGGGCTACTGAATGAACTATTTCCTCTTTAATTTGTTCAAAAGCTTGTCATTGCTCCGAACCCCATATAAAATCATTCTTTTTCCGGGTTACCTGATAGAGAGGGTTTACAATCTGACTGTAATTTGGAATGTACAGTCTCCAGAAATGGACAACACCTAAGAAAGCTTGAGTTTTCTTTTCATTAGTCAGTGGGGACATAGCTGTTATTAATCACCTCCATTGGAATCTGACGACATCCATCTTTCTATTTTATTCCTAAAAACTGAATCTCTTGTGCAGGTCCCTTGACCTTACCATGCTTTATGACAAAATGGGCTCTCAGAAGGATTTGGGTTATTTTCTCCCTTTTCTCAAAAACTTCTTCTGCTGTATTACCCTGTATAATGATATCACCAATGTACTGTAAGCGTTCTGGGGTTTCACCCTGTTCCAGTGCAGTCTGGATCAGTCCATAGCAAATGGTGGGGTTGTGTTTCCACCCCTGGGGCAGTCGATTCCAGGTGTATTGGACACCCCTCCAGGTAAAAGCAGACTGTGGCCTGCATTCTGCCGCCAGAGGGATGGAGAGAAATGTGTTGGCAATATCAATCGTGGCATACCTCTTGGCTGACATTGACTCCAGGTTGTACTAAAGTTCTAGCATGCCTGGTGCAGCAACACTCAGCGGTGGTGTGACTTCATTCAGGCCACGATAGTCTACTGTCAATCTCCACTCTCCATTAGACTTTCGCACTGGCCATATGGGGCTGTTAAAGGGGGAGCTCATCTTGCTGATGACTCCTTGGCTCTCTAGCTGACAAATCAGTTTATGGATAGGGATTACAGAGTCTTGATTGGTGTGATATTGCCGTCGGTGCCCGGTTGTAGTGGCAATTGGCACCCGTTGTTCTTTGACCCTCAGCAATCCCAGAACAGAAGGATCCTCTGAGAGACCAGGTAACACAGACAGCTGTTTAATTTCTTCTGTTTCCAAGGCAGTTATACCAAAAGCCCACTGATACAATTTTGGGTCCTTAAAATACCCTCTTCTGAGATAATCTATGCCAACAATACATGGAGAGTCTGGGCCAGTCACAATGGGGTGTTTTTCCCACTCTTTTCCACTTAGGCTCACCTTGGCTTTCAATACCGTCAACTGTTGAGACCCCCCGTCACTCCTGAAATACAAATGGATTCTGCCCCTTTAAAATTTGATGGCATTAGGGTGCATTGAGCACCAGTGTCCACTAAAGCCTTGTACTGCTGGGGGTCAGATGTGCCAGGCCATCGTATCCACATGGGCCAATAAACTCGATTGTCCCTGTCCTCCACCTGGCTGGAGGCAGGGCCCCTCTAATGTTGGTCATAATACCTGCTAACGACAAATGGGTTAGTGTGGTGTGCACGGGTTTCAGCCTCATCTTGATCACTCACTTCTTGTGAATACAAATCAGAAGTTCTTCTCATAGGATTGTGAGCAAAGTCGACCTTTCTGCTCTGTTTGGGCACTTGACTACTAGAAACCGGAGCAGCATTTCTCCTAAAAGGACACCATTTTGTACTTGTTTTTCCTTCCAGTTCACGTACCCACTCTTCTAGGAGGTAGGTACACATTCCATCCCATTTTTTCAAGTCTTCTCCATGCTCACACAGGCAATGCCACAGATTCCCCCATGGTGTATAACAGTTCTCTCAAGTAGAGAAACGACTGCTCCTAATAGCCGAGATCCTAGTCCGTGCAAGTGGGGAGTAGGACATGTCCTCTTTAAATTACTGAAATTCTTGAGATAATTTCTCTACAGCCACGACAAGGGAGGAAGAGAGACTTTCTTCATATTGTAGTAGTCAGCGAGCCAATTCATCCATTGGTCCCTCTTCATGTCTCCAATCCATTACTGCTAATGCATTGGCATATGATGATAGTGTGCTCTGTACAAACTTCTGCCACACGGGCCAGGTGCATCAGACTTCATCTGGATCTGTGGGTAGCTGTGCATTGTCTGGGTCATAGTAAACCATCTCCCACACAGCTAACTCCCTCAAATATTGAATACCTCTCTCTGTAGTGGTTCACTTATGTGTATGACATACTAAATATCCCTTGATGGGATACCTCTCCCTCACACTTGACAGAAGTTGCCTCCAGAGACTGAGATTTTGTGTCTCCTTTCCAATGGCTTTGTCGATGCCCCCTTCCCTAGACAGGGATCCCAGCTGCCTGGCCTCCCTACCCTCTAATTCCGTGCTACTGGCCCCGCTATCCCAGCATTGGAGCAGCCAGGTAATGAGTCGCTCACCTGGATGGTGGCTAAAATCTTTTCACATGTCTCGCAACCCACTCAGGGATAAGGATTGGGTGACTATCACTGGCTCTACCTCCTCCTCCTCCTGTTCTCGTGATGGGCCTTGTTCATCGTCACCCTGTACACTGCAAGGGGATTTTCTCGTGTATTTCTTCTTCTGTATGGAAGCAACTGACACTGTCATGGATTGGTCCTCTGGTTCAGCTGCAGCGCCTGTCCTCGGGCTTGTAGTGGCTGCAGTTTCTGTTGTGGACTTTGGAGTGGTTGCAGTGTCTGCTATTTTGTTGCCAGATCCAGAGCCCTTCTCTTCATTTTGAGGGTGCTGAACAGGGTTTAATAGCACTCGGTAGGTGTGGGCTGGGCCCCAGCATGTTACAGTGAGCTCTGCCTCTCTGGAATTACCTGGGTGACAACATACTTTTCCCAAATATTTTACTAGTTCTTCAGGATTCTGCACTTGTTCAGGAGTGAAGTTCCAATACACCGGAGATGCCCACTGTTCTAGGTACTTGCCCATGCTACTCCACACCCCCAGCCACTCATAATTCTCCAATCTTGGGGTAGATCTCCAGGTGATGTTCTTAAATAGTTGCTTAGTCTTGAACAAAACCTGAACCACATGCAGGAACACACTAGCTCCTAGCAGTAAGATGACCATGGATGACATTCCAAGAATATTTGATATTCCTGAAATTCTCAAACACAATTGTAAATAGCCCCAGGACCAACGACTGCATCTTGTCATAGATCAGCATCACATAGTACAGAAAAACCAAGATCTCAACCCAACTCTCATGGACGGTGAGCAACAGCATGGGCAATACATATGGCAAATGAGGTGATAAAATCTTAAGGAGCCAAGCAATAGACATTATGACCTGATTTGTCATTATCTCAAACCTCAAGCCACATGTTGGGTACCAAAACGCTGTCATGGTTTGAACTCAGCCAGTAGCCAATCACCACGTGGGCAGTCTCTTACTCCCCTTCCCTTCCCTTCCCTTCCCTTCCCTTCCCTTCCCTTCCCTTCCCTTCCCTTCCCTTCCCTTCCCTTCCCTTCCCTTCCCTTCCCTTCCCTTCCCTTCCCTTCCCTTCCCTTCCCTTCCCTTCCCTTCCCTTCCCTTCCCTTCCCTTCCCTTCCCTTCCCTTCCCTTCCCTTCCCTTCCCTTCCCTTCCCTTCCCTTCCCTTCCCTTCCCTTCCCTTCCCTTCCCTTCCCTTCCCTTCCCTTCCCTTCCCTTCCCTTCCCAGATCATCTATATAATTAAACACAATATCATTATTATGTGTCTGTATATGTGAAAAATTGCAGTTGTACCACTAGCTTTAATTTTGGCATTTCTCAACTTTAACTGTTGAGTTTTGTTTTTCTGTACTCATTCATATGCTGAATATATGATTTTATGAGTAAGACAGCTTTAATTGTTATGAAAGGGGAATTTCCAGAGAATATATAGAATAATATATTTAATATATTATAAATAAACTGATAAGCACTTAAAACTAATTCTTTGATTTAATCAAGGTTTCCATGAAGTGTCCATATGGAAATCTTTACTATAAGACATTTTAAATCACAGCTTTTAATTGGAAAGTAAACCTATTCAGATAGCTTTTCTCATGTTCATGCATATTATCATTTCTTTGTTTTTATCAACACTACAAGCTTTCTCTTTTTTCGTGTTTTCATTTCCTTCATGGTACAATGAATAGATGTTCCATGAAAATTATGTTAAAATAACAGAGGAATGCCCATGAATATTCATAAGACTAATTATTATTCTTGCTTCTTGATTGTGAGGGAACTCAGGAAAGCTTGTACATGCAGAAAATAATGTAAAGAGAAGTTTGGAAGAAGGAATCTGTGTGATTTTTTTGTGTAGTTTTCAACATTTCAATTTATGTTTAGGATTACTTTATAACAAAAAAGTGCCAGTTACTTTGAAGGGGAGAAAAAGAAAGAACTAAAAGCCTAGCAACAAAAAATACCTGATACATCATTCAGATAAAACTAAATAATCACTAGAATATCATAACCCTTTAGAAATTAGAAGCCAACATAATAACGTTCTTGAATGGCTGTGGTTTTCCTTCCCTGTCTGATGTGCAGCAATGACCTTAAGAAAGTGCTGAGGTCAGCTAAGAGGTTACATTAAAAAAAAAGAAACATAAAAGTAGAATCAGTCAAGTGCTAAAATAGCATATGAAGTGCACCTCTGATCTGTCTGAGGAAATGGGATCTGCTCAGCGTCACAGGCATTCCTGCAACACCTTTCCTGTTCCGTGGTTTGCACACAAAGGATAGGTCCAACTTTCAGTCCCATCTGCTAGGTATGCACCCAGGCTGTGTCCTAGCTGCTGTTCAGGATGGGACCTGGCTGCATGCTATACTTCCACACGTATTAACTTCTTTTAGAAGGCAAACCAAACATCCTGGCAGGGTGTCTGTACACAATCCCTTTATTAAATGACTGGAGGAAAAAGACTGTGAGACACATTGTACATCATACTTGTCCCATAGACAGTCACGTTGTGCAGGACAGAGCTAATGAAGTTGTTAAAGTTCCTTTGTTCCCTTGCACAGCTAAATACCAAACACTTGTAACAGCCATTACAAAAAAGAATCAATAAAATTCCCTACATTAGTGCATTCATGTGTGTGCAATTAATTGTGTGCATGTAAAAATGTGTGTGTTTTTATGTTAATCTACTTCCTTTATGGATTCTTATTAGACAAGGATTAAAATATTTTCCACAAAACCATTTCTAAAAAAAGTGTTCATGAAAAAATAGTTGATGAAGAAATAAAATGAAGAAAATCCATTGCCTATAAAAGATCTATACAGATTGTAGTTTTCAGCATGAAAAAACCCCTTTGCCTCAAGATATATCAGTGATCAACAGGCTTTAATACATACATTTTTGAAGTGATTGTGTATCATTGCGGTTGTTGTGAGGCTAGAATTCCTAGTCGTTTTATCTCTGTAGCAATCTCATAGCAAGAGTTTTTCTTAATTCTGTCATCTAATAGAAGATGGAGTGATCTTTTAAGACAGCTTAACACATTTTATGATGTCTTATGACATCATAACAAGAGTTTATGCTCTTGTAGAATGACATTACACAATCAACATCATTCACTACCAAATTCCTTAGGTCTATCGTAATGTCATATCCACATAATTTTCTGGTTTCTTGCACCTTATGTTATCACTGACATCACACAAATGGAGCACAAAATGCTGATGAGTCAGAATTCTGGGGTGTCATTTGTCTGATGTAATTTAAGTGTCTTAATCTGAGTTCATCATTGTAAAATCCCTTTAGAGAAAGTGAAAGAAACAGGTATTTTGAAAAGGAAGTTATTCTTGGTTGGAAGTAGGCTTCTATATTTGTTTAAATGATTTTATCATAAAACTGTGTTTCCACTGTGCAGAGATGTACAGACTGTGTTAGAATGATGAGCCCATATATGGATACCAACACTGCAAATTACTACAGTTAGGTGAGATGAATCCTCTCTAGACTCCCTTTATAGTCAGTGGAAAGTCATGACATTTCAATGGGATGATCCATTTTATCTTAGAGTAGGTGCCCATGACAGGTGAATAGATGAATTACACTTCTGCTTTTCTATATGGTTTTCTTTCACTGAATTCCAAAAATATCCTCTAGGTGGAAATTATTACATCCATTTTCCATGTAGCTAAGTAGTAATTAAAGAGCAGATTTGAGAAAACTGTTTATAAGCTCTGAATACCAGATGTTTCCTAGGAACTATGTTTGCTGAGGCAGCTTGTTGCTTCTACTCAACACTAGCTATGAAAAGTGACAAATTACCCATAAACAAATACATGTATTAAAAAAATTCTTTTCTCACTTCTTTTTCACCTGAAGAGGAATCCCTGTGCTAATATGAGGAAGATAAAGAAAAAAGAAATAAAAAACACTTACCTGTAAAGAAATTCCAGCCTGTTTGAAGCCTGGAAAGTAGACTCAAAATATTAGGAAAAAACAATTTCAACAAAACCACACTACAAAGCAGGGAGGAATATAGCAAATATAACATAGGGGAAGCCAAGCTAACCCTACCAGTCAGTTAAGCCCCTTCCTTCTTCTCCATTGCCAACCAGGGAAGAGCAAGGAGTGCCAAGGAATTCTCGCCTTATTCACTTCTATTAAAACACAAGAATAGTCCCAGATGCTTGTAGGTGTAATGACCTGGAACAACCAGTCCTGTTCCACTCAGCTTCTTTGACATTGGGAACTGATTCCCTCGAAGTATAATCAAGGGGTGGGAAAGAAAAGAATTTAATCTCCTTCAAATAATGTTATCAGTTTTGCTGGCAGAAAAGTTGTTGTTTAACCCCAGCCAGTAACTAAGCACCACACAGCTGCTCGCTCACTCCTCCCCTCTTCCAGGGGCATGAGGAGGAGGATCGAAAAAAAAAGTAAAACTTGTGGGTTGAGATAAGAACAGTTTAATAACTAAAATTGAATAAAATATAATAATAACAATGATATTAAATAATAATAATAATAGTAATAAAAAAGGATATAACAAAAAGAGAGAGACATAAAAGCCAAGAAAAGACAAGTGATGCACAACGTAATTGCTCACCACCTGCTGATGCCTGAGCAGTGATCTGCCCCTCCTGGCCAACTCCCCCCAGTTTATATTCTGAGCATGTGTGAGAGTCAACTTGTAAAAATAGGTCCTGAAAGAAACAGGCCTGCAAGAAATAAAAACAGAAAAACAGCCTGAGAAAGAGATAAAGGTTAACAAAGGGAGTGGAGGCCCTCCGAGCTAAGGAATGTCTCAAACACTCACAAGTAACGAACCTATAGTCATGGGGTGGATAGTGTGGAGGTCGAAGCTGATAAGGCTGCCCGAATAACACAGGATGCAGCTGGAGGGGGGAGCCCTGTGGAGACAGGACAGTTCTGCTCTTGTGCACTTGGTCAAATTTCAGGGGCCATCTGTCTGGTGAATGACCTTTGCTTCATTATACACGAAATGCATATTAAAGTTAACAACCCTCAATATGCTAATGAAGACTAACAAGATCATGCTAATTACATCATCCCATGAAACACCTTACCCCTCCCCATACATGGGATACGTAGGTATGTGGGTTGACCTAGGGGACAGACCCAAGGACAGCGTGTATAAATTGAGGGGGGGCAAGGATTGGGGGACTGGGTCTAGAGGGTGAAGTGAAGTGAAGTGAAGTGAAGTGAAGTGAAGTGAAGTGAAGTGAAGTGAAGTGAAGTGAAGAAGATGGATGCCCCCTTGAACCCTCGCTGGTGGGATCGATGCAGGAACCCAGACCAGTGATCTGTATTCCTCTATTCCCTCCATCTCCCTCCTTTCCTTTTTCCCCTTTTCCTTCACTACCATTAAGCAATGAAAGGCATACTGTATTACTTGCCACAACTCATTATATACTTAGCCAGTTATTGTGTATCCAATTAGTATATTGTGGGAAGTTAACAAATGTCTGGACTTTGAGACTTGTCTCATGGTTGTCCACTCTGTTGGGGATTTACGAATCTGAGTCACTTGTCTCCCTCCTCTGAGCAGGACGTGACAACATGACATTCAATGTCATGGAATATCCCTTTTGTTAATTCAGGTCAGCTGTCCTGGCTATGGTTTCTCCCAACTTCTTGTGCATCTGCTTGATGGCATAGCATGAGAAACTGAAAAATCCTTAATTTAGAATAAGCACTACTTAGCAACAACTAAATCATCAGTGTGTTATCAGCATTAATCCCACACTAAATCCAAAACACACCGTACCAGCTACTAAAAGAAAATAAACCCTATCCCTGGCAATATCAGGATGAAGGTTTAATTCCAACTATATATTTATATCTGGTTTGAACATTTTATATGGAATTTTTTTTTTCTTGTTTGATTTTTTTTCATTTTTTCTGGAAATATACATTGAAAAGACATGTCACTAGCAATAATTTATCCAGTTATCCTGCATAATTTACAGGAAAGTGTGTTTCATTTACAGAGATATTTTTCTCTTGCTGTTAATGGGCACCAGATTAACAAGGGAAAAAAATGATAAGAAGCTCTTATCTGTATGGACACAGAATTTTCATTACTTCTTTGTAAGAAGTGAAGCCACAGCTTTTCAGGAAGATCACAAATTAGTTTATTGATCCCAAGAACATTGCGAGAAAGTAGAGTGGTGCAATTTATGCCTTATCTTGTCTTAAAACTTATACCTGCTTCTATAACATTGTTTATCATCTGCATGGAAATATAACTTGTTTCTGTTTTTTTAGATCTATTTTACACTGGGGAATACAAACAAAGAATAGCGTAACCTACTCCTTAAGCATTTGTCTGCACTGGCTGAGAAGAAGAACCATACAAATGAAATCCAATCTAATGGATAATCTTTTTGTCTTTATAGTTATAAAACTTTACTATGATAGAAGGAAAATATTAACTAAAATGCAGCAAAGGAAGAATGCTGATTTAACCTTTATCTTTCCCTACTCAACATCTGCATGCTTCTTACCATGTCTAAAGGTCCACCTACGTCTATTGTTCCCTTTTCACCTCCAAATGACTTGACAGCATGATTCTAAACCCAACTGTGATGCCTCTCTCCCTTCACAAACATTTGCCCTTACTAGTTGTAAAGTCAGTGCATCCAGTATTTCAGGAAAATATGTCTGTATTAGACAAAACTTTGCTGCTTTCTCCCCTTTTCAGAACATGCAGCCTCTCTCAGTAGAGGGGAATAGAAATCTTAAAAGTAGTTCAATTAACACTATAAATGCTCTGATCTCCTCTCTATATACCTTGTGCCTGCTGAGCTATAAAAATATGTGCTTTCTTCTATACACAAACATATAGAGCAATATAGTTCCCTTAGTGAGCTGAGGACATGAAAAGTGTGCTTTAATATAGCCATGGATGGAGGTATGCACCAAGGAATGCAGATTGGGAGTCTGTAGCCTGCATTACAGTGACAACACAGATGAACATTACAGGGAATGAGCAAAAAGCCAAGTTATTGTGTGGATATATAGATTGGAAGTAGGAACACAGAGATGATCTTCTATATGCAATACATGTGTTACATTCAGTGTCTACATTTTAAAATGTTGATCAATTAGAGAAAAAGTTGCAGAATAAAGCCATATAAATTATTTAGGGATGGAGAAAATGTCTGATAGTAAGAACATTAAAGAGTTCAATCTATCTCACTGAAAGAAGATAGAGAGGTGAATTCATTACAGTGTATAAAAAACCTTCAGGCATGGAAAAGTGAACAATGGAACATGGATTTTGTTTTCTTTTTCCTCTCTTCAATAAATGTCATGTACCTCTCTACTTGTTCAGTTTAGGTAAAACCCCTGAACTTTGTGAAATCTATCTTAAAATAATGACTATGAAATAGGATCTAATTTTCTGAAATTATGTTAAACCCTTTATTCTGAACACTGTGATTTTCCAGAAAGTTTGATATAATTTGAGAAGTATAGCACGTAAGAATGTCCTGAAATAAACAACATTATTACTGCTAGCTTGATACCAGCAAGAAAAGAGATCACACATCTTAGTGAAGAATTTGTAATAACTGGAAACTTACACTTTAAAAAAGACTAGACTCAAAATAGAGATTTCCCTCTCAAAAAAGGAAGCATAATTTGGAACAATATTAACTACTGTAAATGTGAACATTTGCTGAACTGTGGAAACTTGTATCAATGACCTAATTAAAGTTAATGTTTCCAAATGGTGTCCAACTCCTAGGCTGCTTTGTCTTCAGCTGCGATGCTGGGAGCCTTGGCTTCTCAGAGTTTTATGTTGCTAGCTTTGCTGTAGAAAGTGGAAGATCTCAGAGCTCTACCTCAAGCCTGAAGAGGAAATTGCATCTCCCTGGGCCTGAACAAGAAGCCAAGTCCTGGTGAAAGCCTAAGTTCCATAGGACTGTCTGGCAACAAATTAGAAAACTTACATAAGTCAGACTTTAGAGCATGTCTGTCCTGGTACTACAGATCTCAGAAGTTTCTATTGTAGTCTGATAAGTGGGCTGGCATGAAAACAAACATAAACCTTTTGCTTCTTTTGTGAACATCTCACTAGAAGTTTATGCAAGTGGATGTTCTGTGGAAAGTTTAAACTATACTAAAACGCTAATATATTTTTCACTTTAGGGCTTTTTTAATAATTCATTCAAAACTTTCTCACTGTCTTTTCCTCTAAGTCTAACAGTTGCTGCTCCCCTGGTTCAAGAAAGAACAAGACTTGTTCATTTGAGCTATACAACTTATTTAAACATGCTGTTCTTCTTCCTAGCTGCAAGGGGAGGGGGTCCTTACAACATATTCCAAGGAATAATGACATATTTTCTTCAGAGTTGCAACTTTCTCATATAGAGAGTAAAAACCTGACAATTTCTCATGAGACCCACAGTATGCTAGTGCTTAGAACTTTCATTTTTAAAAGAAAAATGATCTCTGTTCCCATTGAAAGGTGCAGAACTGACACAAACCCTACCTTTTGTGCTGAAATTCTTCATTCTATATCCCTGAAGTCAGTTGATACTTGCCATTGAGTTGCTTGTTAAAGAAGGCTGTGAGCAATAACTTGCTAAAAATATAATACTTACACATGATGAGTAGAACAGAAGTGAGACAGCTACTACCTCTCCATTCAGTGTTTATTGAAAAGTTAAATAGGAAAAATTACAAAGCAAAAGATGCAGTGCTTCATTTTGTGAAGCAGAAAGTAGTGTGATTGAGCTATAACAGATGACATAAATAAACTGCACACACTTGAAAACTCCGAGGGAGATAACAACCTATTGATCTACAACATTTAATAAAAAAGTTACAAACAAAAGCTGGTTATGTGTTTCATATGAAAAACACCATAGAACAGAGTTAAATTAGTCAAGGCAATAATATGCAATTTTTTCTTTTCTGCTCATATCGTTGTGAGAAATACAGCAAGATTACTTAAATGACAGTGAAAAAACATTTTTTTTCAATGCCACACCCAGTATTTTGTTTCATTTTTCATCACTCCTTTTCCTACTATGTCAAAAGCTTTTTTTTTTTGCCTTTTTTTTTTTTTTTTTAATTGGTGAACACGTGTTCTTTTCTCTTAATGATGTAAAGTCCTGGTTTGGTAACACCAACATAGCCATATATAAACTACAGGTTCATTAACGATATGTTCACAAAAGCAATCCTGAATAGTCTAGAAGGGTCACAGAATGTAATTATGTCCAAAGAAAAGGCAAAGCAAGTGATGCTGCTTCAGAGGTGCAATAAAAGTGATAAATCTGATATCATTTGAGAGCTCTATCTGAAACCCAAATAGAGGAGAGCCTAATTCAAAGTTTAAGGATCCTGAATGATAAAATTAAATAGATTCTGCAATAAAATTCTATGATCATTTACAAAGGTTATGTTATGATACCATATTGTTCAGATTTTGGGCACCATTAATATGGTAACGTAATTAAAATGGAAGTTACATATTTTCTAGTCTGTATTTTTAACTGCAGGAGAACCTACTGAAACTATATTCTGAGAAAGTGAAATATGATTGTGCAGTGTAACTGCATAACATTGATAACATTGGTTGTCATTGTCCAAATATCCAGTGTCCAAATTACTGAGTCTTTTTACAGTAGATGTGACATTAAGCACAATCTACACTGTTTTGCTCAAAGGTGTAAGAATGTTGCTCAATTGACATACCAAGAACGTATGAGTGTTCTGTGTGATTACATGATAAAATGGCCACGAACCACATTAGATCATTGTTTAGCATTATTAGACAATTTTAGCTATGGTATATTCAGTAAACATTTGAAATTTCCTCAGCTGTAGAAATGTGTATGCGCATGGTAAGAACTAAGGTATTTTACTTGTGAGTAGTAGTACACAGATACATAGATGACTCGGTAGAAGAAACTAAATGTTTTATGCACCTGAGCTATTTTGAGAGGAGAGCTATGATACTAAAGAGAATACAGCACTATATTAGACATTAAACTGAGAGAGAGAAGACAACAAAAAAACATCATGAACATAAACACAGAATTCAACAATCATCTGGTTTAATAATTAAACTTGAAGAAATGGACAACACAAAAAAAAAGATGAGATGGTTCAATTAGCAAAGTGATCTTCTATGGAAACTTCAGGAAAAATGAGATAATTCTAAGGACATACTTCTACTTTGAAGTTAATGGCAAAACTCCAGCTGAAGTCACTGCAAGCAGAAACAAGCCCTAAACAATGAACGGAAGAGTCTGGCAATATTTCAGGACTCCATCAGTTTGAATGATTCATGCAGTGCCAAGTGTTTGGGTATCTGGGACTGAAAAATAAACAATTTCTCTTCATACATATTACTGCTACAGGTATAACCATTTAGGAAGGATTGCAACACAGTCATATGCATAGAGTAAGTATTATGAGTATGCATATTTTCCTGTTTGGAAAAGAGTCTAATTAGCCCAGAAATACATTAAAGCAGGAAAAAAAAAAAAAAAAACAAACCAAAAAAACCCAAAACCATAAAACCAACCCAAAATTTTAGAATAAATCTTCTACTAGAATTTATCAAGAAAATTGCATATATTTTTTCCACACCTGTCTCACACTATTTTACAAAGCTATAACCTAAAGAAAATAATGTTTTGTTTTCATAAAACAACAATATCATGAACAGGAACTACCTGTAGTATAATTCTTAGGAAATCCACTACAGATTAGCTGTCTGGTTTGACACCAACCTCTTGAGAAATTTGGCAACATTTTTCCTAATACCACTAGTGAAAAAAATTCTGATTGTATGGTTATGATGACTGATAGCATGTTGAGGCACTGAGGGGAAAATTCCAGGCTCATTGAACTAGTGATTTCAGTGGAGCCAGGTTTTCATCTTTTCTATGTACAGCTATGAGAGATTCATTATATGTCAAAATTAGTATCTACCAGTCAGAGATAAAACATCTAGCAGACACATCATTTATGCCATGTCTGTTTTCTCAAGAAAATATTTATAACTTCTTATAAAATATTTAGATCTTCTAAAGAAGTAAAGATAAAGGATATGGTCAGGGTTATTATTACTAGCCTGTTAAAATCTTAATGAGAAGTAACTTCTGAAAGCTTTCTCTTTAAAAACAGTATCAAAGCTTTTACTGACTTAAGTCAAATCTCTCTCTTTGTTGCAGAAGTAATTAATATCTGCTAAAAATTATATTACCATTCTTTTCTGATAGTGCACACACCCTGAAAGTAAATACTGTGATCCTGGAAGAAGGTGAATGAGATTCCTGCTTAGTCAAAATAAAGGCAGAGTACGTGACAGGAAACAGGTAATATTGGGTTACATAAATCTCTGCTCTGATTTATTGTAGAAATTCTGAAGGAAGATTATAGAAATACCTTTTTTGGATTGCATTACTCACCTAGGAAATAAATAGTGAAATATTTGGTTTTATTAATTTGACTCCTGGTGTTTTGTTTTTGGTTTTGGTTTTTTTTCAGTATTGTGATCAATTGATTGATTGGTTTGTCTCATCCCTTATTACTGCATCCTGATTACAAGTGGTGCTGAAATGCTGCTTAAAGATGGAAAGTAAGTCAAACTGATGTTTTCCTAATAATGGATTTAATTGATATCTGCCATTCATTTTAGCTAATCAATAATAATATCATTTTTAAGCACATTACTTCCTTTGCTTCAAAATGAGTATAGGGTATTCCAAACTGTAAAGATTTTCTGCAGATTCTCCAATGGATTGACATTGTTTCAGTTACAATACCCTTTTTTTTAAGGATGGTACAGCACTATGGGTGAAATAAGTTATGACCACAATAAAATGAGAGGGGCTGAAAAGGCTAGTTTGCCTTCATACACAGCAATACCGTTTTAGCATTTCACATATTGGTTTTGGGTGGCATTTTAGTCAGTGAAACTGATATGAGTCTTTTACAGTGAGACCCAAAAATGACTAAGAGTTCAGACTGACAGGTGGAAACATCATATCTTCACAAATTCTGCATGATAAAGCAAACTGAAATCAGTGGCAGTTGATTTTTAAGGGCTGCATTGCAGGACAGTTCAGATGTCAAGTCACAGGTGAGCTACCCATGCACCAGGGAGTCAGCGCTGTAAGAAATGGTGAATCAATCAGCCAACTCAAGACATCCATTTCTTTTAATAAATCAGGTTCCAATAGTACCCAAGGAAGGAATTAAGGGGAATTCTCAAAGCCCTGCTCAGAACTAACTTTGAGAGAACTTTGTTTTTAAAAGTTCTCACCTCAAGTTCTTGTTATAGGTATGGTGAGACTTACCTCCCCTCTTGACTCCACGGTCAGAGTTATTGAGAAAAAGAACCTTAAGGACAAGTGTTGGACCATTTTTAAGAAGTTTTATAGCTACACAGACAAAAAAGCTCCTTTGCATAGAGAAAAAATTACTGTAGCATTAAAGGAAATCAAAGGAAAATTTCCTCAGGGCAGACTAACTCAAGGTTAGAAGATATGTTTTGTGTTCTAACATTTTTCCTTAGGACAAAAGTGGTTTTCTTGGGATAGATCTTTCTGTGGTCTCAATCTCAACAAAATGAGGTTAAATTTCTAAGCAGATGACAAAAGATTGTCCAGCTCTTCAGTGATATGAAGCAGAAGTCTGAAACTTTCCAAGAAGAGAAATTATGTTATGTTATATTCTATTGCATTTGGAAAGAGTATCATACCATTGATGTATAATATGATACAGAATACACTTAAAAAGAAAAAAAAGAGAAAATAAAAAAGAAACTCTATCTTGGTTTCATGGAAAAAAAATTACTGTTCTCATGTGGAAGAATTGCTGTGAAAGACACTTAACCACTAAAGCTGTGGTAGTACCTGTGAACTTTGAGTACCAGAACTGCTGGTTATGTTTGGAAGCTGACCTGGGTAAGCTTTCAGCTACATTCAGATATAGCTGAAAACATAACAGTGAGCTTAAAGGGATTTATAAAATGAAATCCCTGACATAAAAATAATTAAAATTACTAAAATACCATTTCATCTAGTAAATATCTTGTGACTGGAAGTCATTAGTTACTCTTTTAACACATCTTCATAGCTTAAGCAAAATTGCTTTTTCTTGAAAAACCCTCCATGTACTGATGATACTACTTGATTTTTCACAAGTACGTTTAGTTCCCACCTACCCTCAACACTCACATCAGTGGACAGCCAGGCAAAGGGGAAAAACTTCAGGGTTCCTGACATCAGAGAAGTTTTGGTCAGACTGTTTAAGTTATAACATGTAATTTTCAACTATAAAAGCATGAAAAGGAGAGATTTGGGTATTAGCAAATGGAAGGAAGTACCTAGATATCATTTTCTGTATGGTATACAGTTTATTATATATTAGGATATTTAAATTAGATACGTTCATTATACAAATACTCTTTTCTGTTTTCAACATCTTTTCCACTGTTAGTCTGAAAAACAACATATATCAAGAAGCTTGGCTTCTCTTATACCTGTTGCATATTTTTATAACACTATGTACAAGTCAGGACACAATAATTTTATACCAACATTCCTCTTTCAGGAAATACTTCTTTATGATCTATTTTTTAGAAGTAAACCTAGGCTGAGTCAATAGGCCTGACTCTTTTTTTTTTTCTCAAACCCAATTTTGAGGTGTGTGAGTTGGATCCATGTATGGGGATATATGCATTTTGATATATATTATAAAGTTTCAACTGCTAAATTCTTTCTAGACTGGAATTAACTGACACCAGATAAATTTTTCTCTTTCTTTTGTCACATTCTGTGATTGTCCGCTTGCTATTTATTGCTTAAACGTTTTGCAAGCATGAAAATAAGAAAATGTAATACAAGGCTTTATATACATTTTCCCCTTTGTATATTTCAGTGAAAATTTTTGATTTTTCTTTTAGAGATTTTTAAAAGTTTAAAAAAAAAAGGGTAGGGAGAAAAAAAAAAAGGGGAAAAGGAATATAAAGGACTTTATCTTATTTTTTTTATTTTTGCTTTCTTTTTTTTTTTTTTTCCCCCAGCAACTAGGAATATTCAGATATGTTCCCTTAAATATATTTTTTTTTCTTAGATATTTAGCTAAGTTTATATAAAAAATCCTTCAATTGGCTCATCTATAGGCAAAATATGTGTCTTCTGAGTAATTTGTAAAAAATGCACCAGCTGATGAATATTGAATATAGTCTTTTCTATTCTGCAACTATCCTCTCACGCTAACAAAGCTGACTGTATCAATGAATAGGGTCGCCAGCTCCCAACTGTTTTTATTCCCAGGACACTAAAGTCTGTTTATGTCTTTGGCTTTCATAGCTATAGAGTCTGCAGAATTATATATGTGAGGCTTGAGTAGACTGTTAATGATATTAGGTATTTTAGACTACATTATATCACAAAAACAGAGCAGAAGTTTCTGATAAGCTATGAGTGAACTGCCTGGTTTTAATACACATCTACCAAAGCTGAATGTAAATGACAAAGGCATAGTCATGCTCTTTGTAATTGTATACAAACCGTGTACGGTAAATAAATGTGTTTAATTTCTTTGATTTGTTGCACAAAAGGCAAATATATGCACAGAAGGGTTAAATGAGTGGGGTGGAAGAAAAATAAAAAAAAAAAGAAAGAAGAATGCTGCTTTTCAACCTGTAATCCCCACCCCCAAGAATTTGCATATGGTTTAAAGTATGATTGCTTATGGGGGTATTACTATAAAATGTTAATGCTTTCCCAAAGAATAATAATATGTTGCTGCCTTTTTAGTGATACAAATTCTGCCTTCCCTAATTTCATGACATCACTTCAAGCATGAATTGTCAGATCTGTTTAAGCTTTCTGTCATGGTTGGCAGCTTTCAATCACACTGATGAGTAGAGCACCTTGGTGAGTAGGTGACATTGTAGGTGAATTCACAGACTTTCCTTAATTATCCTCTCCTGTACATACATAACACTTTCTGGATTTAGAAACAGCCTTTTCTTTAGCATTTTTAAATTTAATAATGTATTTTTTTGTCATCAGGGCACTGAGTGTTTGACCATGCTGAAAATTATGTTATAAACAATGACAGGAGTAATGACTAAGATCCATAGACATGTCACAGCACCACAGCACACTCTTACAGTCTCATGACCATGTTAATGTTCCGAGTACAAATTAGAGGAAATAAACATCTATTGGTAAAGGCAGAAATCTATGTATATTTTAATGTATTTTAATAAGAGATTTTACACAATATGGTAAACATTTCACTGTGAGAAAAATATAGTATTTATACAATAAATATTGGTTTATTCATCAAATTTCAACAAAGGTGCTTACGAATTACAAACCAAAGAGATTTATTCCTGTTTGAATTTAAAAAGCTATAAAACCCATGGAACAAAAACACAACCAAACCTGATTACTTTGTGATCTGCAGCTATTTTAGGTAGTTGACAGACATTTATGACATATTACCATGGCAACAGTGGACTATCTCAATAGCTGTATTGCTTGTGAAGAGAATAAATTCTCAATATGCATTAAAATGCTTATAATTATTGCTCAGACTACATGTTCTGTAGAAATTGAAAGCTGTCTTTTTTTTTTTCCCCCTTCTTTCTTCTTTTTTCTTACAATAAGTATATTTTTTTCCTGACACTTCTTAAAGGGATTCTACCTGTGATAAATTTCAACAGTGCTCAATTAGTCCACTAGATGGAGCGTCTACCATTTCCAGGGAGGGGGAGGGAGGAAGCTATTGTGGAAGGTAATTTTCACAAGTATGTGTGAAAGTTTAGGGGAGGGGGTAAGCAAATTGCAATCTATTTAAACTTCTGTTTACAAGGCAGTCTTTTGATTCAGCCTCATTTGCCAGAATAAAAAATGTTTCACATCTACATAATGTATGATGGAATCTATCTGAGGAATGATTTAATTTAAAAAAAAAAAAAAAAAAAAAACCACAACAAAAAAAAACCAAGGGAAGTGGAAGGAGGGGAGAGGGAGAAAAGTTTTCAAGATTATCCATTAAGATTTCAGTGCTTCCCTTAATTCTGTGTGATTTCATATCTTTTGATTTAGAAATACAGCCTGCAGAAATCTTCGGAGGACTGTTTGCATTAATGCTGCAAAAGAGTAATTTCTGTGGAAAAGAAAAAGGAATGATAATGAAGCCTGTGTAGACTAGTGTGGGTGAGAAAAGGGGGGAAAAATGAAAGATGTGCTTCAATTAAAGGGAAACAGCAGTGGACGTTGTACTGTCGTAGGATGGCTGTGAAAATCAGGCAGGAGCTCCAAGGCGTTCTTTCAGTCCAGTGAGCACTGAGAAAGTAAAACTGAGCAGCTATGAGTTCAGAAGTAGTAGGTCAGTGCTGATCTGCTCAATCCACAGGCTTGGACACACCAATGACATGCATCATTTGTGAGGTTCAAATCAATAGGAAGCTAAGTAAGAGTTCCCTTACTCCCCCTACCTTCTTCCCCTTACCCCTAGAGACAAGACATTTACTTTCAGCAGCTAAATAAGAATGGATTTCCTGAAAGCTGGCTTTCAGCCAGGTTAATTTATGCATACGCAAACTTATGCTTCACCAATTTACTAAAACCCATCATTTAAGCCTGTTCAAATGTGCAGCTGTTTAAATGAGGTTGGAAGCAATTTTGCCACACCATGCTGATGTCAGTTAAAAGCTCAGTATTAGCAAAATGGGAAGGCATCAACAGAGTGTGTCTGCTACAGTGATCTGTGTTCCCCAGTGTCTAATGGATCAGGGAGACAGATATGCCTAGCTCATCGGCCTGTAAAGTTAAATTCAGATCTATTACCTATTACACACACGCATGTATATGAGGGGAAGCATTTTAAGTAGAATGAGAACTAGTCTGGTTCTGGCAAAAGTCCAGGGTGAGTCTGAATGGAGACTTTCAGGAAAAGCAGGATACAAAACTGCTAAGTGTGAAAATGGTTACAAACGATAGTTTATGTGAAAAAAAAGAAGTACTCAGAAATCTAGACATACCAGTAAGACAATCTGGGTAAAGAGTACATTTCCTGCTGTATAAAAACTGTGAGTAATATCTGCATCAGTTCTGGATACTAATTATCAACTTCATGAGCTGATGAAAATGGAAATTTTCATCAGAAATAATTGTAAACTGCTCTGCATTATGCAGATAAATGGATATTCTTGGTTTCTAGGAAAACAGCAAAGGCCTGATGATCTGCAAATGGGCCTGCCTCACTCTGAACCATGTGAGAAAATCTTTTATTTTTTCTGAGTTGGTTGTATCTACCACAGATTTTGGTTTCCATTCTGCATGTTTTAAATATAAGGAAGTTAGAGGATTTTTTTCTTTAAACAATATAAATAAAGAACACCACATCTGCTTTTAACTATCATTTTGGGCAAATAGCAGACTGAAAGGGAACTGAAAATAAATAAATAAGTATTGACCAAAGGCCATTTATTGTAATCTTGAAATTTTATGAAAAAGGGTTGAAATTTGTATTAGACTATTAAAATCGATTCTCTAATAACACTATCTAGATTCTTACTTCTGTCTCCGACATTGATAATGATTTTAATACTTTGAAGGCTTAGCTGCTATCTTTTATGATCTTAAGTAAGATAAGAGAAAGATGGAAAGTTAGAGGAGTGTTGTTTCTCCACAGGTGCTGCTGAAGCAGCTATTTTCTATTCCTGCCTTACAGTACAGCACTCCAATCTATGCAATTGTCTGAGTATTTAAGGATGGCTGATCTAAGATGTAATCTCAAAATCCTTCTGTTCTCTAGCTTCCTTTAGGCTGAATTAAAAAATGGAGCAAAACCTTCTACTTCTGATTGTCTTTGGTTTATATTTTGGGATTTTTTTTCAGAAATGTATGCTGCTCAGATTGAGTTTTGATAAAATTTAATAGGAGTATTTACATTACCTTCAGCTGCAGCTGGGTCGAGACCCCTTGAATCTAACATGCTGCTATACTAAGTCAATTACAGGTAGTTTAAAATGATGGTTAGAGGAGAATAGAATTTGTCACTTTATAGAAACACAGAATCTGAGTTAACTGAGAAGAATGTAACAATTTCTGGACTTTTTAAACATGGCTTGTTGACTTTCTTGGTCATAATTGCTTCTTTGGAGCTATTATGCTCTCATGTAAATACATATTTAAAGGCATTTCGGAAATGAGATTATTGGCCTAGTAGACCATGACAGTGCCAAAGGATTTGCAGTGCATACTGCAATAAAGCTGACAAAAGTCATGTATAAAGTATTATAAGCCACTCTGAATGTCTTAGCTGCTTAACTTCTTCAGCACAGCAAAAGACAGAGAAAGTACCATGACTTTGGACAAAATCATGTTTATATTAAACATATACAAAATTTTGTAAGCTTTAAACTGTGTCACTCCCACACATTCACAGGGATAGTAGCTAATTCTGAAAGCTACTTGTCATCAGAAAACATAAATTGAGTAGAAATAATATAGCAGAAGCAAACTCAAGAGCTTTCTCATCTCTTAAGTAGTTACTCTACAAAAAATGTATTTGGAAATGTAGGAATAAAAGCAGTTTGCCAAACAGGCAGAGTCTTAATAGGACAAAATTTTTTTGCAGAGAAGAGGGCTGAGTTCACAGTTAAGGCTCTGTACTGGGATTCTAATTCAGCAATAAATCTTAAATTTTTCTGTGTCTCAGAACCATATTATCATTCAAATGTCATAGCATAACATAACACTGGTGATTTTACACTTGAAGTTAAGTGATTTTTTTCAATGGAAATTACAGTTAGACATGGCAAACTAGTATAGTATGGTGTTCCTGATACAGCTCATCAAAATAGAACAGTATTTGACTCAGCTGCTGAATGATCTTTTTTATTCATGAACATTTGTTTGATTTAAAAATTTACCAAGGAGGAATAGCTTTTATTGTAAGTGTTGAAATAAAACATTTTGAAATTTCTCCCAAAATGAAGTTTTTATGTCAAATGATATCTTTAGTTTCAAAATTAATTTTAGAAATGGCATTTAATTTCAAAATGGATGTTATTTAAAAAATATTTTTTAAATATAAATATTTCTTTCTTTGAAACTTTGAACGGAAGCCCATTTTTCCATCAATTCTCCTAATTAAGAAATCGTGTTTCTCAAAATCTCATGTTTACTGTAGCAAAATGTGAATTTTGACAGAAAAAGCTTTTGCTTCCCCTCTCCCCTAGAAACTCTGGTTAGTGGAAAAAAGGTAATGGACATACTGATTAATGACTGTGCAGTTCTTACTAACTCTTCATTTAATATTCCATCCTTTTGATCTAGAAATAAGAGATCACAGCATAGCATGTAGTAAGATAGTAGAATCCATCCTGTATATATACCCTATATGTATAAAGTAATTAATGGGAAAAAAGGCTCATTTGAGATAACAAAGGCTTAGTAATAATAATCCATTTTACATATGGACAAAATTCCTGTTTATTTTGAGGAAAATGAAACCTTCATGCTGATAACTGCAAGGCACCCTTTTAAACAGTGTTAGAAAAGAAAAAAGAAAAAAAATAGCCAAACAAAGCCAACGCAAAACAAAACAAAAACAAAAACCAAGAACACGATGAGAAATACAGGAGGAGAAAACAAGAGGTAATGTTGTGACTGCTCAACTAATGAATCCTGGTTTACATGGATTTGATCCTTATCCCTGAGTCCAGTCTAAAGCTGTCCTTTTAGTTGAAGTATTTACGATTTCTTGTCTTTGTGGATTACATGACATTGAATAAAGGTTGTGTTTATACTTCAGCTTTTCTCTCAAGAACAGCTCAGCTGGGAGTACATCTTTTATTTGGCTGTCATCTTTCATAACTACAAAAACTTAATAATCTTCTGAAGACTTGGAGTTTGCCAAATTTGACTGAGAATTTGATTGAGATTGCCTTGTAATGCAGCAGTTATTTGAGGTACAGACAGTCAGATAACTAATCAGACAAACACAAACCAGAGAGTGATTATATGGCATTCATAGGCAAACAGGTTAAAAAAACCAAAACAACAACAAAAAAAAAAAAAACAAATGGAAGAAAAGAGTGAGCTTTGACAAACTGTGGCCAAGAATAGCTTGATAGACTTCTTTAGTACTGGAAGCGGTTAAGTTCAGGAGACCAATTCTAACCAGTTTGTAAGGGTAGAATCTATGAGCTCAAGTACACACTGTGAGAGTCCTACCTTCACATAAAATTGCTGTCAAGGACAAGAGAAATTACTACTTTACCTTTGCAATATAAAATGAGATATATTTACCTGTGTCAAGACAGAATTTCTTACATCCAAAATGTGAACAGCAGCAGTGTGCGACAATTTCTATTAAGTTATCTTTGCTAAATAATCAGACGTCAGAGCAACATCTCATACTATACATGCTTCCATCAATAGAATAAGTGACCAACTTTATTATGAATCTAGAATAAAACTATTAATTTTTGACCAGGATTACTTTGGTTTATTGCAAATGAAGTTCTAATGAAAACTGAGAATTTAGTTCTAAGAGAGGCTTGTTACCGTTGTTGTTGATGGACTAGAACAAGAATAATTTTCATAATTAATTGAAAAGCCAAGCATCCACTCAGCTGGTGCAAAGAAAGTGTTCAGTTAAGAATATTGTCACACTACTTCTTCCTTTATTTATATCAACTACTAAGAGTAGAGACATTAAAATGCTATGAAAGTTAGGTGAATAATCACCTGAATGCAGTCTGACTACAAAGTAAGTGAACTGAGGTGTTTCAGAACATTTCTATAGTTGGCAATTTGCATATTTGTTTTACCATATTGCTCAGTGATTAACGTATTTATATAAATCAGAACTGAGTCATAAATTATTTAATAATTGGGGGGAAAAAAAATGTCCTAAGTTAATCAGATAGTGAAAATTCCAGAAAAATTCAGATACTCTTTTCTTGGGAGAAAGATATTTTACAAGTGTCAGACTGGTTTTTGGCTTTTTAAAGTTCACCCACAATCAGTTCAATTTAAGTTTATAGTCTTGCTTCACTTTGCACCATAACATAATATTTCATTTTGTAGCATTGAGAATCAACCAGTCTGTCTCTTCTGTTTATCTGTTAGCATCTGCGAAGCTATGGAAAATAATGTAAATTGTTTGTCCTGTTGTGTAATAAGACAGGCACTCCAGAAGGCAAATTACCCCTAAGGTTCCTATCTAAAAGGGGCTGCCCTCTAGGCATGAGCATCTCTCTCCATTGATACTGAGTAAGGCTGGATGAGTAGCTTAGTCCATGTGATTTTAAGTCAGCTAAAGCTGTATGGTTAAATCTCATCTCTAGAGTCAGTCTATACTTGGCATGTACATAAATGGAAAGATGGATTTGAGGAGAGAAATGTCTAGACCCTACAACCTCCACATATAATTAGATTAATGACAAGTCTCCAGAGACCCCATCACAGGAGGAAATTATTTATCTGATCCAAATCTCAGAGACAGCAGTTGTAAGATTCCTAGTGTTTTCAGCAGCATTTGTATTATGCCACAGCTTACAATGGGTTTTTTTGCTCCTTTGTATGAAAATGTTTACGCCAAACTGTAAAGCAAACAAATAAAGAAGGCATTACAGGTAGGATTTATATTGCCTAGGTTTGGACATCAAACAATTAGTTATCTTAGGCTAAGATGATCATCTTAGGCTCTCTTTGTAGCTCAGTGAAGATAAATAGACACCTGCAAAGGGCAATCCATCTCACTAAGTTTAGATAGTCATCTTGAACCAAGAAGAATCTCTCCTGGATGCGTCTTTCTTTCTCCAGTAAATAAAATGGGAGCAGTCAGTGATTATTTAAGAATTTGACAATTTGCTGTTAAGAATCTAAGCCAGGCAAATTGAATCCCAACATAGACTGGGTAATTTTCTAACTCTTTCCTTTAACACTTTCATTACTGGCCATTCAGTAAAATGACTAAGCCTAGAAATCGAGCAAATTTTGTCAAGTAAAGAGTCATATTTCATAAGCTTCACACGGAAAGCAAAAATTAGACATTGTAGTCTGTGGAATGGGATTGCAGGAGTGTTTCCTCCTCACTGCGACACCCAAAGATTGACATTTCTCATAGATAGGACAGTTTCCCACAAAGCAGGGTCCTTTCCTTGAGGTCTGCATAGCACAGGTGGCCATTTGTATTCTGTTGAACAGACTCTTAGGCTATATATAATGAAAAGCTTTAATAAATCACAAAAACATAACACACCAATACAACCTTGTAAAACTGCAAAACATTTAAATGAATTCAACATTTAGGATTGCACTATTGTTGTATTTTGTTAACAGAAATAATATTCTTCATAATTTACAGAATTCAGATATAAGACTGTACATCAGTCCATCCCTATGCACCACAGAAGATTTGTATTGTATCAACCTTTCCAGATGCTCATTAACTGTGTTGTAAAAACCACCACTGAGAAGATAAAAATCATTTTGCTAGGTGGACTATAACTTTTTCAGTTTATCAGAAATGTTTTTTTCTCATTATATTTGAATATGTATGTTTTAATTGTTGAAAATTAGGCAATTTTTTACTTGTTCTACACCTAAACAACTGTTTTGCATCAACTGAGGGCTTTTGTGGCTCACCAATTCACTAAGTGAATACCCTTACTCACCAGCTGGACTGGAAGGTTCTCAGAGGAGGTGAGCAATTAAATCCCTGCAGGAGGGATGAATAACTATTCCACTTCAAAACATGAATATATAGTGACACTCAATGTCACCTAATAAGCAACTTCATTATCAATTACTTCATGTCTACTACAAGTAAACAGAACTATGTTTAAGTTGGATCTGAGCGTATCTGGCATGTCTTCACAGAGAATCCAGGTTTTCCTATTGTTTCTCATTCCTGGTGCTGCTTCTTGGTTATAAGGCTAGGAACTGCTTTTCCACTGTTTTCCTTTTTGTTCCTCCATCTCTCGGTTGGTCTTTGTAAGGTCTCAGGTACTACAAAGAGCTAATTTCTTCATCCCTGTGTGGTTTGAGCTCAGAGGTCAACTGAGTACCAGGCAGCTGCTCATTTCCCCCTTATCCCCAGCACTAGGAAGAAGGAAAGGAAAAGGCCCACAAAATTGAGATAAGGACAGGAAGGGATGATTTCATCCTTTAAGGCACAGGCAAAAAACAGACTCATTAGGGGAAGAAAAGAAGTACATATAATTTAACACAGACACTAACAGTAACAACACGTAACAGACAGAGTAGGACCATGAGAAGCATTACCACATCTTGAAAACACCTTCCCCCATCCCTCTCTTCTTTTCAGGCTCAGCTTTGCTCCCAATGTCTCTATGTCCTCCCTCCCAGCAGCACAGGGGGCGGGGAATGGGGGGGGTGTTGTCAGTCCTGCTACTTCTTCCATCTCGGAGTGGGGACTTCTGGCATTCTCCACCTGATCCAGCGTGGTCCTCTTCTCATAGGAGACAGTTTTCCACAAACCAGCTCCGATGGGCATGTGGGTGACCCCTGTGCACTGCAATCTCTGGCAGGTGCATCCGCCCAATGAAAAGAGGTCTTCTTGGGTGCTGAAGTGTAGCAACTCCTGATTGTCTTTGCTCTCGGGACTTCATGGTAGTTGGGGCCTTTGGCCAATGGGAGCTGCTATTGACTACAGATCAAATTCGGCCTGGGTATAAATGGAGTTCCCTGGGGCAGTACGCTGTGGTCGAGGAATCTCCCCTCGGGTTGGGATGCTGCCCAAGGAAACTCCTCGAGGTGCCTTGGGTTGGGACACTGTCCTGAGCAGGTCCTCGAGGTTGAGAGCCCTCACTTGTTAGGTGAGTGAGGGAGCATTTTGGGTTGTCGTTAAACCCCAAGGAGTTCTTTGTTCTGCGTTTTGGGTTGTCATTAAACCCTAGGAAGTTGTTCTGTTCTCCTCTCACAGACAATCAGACCTGTAGTTTGCGGAGGGCTAGTTAGTTGTGTTAATAATAAAATTTTAATTTTGGTGGTTTCTTGTTTATTTGAGAGCCTCTGTAACAAATTGGCATAGTCAGCAGGATGTCGATAGAAAAGTTATTACAAAAGTATAGTTGTGTCCCTTCTCCCCCAGATGTACAATGGGCAAAGGAGAAGTGGTTTGATCCAGTGGCAGTTGTGATAAAGTTGGAACAAAGCCAGGGAAGTTGGTGGAATAGCGGAAGTGAAGGAAAAATGTATGCCATTTTAGGTGCCTGCTTGATTCAGGTGCAGGATTATTTTGTAGTAGTGGAGAAAGATAAATTAGAGGAGTTTATCTGAAGACAGAACTGTTACGAGAAAGAGAGAGAAGGCAGTTATTAGAAAAAAAAATTGGAATTATGTTGGCACGAGCAAAAAAGCCTCCTAGTGTTGTTCAGATTTGAAAGTTAATTACAAGTGTAAATGCTGAGGAGTGAGATGGAGATATTTGGGAAGAGTCTGATGAAAGTAGCTTGGAGGAAATAGAGGAATTGGAGGAAAGAAATGTGCGACCTCTCATTAAAACAGAAAGGCCTACAGGTCCACAAGCTGAGAACGGCCTAGCCACCTGGATGGGACCCAAGCTTAGTGAACTTCAGGTTAAATATTCGTGTAAGCCAAGTGAAACTGAAACTGAGTATTTGTGGAGGGTTTCTTTAACAGGGGAGGGATAGAATTCTGTTGAGTGATGACGAGGCGGGAGGTTTCTGGGGTCCCGGAGTGTTTTTAAGTGACGGACCAGCAGGTAAGCAGTCAATAACATCTCGAGTTACTTACTGGGCTGGGGGTGTGGACCCTAAGGAGAGGGGGGAACCTGTTACCATTAAGGTGAAGGGACTGTCAGAGCTGGCAGAGGGAGTACAAAAGGTGGCTTGCATTCAGGCGATTGGTGAGAGGAGCAATATGGAATACCGCTGTTGTGTTGGTGGATCCCAGCCACCTTAGAGCTCTTGTTAGAGGGCTCCCAGACGCCTTAAAGATCCATGTCCAGTCCCTCAGAGAAAGGGTGCAAAGAGCTATTGAATGCCACAAGCGAAACCCCACCGCCCCTCACCTGCAAGTGTTAACGTGGGCAGAAGTGTTACATGATCTGGTTGCTTATGGGCGAGAGATGGGCTGGACTGACCCGGGTGGGGGCGGAGATGGAAGCTGGAAGATTCAGCAAGTCAGTTGGAAACTCCCCCCCAAGCAACCTCCTTGTAGAGAGTTTAAACCACCCTGGGATAAGTCAGGTCGATTTTATGATTCAGGAAGGAATCATCTTTGTGGAAGGTGTTGACACTGGGGGTACCCCAGGCAATATTACATGGGCAATCTACTGGTAATATTGTGAAGTTGGTGCAATTGCTGGAGGGCAGAACTCGAGAACAAATGAAAAATATTAGGGTTTGATGTTTTGGCAGGTAAACAGTGGTGTTTACCAGGTGGCAGAGTGTGGAGTTTTAGAGTTAAGGGGACAGAAGTTACCTGTGTCTCTCAATATCCATTGCCAACTGCTGCCAAACAGGGTATTTTTGAGGTGATTAATGATACTGAAAAAAGGTTATAAACAGTACACATTCCCTTATAATTCTCTGGTGTGGCTAGTCCCCAAATCAAAAAAAGGTGGCAATTAACAGTTGATTATAGGCAGCTGAATGCCCATCCAGGCCTTTTTTCAGCTGCAGGGCCTGGCTGGACTGGGCGCAGCCCTGCAGGAGTGCACCCACCAGGTCTGGGACGGGCTCTTTGTGGTTCCTTTGTTGGAAACAAACATAGATCATTTTGCTCCCAAGTAGGAAGGCATGCAATATACATTTGCATGTCTTGTCCGGGGATATCGGCACTCACCGACAATTGCTTGCTATGCACTGGCTCAAAAGCTTGCTAAAACCACGCCCGGAGAAGGGGTTAACATCTCTGGAACCCTCATTCCTGTGGGAGTCGGGCAGTGAGAAACCTCGAGGAAGTGCTATGTGCAGTTAGATAAATATTGTCACACATGGTAGATAGAGAAGGAAACACTCAAATCAATTTAATCAGGTAACAGAAGCCACTTTACTACTGAGGTGGTCCAGGAGTGAGCACACAGGAAATACAGTGGGTTTGCACACCCAACTATCCTCAGGCTAAGGGGCATTGTCATCATGCTTGGGAAGCCTTAGGTAAAGGTGGAAAAACTCACCGTATTAGTGCCCAATAGATAATTATTAATTTTTACCTTGATGCCCGGCTTCTAATCTGAGGCTTAGTTCTGTTTTTTTTGTTACGAACTTGGAAGAACAGATGACTTCGGCATCCTGATTGGCAATGATGATGGTGATCCATATGGGCAATCAAGACTTGGATGACAACACAGTGGCAAATGAAGAATGTGATTGAACTTGGTGCTATTGTGTTAATGCCACTTTAAGTCAATAAATGAAGAAAGTGGCAAGAGACTTGAGGCAATTGTTGCTATATTAAGCATTAATTGGTGTAGTGGTTTGACCTTGGCTAAATGCCACGTACCCACCAATTCACTCTTTCACTTCCCCTCCTTTCCCCCTTTTTTTCTCAACAGGGCAAAGAGGGGAAAGAAAATAAGATAGGAAAAAAAAAACAAACCCCAAACAACCCTTGTGGGTAAAACAAAAGCAGTTTTAAAATAAGCAAAGCGAAGCAAGGTCCATGTGGGGAAGCAAAAAGAAAACAGATTTATTCTCTACTTCCCATTAACAGGCGATGTCGGGCCTTCTCAGGAAGCAGGGCTCCAATACGCGTAGTGGTTGCCTCGGAGGACCAAGGGTGACCCCACCCCCTTCCTCCTTTTTCCCAGCTTTATACTTGAGCAGATGTCATATGGTCTGGAATATCCCTTTGGTCAGTTTGGGTCAGCTGTCCTGGATGTGTCCCCTCTCAAGATCTTGCCCACCCCGTCCCACTGTGGGGGGGGGGGGGGAAATGTTGGTAAGAGCCTTGGTGCTGTGTAAGCAGCAGTAGTCATAACACCAGTGTGCTATCAACACCCTGCCAGCTCCCAACATAAAACACATCACCATGAGGGCTGCTACAGGGGAAAACCAATTCTGGCTCAGCCAGACCCAGTACAATTGTTTAATTGGATATGTTTGAATCTTCCTTGTTGGAATGGTTAATCAGCTTCCTTCAATTTTGGGTGTAATATATTGTATGTTTGGAGTTGTTTTTTAAGATTTGATTGTATAATTATCTAGGAATGACAATCCACAATGAGTATGGAGAGTCACCAGGACTGCACTCCCTTTTAACCTTGGAGGCAAGAGGTGACTGCACCACCGCTTAAGGAAACCAGCCGAATCATGACAGTAGTCATGGGGTGGATTGTGTGTCAGGTGTACCTGCCCAATGAAAATAGGGCTTCTTGGGTGCTGAAGTGTAGCAGCTACTGATTGCCTTTGCTCTTGGGGCTTCACAGTAGTTGGGGCCTTTGGCCAATGGGAGCCGCTGTTGACCACAGATCAGATTCTGCCCAGGTATAAACGGAGTCCCCTGGGGAGCATTTTGAATTCATTCCCTGGATCAGCATGCTGTCATCAAGGACTCTCCCCTTGGGTTGGGACGCTTCAAAGTTTTGTTGAGTAAGCTACTAAAGTATTTGTTCAGAGGCCTCACAATACTTGGGTTTTCCTTTTCCAGTGCGGTGCAATGGCTACTTCAAATTTATGATAAATTATGTTCGTTTTCATTCATCTCAAAGTGGATAACTTTTGATAATCTGTATAAAGTCTTAATCTCTGTTAGAAATCCTGATCCTTTTCCACCAAGGGCTGCCTACACAGTTACTCCTCTTTGGTTTTGATTTCTCCTCTAAATACTTTACCTTTGGTTTTATTGAATATGAGCCTGATTATATCATATCGTTTCTCCAAGTTGCTAAAATCATGTTGAATTTTCACTGTTTCTCAAAGACCCCCCTCACCTTCTAGAGACCTCCACAGGCTTTTCTACCTGCTCCCTAACCAGTCACCTAAGTTATTAAAGAAAATACTGAACAAGACAAGGACAAGATCCCAAGGAACATCAGTTTCAGGAGTTGAATACTGACATCAAGTCATTGATATATATCTTTTTTTTTTTTTTTACCAGTAATGGAGCTTCATCCTACTTCCCACTGTCTCTTCTGGTACTAGTTACTCTTGACCTGTCCAATCTAAAAGAGAAACCATTCTATTACTTTCTGAGTACAGTGAAGGATGTGTTCAGGAGTTTGGCCATTTGGTAAGATGCCCAGTTTGAAGATCTGTCAATCACCACATTAAAGAGAGCCATATAGTAGCCCAATTTCTTAATATACTCAAGATATGTTAAGATGAAAACATAAATGGAAGTATTTTTTATACTAATCAAAACAGGCAATATTGCCGCACATGTTTAAAAAAGATGTAAGTAAAAAATACAGTAAAAGCTGTGCTTAATTTTCTTAGAAAATGTTTCAGAAATCTCTCTCATTCACCTCATTTACTGTTTTCCTTCTGATTAGCTGCTGGTACTAGCTTTTATAGCTAACCTTTACTTTGGTCATTAAAGGGGTCTGGACCTGCTTAATATTTGTTCTGAAACTCCTTCTATCAAGTTCAGAAATTAAAGATAATTTAGAAATAATTAGAATAAAGGTCTTTTTCTTCACAGATACATAAATACATTTTTGTTAATTGAGAATGATCTAGCTAGTAAAGTATTCCCTGTTTCAATGTAGTGTAACTCTAGCCTCTTTAGTGATTACTTAGCCTTTTTTTTTTTCAGTGGGAAATATGTATTTCCCTGAATCTTTCATTACATATCCACCAAAAAGGGTTACAAATACCTTTACTGACTCTGTATATAGTTTAGTAGATCTTAGACTAATAGAGACCAAGTGTGAATGCAATCAAACACTTTAAAGAGAACAGTAATAAATTCTGGTTCTTTTTTAAAAAAAAAAAAAAATAATCTTTTTTTCACTTTTTCACCTCTTTTAATATTGTCCTTTCATTTATTTTCGCTAGTCAGGACAAGGAAACCTTTTCTCCTTAATATTTACTTATTTTTTTCTCACTGATGTTTTAAGATATAAGAAGAAATCAGTTCAAATAGCCAATAAGGCTATGTAGCTAGCTGAACATCTCTTTGCAAGCCTCATAAGTGTTGCTTTTTCACTGTGGTCTATGTAAGAAATGGCAGACTACTTCATTAGACATCTAATACTTAAGCATACACATGCATCTCATACTGGATAACTGCTGAACCAGTGGAATTATAACATGCATAAAGAAAAATCTTTCCTTCATTTTATTAATTTGAAGATGAAACAGAACTATTGGGTTTGGTGAGATTTGTTTTGGTTCCTTCCAGAAAGCTCCATAAATAATTGAAAGCTGATTGACTAGAAATCTAAGAAGTCAGACAGGTTTAGACATTCACATTTCAGATCACTGTTTTGTAGAACTGCTGAATGCAAAACAAATGCCATTTATGCTTGCTCTTTCTCCTCACATTCAGTTCCCATCTCCTGCCAACCCAAGTGTATTTGTTCCTGCTGCTGCTGTTTCTTCCCTCCCCCTGATAGTTGGTGTGCCCCTAAATGACGTTATAACACAGATGTCGACAACTGTCCACTGTTTTTCCCATTAAAAAACACTATAGAGCAGATGGTTCAAATGGACCAGCATATATTTACTGGAGAGAGGTAAAGAAGAGCTGCCAGATTGCTGAATTTTTGACTTTGCCACATGATACGAATGACAGGTTGGTGAGACAGAGATTACACAGAAAATAATTCAATTTTTTACTGATGATTTGCACTGGACTTAGTTTATTTTTTTGCTTGTTCCTTTATCAAGACTATATTGTCAGCATCCCATGTCACAGACTATTCCCCAACAGATCTAGCTTTCCAAGCAGATAGAAGGTACACTTAATATCTTTACTTCTGTACAAGTCTTCTATGCTGTCCCCTCATTAAAAAGATGGGTATACTATTTCATCTTAATTAAGTTACTTTAAAACAATGCAGAAACTTAGAATCATGGAATAATTCACCTTGAATCCAAATTCCTGCTCAAAACTGTCAGTTATGGGTCAGACCAGGTTTCTCAGGGCTTTCACAGAATCACAGAGTCATTCAGGCTGGAAAAGACCATTGGGATCATCGAGTCCAACCATCAGCCCTACTCTACAAAGTTCTCCCCCAACATCTCATCTAAATGACCCTTAAACACATCCAGGGATGGTGACTCCACCACCTCCCTGGGCAGCCTATTCCACTGTCTGACCACTCTTTCTGTGAAAATTTTTTCCTAATGTCCAGTCTAAACCTCCCCTGTTGCAGTTTAAAGCCATTCCCTCTTGTTCTATCGCTAATTACCTGTGAGAAGAGACCAGCACCAACCTCTCTACAATGTCCTTTCAGGTAGTTGTAGAGAGTGATGAGGTCTCCCCTCAGCCTTCTCTTCCTCAAACTAAACAGTCCCAGCTCCTTCAATCGCTCCTCATAGGATTTGTTCTCCAGGCCCTTCACCAGCTTCGTTGCCCTCCTCTGCACTCGCTCCAGCACCTCGATATCTCTCTCTTATTGAGGTGCCGAAAACTGGACACAATACTCAAGGTGTGGCCTCACCAGTGCAGAGTACAGGGGGACTATCACCTCCCTACTTCTGCTGGTCACACTATTTCTAATACAAGCCAGGATGCCGTTGGCTTTCTTGGCCACCTGGGCACACTGCCGGCTCATGTTTAGCTGCTTGTCAATTAGAACCCCCAGATCCTTCTCTTCCAGACAGCTCTCCAGCCACACCTCCCCAAGCCTGTAGCGATGCATGGGGTTGTTGTGGCCCAAGTGCAGGACCTGGCACTTGTCCTTGTTGAAGCTCATCCCATTAACGTTGGCCCACCGATCCAATCTATCAAAGTTTCTCTGTAGTGCCTCCTTATCCTCATGCAGATCGACACTCCCATTTAACTTGCTGTCATCTGAGAACTTACTGATGATACACTCTATGTCCTTATCAAGATATCAATAAAGATCTTTTATCCTCTTGTGTCTTCAACACCTTGAAAGACAGACACTGCGCAACCTCTCTGATTAACTGGCACTACTGCTGAACTGTCTGCATGGTGGAAAAGGTCTTCCTTATGTCCAGTCTGAAACTCTTTTTCGATTTATGTTCATTGTCACTTGTCCACTGTTGTGATTTAATGCCAGCCAACAACTAAGCCCCACCCAGCCACTTGCTTACTCCCCACTAGTGGGATGGGGGAGACAATTGGAAAAGTAAAAGTGAAAAAACTCATGGGTTGAGATAAAGACAGTTTAATAGGTAAAGCAAAACAAAACAAGGAATTCATTCACCACTTTCCATCAGCAGGCAGGTGTTTAGCCATCTCCAGGAAAGCTCCAGGAAACCAGCACAGCCACCGTGCACAGCGGTGCAAAAGACTGGTCCATCTTCTAAATACCTCTCCTATAAGCACTGTTGGATTCCTATTAGATCGCCTTCAAAGCCATGTTTTTTCCAGGCTTAACAAGCCTATCTCTCACCCTTTCTTCACAGAGCATAGTACTTGGGGTAGGGGCGGAGATGGCTGAAACAACATTCTAGGTGAGGTCTAACAGGTGCTGAGCAGAGGATGGCAATCTATTCCTCAACGTACTGGCTGTGCAAATACTGATACAGCCCTGGATGTTCTTGGTTGGCTGTGCTGCCAGGACCACTCTTGGCTCAGGCTCAGCTTGCAGAACACCAGCACCCTTAGGGCCTTCCCTGCAGAGCTGCTCCAAGGCAGGCAGTCCCCAGCTCGTATCGTTGCCAGGGGTGCTCCCTTCCTAGGTTGAGGACTTGGCACTTGTCCTTGCTGAATTTCAGGACATTCCTGTTTTCTCCAGCCTGTCTAGGTACATCTGAATGGCAGCCCTGACTTCAAGTTTATTAACTGGTGCCCCCAAAATGATGGTTAAAAGAAAAAGAATCTGTTCATTTAATACAGGTGAAAAAAAAATATTTTCAAGTTGTTTGAGTGGTTGCCACTGATTTTCATTAATGGAAAAGTGCCCTATTTTCAGTAAAGAAAAGAGCTTTTATGAGAATGATATTTAAATCTTTTCAGTTAAAGAGGAAACGGAATTTACAGTCTTTACTGTTCTTTCTTTTCACATAACATGTTCTTACAATATGAGTGAATGCATTGTCTATATGTTTTTAAAGATGAAGGTGAGAGTCTGGTGTACCAGCACTTTGATCAGGGGATTTGTTCTAGGAGAAGGTATGCTTTTGTCATGTGGCTTTGTTGGGTTTGAAGCAACGGTTCTAAAACTCAAATTGTCCTTATCTTTCAAATCCCAATTGTGGCAAGATCTATACGCTTTCTCCCACTGATGTTCTTCACTTACAAAACTCTCCTTCATGACACTTAGGTACTACTGCACCATGCATTCCCCCATAGACCAGCACCAGTTGTATGAGTGGGATGGGCTGACAACAGATTTCATCTCATCTTGGTTCTGTCATCTTCTGCACATTCATGGAAGTGCATTTTGCTGCTGCTTCTTCTATTAGTACTCTGAATACTGGCAAACTTCATTCCACCTCAGAGCTACTGTTTAGACAGATTATTTCCACAAGAACAAAAGTGGAATAAATGGAGTTATCACAAAACCATGTTTACATTCTCCAAGCAAATGCAAACAAAGGCTGCTAACATCCAGGCCAGTGTAGGTATAGTGTCACATGACTACACTTCAGAATATGTGGCATACCTGAAAGAATCTATATTTCCCTAATTAACTAGCTGTGTACATCTACCAGTAAAAGGGTCTAAATCTGTCAAAGAAGGTGAGTTTTCAGGAATTATTGGATCTCACTGGAGAACAGAAAATGAAGTCAATAATTATGGCGCTACCTGCATTTTTGTGGATTTGGAGTATGTTCCATGTTTCCTCAGATCACAGGCATCCTATCCAAGATTGTACCAGTGACTTTCTGCATAATGGAGGTAATATCTACCGAACATAGGTATTTTAAAGATGAATATATTCCAGTTTTGTAGAATCTCCTCATATTCTGCAATAACTAAAAGCTTATGAGTACATTAGAAAGAGGATACAGTGCAAGTGTTGTTATATTCATATGTTTAGTATGCTGGAAAATTTGAACATTTTTAAGGCTTTTCTAAAAGCTTAAAGACAAAATATGTCTCCAAGATGTGTTTAAATAAGGAGCGAGAAGTAAACATCACACATGCCAAATAGATGTATGGAATGGGAATGAAAAAAGATTCTTTCGGGTGGTACAGATTAATGCTTGTTTATGACTGGCATCACAAAATAACATGACAGATGTAGTAAGAGTTCTTGAATAGTTGAGAAGTTTTTGTCTTGAATAGATTGATATTTTCATCAGTTTTTAAACTATGTATTAATGAATACTTTTTTGTTATACAAAATTTTAGAGGTTGTTGAAAAATACGTATCAAAAGAGAACTTTTTTTTTTTTCCTTTAACTGTTGAATATCTCCATTAGTCATTCACTTTCAAAGTTACAGATTTCAAGGGTGGTCTTAGTGCCTTGACTTTCCTTTAACTTCTTTTTCTTCAGCTCTGGGTAGAGGTAGATCTTTATCAGTTTACCAGTTTGCATATTCTTATGATCAAACACATAGTAATTAAGTACTGATAACTGTGATACTTCAGTCAGTTCTGACTCAGATCACCTTCATTAGTTTCATCTGGGAAGATTCTTCTTCTCAAGCTCTGGAACTGCTCTGCAATGTGAACTGGTTCATGATAAATGCAGATGATAGAGAGGTTAACTTAAAAAGCAGGCTGTTCATAGTATTCTTGTCCTCCTCCAACTGGGGGAATTGGGGAGAAAAATCTCATTTGTATATGGCATCATTTTTGCTATGTGAGTGTTCCCCTTACCAGATACTGGTGGATTTTAATTCTCTCAGAAATTCAGGGATTCCTGAAACTGAGGAGAAAATCTTCACTCTGTTCATGTCAGTATCAAATTTGCCCTTTTGCTTCACTAAAAACAGAAATTCACTAAGTGTGAAGAAACCTTTAACTTTGGTCCTAAGTCATATCAACTTTTTTACTTATCTTGAATGCATCTATATTTGTCCTTTACCAATGACAAGTGCATTTCTGGAGTTAATCTCTCAATAGTCTTTGGAGGCTGTGCTATGATTTACAAAGCTGCTCTTGCTGAGAGTGTAAACTGCTTTTCTTTTTGAAAGAAGCTAGACTGGAAGATGCCCTGGATGCTAATGTCTAACATGCTCCAGATGCTTATGGCCATTCAGTCTACAGAGCAAACTACAGCTAATCTGAAGTAAAAATGCCCAGAAATGTACTGTGGATGCCTTGTTCTCTGAAATGACTCTTTCACCCTATAGTATTGTGCTATAATATTTATTAATATAGTCAGAATTATTTCCAATTAAAGAGTGATATTGTTTAATTTCAATTGTTAAAACTCACTGATGGTGATATGATTATCACTAGTGTTAAACTAAATCAAATATTTGATGTTAGCTAGGAAAAGCTAGAGATTTTAATGATACCCATTGTCACTGAATCTAAATACATCCTATGTGGAATAAACTTCAAGCAGTGAATTCTCTGCTGATTTCAAGGAGTTCCCAGACCTTATCAAGTTATAGAAATATTTGGTTTTGGCTTGGTTTTATTTATATATAATTTTATATATACACATATACTTAATTATAAATGAATGCTCACTCAGTTAAGATTTTTTTTTTCTTTGCCTGCAGATGGAAACCAAGGAAAACTGTTTTTTTTTATTTCTAGTTGTGTTTCTTGGCATTTTTCCCTGAAATAAACCTTACCAACCTAAGTTATTTTTCACTCTGTTCCATGATTGACAAACTAAGGGATCTGAGAATTTTATTTTCTAATGCTGACCAGAAAACAATTTTTCAGTTTCATAAAAGTGAAGAGAAAGTGTGCCATTTCAGAATATTTTATTATTGTTCTGATGTAGAATCAAAATGACACTTTTAGAGAATGTATTTGTGAGAAGACTGTGATAGACACTATCTCAGCCCACCCAATACCCAGACAATAACCCACTGGCTAGAACATTTAACTTGGGTGTGGGAGTAACTGATCTGCTTGTTTATGACAGATTATGCTCCCACAGACTCCATCCCACATACCAGTCAAGTTTCTTGCTTACCATATTATAGCATCAACCTCATTTCAAATGTCAAATTCTCCACTTGCATATCTTCCCTTTTATATAAACAGCGAAATGGAAGACTAATTCTACAGTATGGTGATTATGGGTGATTTGTAAGAAGAGAAGCCATATTCCAATATCTGTTCCATCTGATTCAAAGAAGAGATTAGATTTTAGCCTTTCTATGCCCCTTTAGTATTTTGTAGCTTTTTTCTCCCTGAAAATGTTCTAGCCTGAAACAATGAATTGAAGCATTTCAATGCAACTGTTTTTACTTTATTTTTATTCTCTTTTTTCTAAACTGGCCAAAAATGTTGATTTCTGTAAATCTTTCCTCTTTGATGGGCCACTATGATACCTGTCTCATCTCATTGCCTGCCAAAATGCAACCCATGCCATTATTCCTGCACTATTTTGTAATGTTTCAGCTTATACATGTCAGTTTTACTGGTGCCATTCTCTCCAGAAGATAAAGTAGATCTGAGTTCATGAGGGAAGCAGAAAGATTTATGAAAATGAGCAAGTGATTATTTTAAATGTCATTAACTGGTATGCGTAACACAACAAATTTGATGTCCTGGAATGTATATTAGTAAGTGAAATGTGACTAAAATATAACGTTTTTAGTGAATATCACTGTGTATGTTAGCAAAGAGTCATTCCATTGCAAAATACACATAAATAAGAAAGTATGTAGGAAAGTACATTAAGACAGACACCAAAGGTCTTCAAAAGCAAAACATCTATGTTTAAAAACAAAAGATTGCAAGTCAATCAAAATGTATTTCTACAAAATATTGTATTAACACTAATTAGGAAACAGAACAAAGAGACATGGAAATATCTTACAATGCATAAATAAACATTGTCAAATAAGTTAATGCCTGATATGTAACAGGATGTTTAAATGCACTGAGGATATGTAGAACACACAGAATGAAGACAAATTGCATAGTCCTGCAACTGTTATTTCTGGTTTCAGCACACTGGTAACTGACAGGAGAAAATTAAAAATTAACAAGCAGTTATGGTTAAGGCAAATAAAACTAATATTAAAGAATACTGAAACTATTCTTTCCAAATTACCCAGTGTAGAAAATGTTGTTTGAAGCCTCGAGACAGCTAGCTGAGGTGTGCTTGAAATATAGCTATACAATTAAAAAAATTATGATAAATTACCACCAGTTTAGGTTCAAAGAAGCATAAGAGAAGCCAGTTTCTGAACTCAAATGGCAAAGGAAAAGAAGATGAAAAATCGCCAAAGGGAACTAACTGGTATATTGCTTAGATACTTTTGTCTCCTGACAAGCAAAAAGGTCCATTTTCCACCTATTTTCACATTGGCTTTATGTAAGTCTGAAAAACAAGCAGGACAGTGTGATTTCTTTCTCAGGGAATAGTTTCTGTCTACAGAACTCAAAGTGGACAAAAGGGCTAAAGCTGCAAAGCAATGATCCCCCTATGTGAGATGTCTTGGCTAACGTAGAAGGCTATTTTCAGAAAAGACTGAGGTGCTGGACACTTTATGAAACTGCATTCTTGGATGTCTGTGATAACAATTCATATTTAACTTATAAGTATTTCTGAATCATGCAATTTAGTTCCTTCCTATAAGGATGACTGCAAATAGGGCAAATATTTCCTTTTTTTAAAAAAAAAATCCATCAGGGTGAGTAGTGAGTTCTTCAAAGCACAAAGGACTTGCAGTAATTTCTTTAATATTTAATTCATGTAGGGAACAACAGACTATCTTTCTACTTCAGAACCAAAAATATTTAATTTAATCTTAAGAATTTTTCCACTGACATGTTTTCTAGAACAGAAAATGCCATTTTATGAAAGAAATGTCCATGGGAAAATTTCAGATATGCAAAATCATCATCATCGTTACCATCACTTTTATGCCCAGCTAGGAAAAAAACACTGACATCTTCTTGGCTGCCCTCCTGGACTGATCTTGTCACTTTCACTCTCTGCTTGCAGGGAAAAAGCAAAGTGAACATAAGCCTGCAAGGCAGGGAGCCACACAATCAAAACACACTTTGAGCGAAGGAAGCTGGAGGGAAGCCCTGTGCTGGCAGTCAGGCCACTGGTTTGGCAAAAAGGCAGCAAGCCTCTGTGCCCGTCCTGCTGCTGACAGCCTTGGGGGTCCGGCTCCATTTCACTCTCCCTCCCTGAGACTAAAGATGTGCTCACTAGAGTCTTCCAGGATGGTCCTTGTCAAACCAGCAATTCATTTTGGTTTGCTCAAGAGTAAATCTGCTTTGGAATTCGCAGCTTCTGAGAAGAGAGTCAATTTTTTTCCCCTTCTCTGTTTGATTTTAATCTTTGGTCTGGATTAGGGATATAGTTCTTTTGTCTCCTTTTTTTCTCTTCCTAATATATGAGTCCTTAAAATGTCCAAAGTTTTTCTATTTTTATTTTGTTTTGGCAAACTTCTTATTTGTGGGTCATGCGTGTATAGATAATATGCACATATAAAAATATCGGTATGTACATAAAACATATATGTTGTACATAAATATGTATATTTCTTTATAAAAAATAAACTTATACATTGATAAAGCTGTTATATCCATACACCATATCATGCACTATCTACATAGAACTTCTTGTGTAATGCTTGGTCCATTACTGTTAGTATAACTTTTACAGTTGGTTTAATTGAAGGCAAGATTCAAGAATTTTGTATTACAATTAAAGAAATAATACTTTAGTTTAATGATTAAAACTAAAATTTAGGGAGAGGGGATTGGTTTATGTTGAACAGAAACAGAATACTTCACACTTGACTTGACAAAATTCAAAATATAAGAGGAAGATGAGGATCACAGAATCACAGAATCATCTAAGTTGGAAAAGACCTTGAAGATCATCCAGTCCAACCATTAACCTCACACTGACTGTTCTCAACTACACCATATCCCTAAACGTTATGTCAAAGCAATTCTTAAACACCTCAAGGGATGGGGACTCCACCACTGCCCTGGGCAGCCCATTCCAACACGTAACAACCCATTCTGTAAAGAAATACTTCCTAATATCCAGTCTAAACCTTCCCTGGCACAACTTGAGGCCATTACCTCTTGTCCTATCGCTTATTCCTTGGTTAAAGAGACCCATCTCCAGTTCTCTGCAACCTCCTTTCAGGTAGTTGTAGAGGGCAATAAGGTCTCCCCTCAGCCTCCTCTTCTCCAGACTAAACAACCCCAGTTCCCTCAGCCGCTCCTCGTATGACATGTGCTCCAGACCCTTCACCAGCTTCGCTGCCCTTCTCTGGACACGCTCGAGTAATTCAATGTCCTTTTTGTAGTGAGGGGCCCAAAACTGAACACAGTAATCAAGGTGCGGCCTCACCAGTGTTGAGTACAGGGGTAACATCACTTCCCTGTCCCTGCTGGCCACACTATTTCTGATACAAGCCAGGATGCCATTGACCTTCTTGGCCACCTGGGCACACTGCTGGCTCATGTTCAGCTGGCTGTCAATCAACACCCCCAGGTCCCTCTCTGACTGGCAGCTCTCCAGCCACTCCTCCCCAAGCCTGTAGCACTGCTGGGGGTTGTTGTGGCCCAAGTGCAGCACCCGGCATTTGGCCTTATTGAAACTCATGCAGTTGGCCTTAGCCCATTGCTCCAGCCTTTCCAGATCTCTCTGCAGAGCCTCCCTACCCTCGAGCAGATCAACACTCCCACCTAACTTGGTGTGGTCTGCAAACTTACTGAGGGTGCACTCAATCCCCTCGTCTAGGTCATCAATAAAGATGTTAAACAGGATCCTTCCTCCTGAAAATATTGGCCAACTCCAAATAATCTGGGTCTTGTTTCACAATTTACTTTCAATATTATTATTAATATTAATCATAACACTGAAAGTAAAAAAGCAAAAGACACGTTTCACAATACAAAAATAAATGTTTAAGCATTACTAGCATGAAATATTTATTTATAATATGAGAAAATGGAAGATTTTCAGATAAAAGGTTTTGCTGAGTGCAGCAGAATTGCCTCCAAACTCTCAGTGATAAAATTCTGTTTGACTGGAGAGGAAAGTTAGATTCAAACTATGTCCTTTTGAAGGCATGTTCATATTTAGCTGTTTACAGTACTAAATATCTATGCTCTGTAGAGAATTAAGATAGTTATCATCATTAGTTTTAGTTCCATTTTTTGTGTTGTTGATTTGGGCTTTTTATGTGGGCAGTTCATTTTGATTAGGAGTAATTTTATTCACATACATTATTTGAGTCATTTCAGCATATTTTTAGTTTGATAAGCAATAAGTGCTTCCATATTTTGCATGAAGTGTTAACATCTGATGATACTGTCCTTTTGTTATCTATAGCTCAGCAGTGGTAGGAATCATTTATCATCATCAAAGTAATAAAAATATATTTATTCTTACAAATTTCTGTCATTTTGGAAATGATGGGACTGCTATTTCTACAGTTGAGCAAAAGTGGATTTTGTGCAACTAATCTTCAATATTTAATCTATTCTGAGAAAGAAAAAGATTAGAGAATTTATAAAGTATTATCAACAAAGTCCTCACAGTGTAAGGAATAGCTTTTTCATACAGTAAAGTGATGAAAAAATTTGTATATTTTTGTGCCCACCTTCATTACATTGTTTGTTGCTTAGTTGGTTGCTTATTAAAAGACTAAGGTGGAAAAAGGGAAGCTAAGTGTACACTATATGTTGATCACAGTCTCAGCTCTTTGCTTGTTTCCAAATTCCCTCTCTTCTGGAATGTGTAGATGGAAATCTATGCTTCTTGAGATTATTACATCATTTAACAGTATCATAATGGTGCATATGAACAAGTATGGATATGCTGTGCACACTATGACAAGCTTGAGTACCATTTTATCATATCCCACATATATTTGCAGTGAGGCCCAAAAAGACCCGGTGTCACTTCTAGAACACATATGATTTGCCATCTGCAGGCATCCTATACCAGTAATGCTAGAATTTGAGCTTTACAGCATTTCTTCAGCAATCTGTTTTGACCATGCTAAAGCGTCAAGTATTTACAAACAGATAATTTTATTTATGGTTGGTAGATGACTCAAGCCCTACATTCCAGCACTGCTAACGCAACTGTAGCATGTCTGTAGACACTGAAAACTTCATTGGAGTACAGTGGGCTTCAGGACACTTTCCAACCTGCCCTGGGTTCTCAGAAGTCCTTGGGTGTGATGTTACCTTTGCTGAGCTGGATGTGAAACACACTGTAAAGTCTTTCTATATACATTATATTTTTACTGTTATCAGCATAACACACAGAAAAGCTAAAGCAAGATTTTAAAATAAAGTTGTCTAGCTTCACTCATGAAATAGATACACAGGCTGTGATACCCAGAGAGAAACAAGTGAATCTGAGCTACTGAGCTTTCTTCACACAGAACAATGTGTGGCTGAATTTTGGAAAGTGTCCAAATTTGACAGGTGGATCCATTGTTCAAGTCCACAGTGAACCATTTTTTTAGTATTTTTTTTATTCAAAAAAATCCTTTTCCTTTCAGGTAAGTTGAAGTACTTCCAATTCTTGGAGGCAATTTTGATCAGAGCAGTACTGTATAAGGGAGAATAAGTCAGCTGGCTGAACAGCAGAAACAAAGGCTAGCAAGCAAGCTAGCAAGCAAACTAAAAAAAAGGATTTTTGTCTTTCCAATTTAGAAAATACCCACCAAACCCATATTTTTCTTATCAATACATTTTTTATGTGCATTTTATATGTGTGTATTGATGATCTGTGAGGAATTGTTTTTAACTGGAAAAAAGAGAAAAATATAAATGTAATTAATACTTTGGTAAAGCATTTGTATTTTTAACATTCAAACAGTGTTAGAAATGCAAATTAATAACTTGTTTTATTATTAAATGTGAGTAGTAGTATAAGGAAATAGACAAATGTTAACCTGTGTATATCATAAGGTAAGAATGCCACACCTTCATTAATTGTCTGGCTAAGGACTAAAAGGAATTCAAGAACAAATTTCAAAGTGTCATACCCAAAATCAAAATCTGATGATTTTACTTGGACTTCAGAAAACAGGAAGAAGCACTTGTATTTTGTACAGTTTTAGAGGGTTGCTTTCTTCTTTGGAAAATTCTCCTAAGAAGCAAATACTTCTCCACTTACCTAAAATAATCCCCTCCTGCTGACTAATATTGTGACAACAGAAAACAGAAAGCAGCTCTTCTAAACACAAGAAGTCAAGAGCATAAAACTACTGAGCCTTAGTTATTGAAAAAAAAAAAAGAAAACAAACAAATTGAAAACCCAGTTACAGTCCAGTTCAGACAAATTGCAGTTTAGAAGTCCTGGAAAACTCTATATGGGTTCTCTGCAAGACATGTATGTGTATAGAATCACTAGATTATATTTGCCCAAACAATAAATAAAACATGACATAATTTAGGAGATTAAGTTCTAAAGATTAGTAAAATGGTTATATGTCACTTACTAGTGCATCAGAACTGCCTATATATTTTATACGCATTTTTCAGAATCACAGAATCACAGATCATAGAATGGTTGCGTTTGGAAGAGGCCTCTGGATGTCATCTGGTTCAAGCCCCCTGCTCAGACAGGGTCACTAGGTTAAACAAGATCATGTCCAGATGGTTCTTTAATATCTCCAAGGACGGAGATTCCACAAGCTCCCTGGGCAACCTGTGCTAGTTCTTGGCTACCCTCACAGTGAAAAAGTGTTTCCTGATGTTCAGATGTAATCTCCTGTGTTTCACTTTGTGCCCATTGCCTCTGGTCCTGTCACTGGGCACCACTGGAGGAGCCTGGCTCTGTCTTCTTTCCACCCTCCCTTCAAGTATTTGTACATGTTGATGAGATTCCCCCCTGAGCCTTCTCTTCTCCAGGGTGAACAGTACCATCTTTCTCAACCTTTCATCATAGGAGAGATGCTCCAGACTCTTAATCATCTTTGTGGTCCTTCATTGAACTGTCTTCTGTATGTCTGTCTTGTACTGAGGAGCCCAGAACTGGACAGAGTACTTCAGGTGTGGCCTCACCGGTGTTGAGTAGAGGGGAAGATCACCTCCCTCGACCTTCTGACAATGCTTTTACTAATGCAGGCAAGGGTACAATTATCTGTCTTTGACAAAAACATTTCAGTTCTTCTTGGTGTCCACCATGATCCCCAGGTCCTTTTCTGTCTTTCCAGCTGTCCAAGCCTCCAGCATATACTGGTACCTGGGGTTGATCCCAAGATGCAGGACTTTGCAATTCCCTTTTTTGAACTTCATGATGTTCCAGCCAGCCCATTTCTCCAGCCTGTATTTATTTTTCTGGTGTATATACTTTATTGTATATTTGTACCAAAAAAAATTCCAGTCTTTTCATTTCAAGTTATTAAAAAAGATAATGTATATGGATCCTTTTTCATATGGTATGTAAAAAAAACATATTTTGAATATTCAAAGTATAAAATTCAAAACTAGCGCTTGTCATTGTTTCAAGATATTCACAGTGAATATCTTTACAGTGATATATTTAATCATACAGATTTAAAAAAGACTACAGTATAAGTCTTATAAGCTACAGTATAAGTCTTAAAATAGATTGTGCACAAAAGTGTCTCTCTTCTAACTTTTGTGATCCTTACTACTGCAACAGAACTTTCAATATATTATGCTAAAGTCTGGGAAAGCTATTGCAATGATAAATAAATAAATAAATAAAAAGACAAAAAAATAGAATATTTTAGCACTGAATGTAGTTGTTTTGCTGATTAAGGATACCAATTAAACTCGGACACCAAAGTGACAAGAGTAGGTGTATTTTACTGGTGATAACCAAGTAATGTAACAGCGTAATACAGAAAACATGCAGTAAGAAGAAGCAGAACAGTGCACTTAAAGCAACAAACAGGAAAATACAGGGTAATGCATCACATCATTACTACATGAGAGAGAGTGAGAATAGTAATTAAGAGAAATACCTCACCACTTGCATATATTATCATCATCATCCAGATCCGCAGACACTGGGGAGCCCCGGTTACAGCGAGGATTTGGAGAGCCTGTCCCGGCAAGTGGGAAATCCTACATGGTGTGTCCACCCATAGGTGAGGCATCCAAAGTCACTGCAAATGGGTCCAGCCTTATATACCAGAGATGGACAAGCCAGAATAGCTGGCACCTTTGTTTTGAGCGGAAAATTTCTGGTTTCATTCTCCTGTTGGATTCCACCCAAAGCCTGGCCAGGGCTCAGGGGGGAACCAAGGGAGTTTCTAACAAGGCCAAATACTTGGGTTCTCAGCCTTGAACAAGGCTGCGAAAGGAAAGTTGGATACATTCTCTCCTCACTACTGATTATATTTTGTCTTTCACTGGTGAGTTTACGTATTTTACTAATGACTACATGCTAAGTTAGCAGCTTCAGCTTGGGGCCTGTTGTTCAGGCTGCAGTATTTCAATGCTTTAGCACTTTCTACACCAGCATAAATAGGTTGTTATAACTTAATACGATACCTACTAGCACAATGGTTATCAGTTATAAAATATACAGGATTCATCTATAGGTCAACTCTGGCTTGAGCCTGTTGTCCAAGCCTTAGCACTTCAATAGTCTGCTCCTTTGTTGGAGAAAGAGTTTAAATTATTTATGATAATAATTCACAGTACATTAATAAATGGGTGATGATATATTTTGTACAAGTGATTAAGTCATAATTATATGCAGCCTCTTCACAATACCATGCAATTAAATTATTACTGAAGAAGACATTGTGTAGAGCAGGTTTTGTGTAAAAATTGTGCTTAAAAGTTAATAAAAGAGAAAAAGAGAAGCTTTTTAAAATTTAATTTTCAAAGACTTAATAGATCAACATTCTTTACTGCTTTACAGGTTAAATAGAAATTCTAATACATCATATCATATACAAATCTGAACCAGGTATCTTAAAAACATTTCTTAAAACCTTTGTTTTAATATAAATTACATAGCATATATTAGAACAGTTTCAATCAAGAAAATTTTTTCTTTAATAATGTTGATGTCATAGTATTCTAAACTTTTCTAACTTTAGTAAAATATTTGGGCTTATCTTAAAAACATGGTAGCTGACAGCAGTTTAATTCAGGCACTGAAGCACAGTTACCTGTCAAAGACATACACTTATTGTAATGAAGGCTAGTAATTTTTTAATGTGCTCATTCTTCTGCCAACCATTTTAGAGCTGAAATAATTTATTCACTTTCAAAAGACACATTTATGTTCACAAACACACAAAGGCAGTTACCTTGAAAGTAGTGACATAGTTTGTAATTTCTTAGATGTTCCTTCTGAAAACAGGTACCTATTGCCCTTAAATGTGTGTACAGGTTTTCAGTAATGATCCACCCAGTTATTTACTATGATGACAAAATTTCAGAGGTGGACACAACGTACATTCACCCAATAAACTTAAAACTGAGTTGAAAGCTTTTGAACTCACTTCAAAATTTGTACATTAGCAGTTGAATCCATTCTTAAATCAGAACTTATATGACTGAGAAATAAACAGTGAAATACAAAACCCTGAACCTTAAGACTTGTCAGAACTGATTTTCAATTACTTTGCTTTGATGCAATGTTCCTTTCCTGTAGACATATAGAAGGTAAGAAAGAAAAAAAAGAAAAGGAAAATTATAAAGAACTCATAGCCTATGTAATAAGAGAACTTGGAAGAATAACTTTTATTTAGTTGTGTTAAAGTCTAGATGTGGGAATTTAGAATAATTGCTGAAGATATGGTGGTAACATCTTTATATATATAATGAGGACAAGACAGGTACTGTGTCAAGCTGAACTTGTGAGCCATGGAAAACCAGGCTTGCACTGAACAAAAGGATTTAGTTGAGGTGTGATCTGCAGATGCACAAAAAGCCCAGAAAGTTCACAAATCCATGAATATGATTAACCATCCCTGTGTTGTAGTCATTCAACCCAGATGTAGCTGTAGCTTTTTGGTCTGTGAGGCTCATGCAATATACACACCAGAAGATGACTAAAACAAATGCCTCAAAATCTAGTATTAACTTCTTGTCCCCAGCTTTACATTAAAACAGGAACTGTTAAGTATGAGAGGAAAAATAATAATAATAAAAAAAAAAGATCATTTTGAGATATGAGTGAAGTGAGTGAAAAGACTTAAGGAAATGTTTTTCAATATCAAGTCAATGCCAGTGAAATTAACCCTTGATTTCTTAAGATGCTTGATCCTTTTTCTACTCCATGAAACTGAGGGCTTTCCTTTCTCTCAAACACAAAGATGGATACCTTTCAAGTTTTCACGTTTCATCATATTTTTAATTGATTTTTTTCTTTTCTTCTGAATTTCACTTTAGCAGAGAAAAAGAAATATTATATTTCATATGATGGGTACAAAATGATGGTTGCATTTATTTGGTCCCCCAGTTACATGCTTTAAATGTCTAATAATTTTACTACATCTGTAAAGATAAATGACATATTTAGAAAACAAGCTGCAGATGTGTTTATGCAAATGCCACATCATTCATTTTCTTTTGAAGATTATGAGCCACTGAGGTAAAGTGAAGCTGAAAAATTCTGCAGTGCACTATATATGTATCTATGAGAACTTCCAGAAAATGTCGTAATGTTTTATCTAGTGTACTTAGCAAATGAATCAATAATGAAAAAGTCAGCACTCTTTTTTCTGCACAGAGCATATCATTCAACACAATATTATTCTAAAATCTAAGCAAGTTTTAATTATCATCAAATTATATAAAAGATAATTATCTGGACTGGTAAGGAGAATAAATGGATTCCCTTAACAAATGGAAAACATTATTACTTTTTCTTTATCCTTACTTATAAATATTAAATTCTTCATAAGCTATCAGTTTTTAATACAGAGGATGTATTCTTCTCAGTTTCAGCTGCATGGGACGTTTGAGCAGCCACAGTTCTGTTCAAATACAACAATTAAAATGGGCAGTAGGGAATCAAACAGTTTATACTCACAATCAGTTTGATACTGGTTTATTTAAGTTATCACAAGCTGTGGTAACCAGTGTCTTCCTGGCCCACAACAAATGCAAAATACTATATATGTAGTTTAACTGCTTTTCCTTAAAAAAAATCCAGAATTTCAATTCTTAAATTTCACAGAAGGATAAAGTTTGGAAAAAAAAAAAAACAAAAGCCATGAGAAGTCCTTGAAGTTAAAAGTATCAAATATACTCCTGTCTGAAAAATGTCAACATTACTTTTAGGAACTAAAATCCTAAAGTGGAGAGAAAAACTCCAAGATTAATGGGAAAGTTTTCATTGCTTGTGATGAATACTGAATCCTGTTAAAAATTAATGAAATTGGTTTATTCTGCTACAGAATTTTACATGATAATCATTGCCGTCTTTTGTGGGTCATTCCCAAGCAAAGGAAATGCCATAGACTAACTGACATTCCTAGGTAGAGGGTTTATTCCCATAAGATCTTTTCCCCTCAGTATATCTGTAAATTCTAAGAAACTTTTAGATTACTTAGGTTGACCTATCCTTAGCCACACAAGATTTACATAAAACAACATTGTTGGAAAGACTATATAATAGAATATATATATGTAGAGCTGTGATCTTCAGTTCAAATCAACTAAATAAGTGATCGTTTTTCTGTACAGCAATTTTGGTTCTTGAATGGTGGCACTCTTATTTTTATATGATTTTATATAACAGCTGTTATACATTCTTAACTGCCAGAATGCATACTCACACACACTTGAATATCAAGTCAAGGTGGCCACCATTTAAGTTAGGGAACACCAACAGATGAACAGGAAGCATATTTTCTTGTTATACCTTTATAAATTGCAACTTTTCACAGCCCTGTACTTCACAGCATAATTTAAAAAACTGCAATGACTGTACATATCATTACATGATTTTCACACTTTGAATTCAAGCCCTTTAAAACATATTTCTGCATGTCTTTAAAAGACCCCAAAAATAACATTTTATAAGTAACTTTTTTCAGAGAAATTGAAGTAAAGTAGACAGAAAAGTAAAGTACAGTAAGAAATATAGTACATATTAAAAAATGCTTAAAGCAATTTGAAATATTTGAATTCAGTAAAGCTTTGTAGTTTTGTTTTTGTACTCTGGAAATATGTCAAAGTGAAAAATTACATTGCTATCTTATGTTTCCATTGCCTGGGCTATGCTCTTTTTTTCTATGAAAGCAGGATAAAATAGATAAAAACCAGGTTTTTATGGGTTTTTCTTTTGGTTTTTATTTTGGTATGTAAGAGATATTTTTATCTTCCCAGTATGTATTCTATTTTTTATGAATACAGCTGAGGCATATGTCTAAAGTAATCAAACCTCTTAAGAACAGATATTAAAAGTGGCTTGAATTTTTCAGACTGCTGAACTGATGTCAGGGTTGCATTAATGTCTCATTCTACAGGCCTGTGTGTAGGAAGTTAACTTTCAGCAATACATCTGAGACCAAGCTTAATGAGTAAAGCCATCAGTAGTCTACAGACAGTTTCACAAGTGGAATGTTCTGTTGATTGATTTGTCTCATTTCCTTCTTTTTATGCTCTCTGTATTTTCAATCAGTCACTACTGAGTGTGAACAATTTTGTCATGAAGATAGGACAGTACAATATGCAACACTTGATGTCTAGATTGTTGCTCAACATGTTGGAAAAAAGACTTTAACAATATATGGTGATATATAATGATATGAGTATTTTAATACACAAAAGATTTCTGAACACAAGGAAAAGCATTCTATATATTCATGCTGTTTGAGCATTATTATTATGTCATTTGAGGAAAGAGAACCTGGATTATTTTAAACGTTAGGTGCATTTTTATCCTGGTTTATGCACATGGCTCTAAAACAAACAAACAAACAAAACAAAAAAATACTGCTACAGATTTTTTTAGCACTTCAGATTTTATTCAAAAGGTTTCCTTTTACAGTATTCTTATCAAATATAGGATTAAGATAACAGTTATTATTACTGGGATTTGTTTGCTTGTTTTGGGTTTGATGGGATTTTTTTCATCCTGAATGGTCCTATAAATCCTACAAATCTTTGTGAATTCACACTATGCTTTGCATATCATGAATACAAGCCAGCGTCCACTGTTAGGGTATTAGTTTTTAGTAGGATATAATAAGACGGCTACTGCTACTACTACTACTGCCACTACTACTACTACTACCACCAGTTCTAACAGTGTTAATACCAACAATACCAGGCTACTACTATAACACAGTAAAAATGATTTCTGCTCTTAACAGGGGAAGCCCTGTTGATAGCCTGAGAGAAGGAAGGGGGCTGTGGTTAAAATAGTACAAAAATAAACCCACAGGGGCTCCAGATGGAGGAAAAGAGGAAGAAATCCTGACCATAGGCAGGTGACTCCTCCCTAGGGGTGAAAGCTGGCACTGCTGAGGGCTCTCCCTGCCCTCCCCTGCCCTCCCCTCACCATCTTCCTGTGCTGGAGCTTGACAGGAGAGCTCAGGGACCATGGCAGGCTGAGGCCCACACTGGTAAAAGAGGTGGTTGCCAGCAAGGGTGTGTGGGGTTTTTTGTATAAAAATGTGAACTGTAGAATTCTTGAGGCTTTTCTATTTTAACAGGGTAATTTGAACTACTCAACTGTAAAAATATTAATTGAACTACCCATAATTTCTTAACTCCATGTGTATGGCACATTTACTTTTGCACGTTACAACAATGGTGTTCCCAGAGCTGAAAGTAAAGCAGGGGAGGCAAAAGTCACTCAGACACCAGCAAATTGTTAAAGCAAGCCGAAACTGGCACATCCTGAGAACTTGCACTGCCAGTGCAGAGCCTACTGCCTGAATCAAAATAACAAGAATCAAAACTGCTGAACTAAAGTAAAAACAAAAGATAGTCCTTGACCCAAAGAGTTTATTGTATAAGAAAAGAAGAAATGACAGATGGATGCAAACAGACAGATGGAAGGGAAATAGGTAAACAGTCAAACTGTCCTCTTCAGTGGGGTAGTAAATGGTCCCAGTGGACCGTGTGCCTAACTGTTATCTACTCAGCTTTTGGTTTGGTTTGGTTTGTCTTGATCTCTGGGTGGAGGGGGGATAAGGGTCACAACAAACATATTTTGAAATGAGATATGACAAATAACTTAGAGCAAGTCCTTGTTCAGAACCAAGTGCTGCAGAAAAGAAAGCACCAACATACTTTTTCAAAATTTATCAGGTGGATGATGGAGGCTGACATTGCTAAAGGGTTGGAGGCAAGAGCTGATATCTCAAAGGCCAATGTATTTAGAGAGTGTGGGTTTGTGAGGAGAAGGTAAGTGTTGAAGGACCTTGAGAGACAAAAGAAGCATTTTGTTGGATGTGACAGAAAGCGGTGAGTCAGGAATGCAAAGAGGAAGGTGACATTATCAAAACAGGTGCTAAGTTTATAACAGAAGTCTGATTAAATAACAACGGGTTCAGCTTGCATTTGTTAAGGGATGGAAAAAGCATATTAACAAAGTCTGATGCTAAACAATGCCCATCTAGATTAGCGTTTTACCAAAATGCATGTATTGCAGACCCTGCTTTTTTAATTTGTATTTTCATGGAGAAACAAATATTAGAGTTTGTTACATAAACCTAGATAACCTGTACAGGAAAACTGACACAAAAGTTCAAATTGAGTAGTTAGGAATCTTGGTGACAGTACTTAACTTCCTTATAGCAAGCAGAAAAGGAAAGAAGCATGCTTGAGAGAAAGAACATCTTTTGTTTAGTTATATCAGAGCTGATGTGATGGTAAAACATCTACTCAGAGATGTCAGAAAAGCAGGCCAGATTTCAGTTTGGAAGATCTGTGTTTTCAGAAGACAATTCTGAAATAAGGACATAACACAGATACAAATATGTGTGATGCTGATGTTAGCTGCAATAAGCTATGAAGGGAAACAGTGAAATGGATGTCAGTTTAAGATAGGGGTGGTTTTTTTGAAAGAGATAATGAAAGAAGCAATGAGAAAAGAGAACTAGAAGAAAAGAGTGCTTAAATGAGGCCTTTGCTAGATTTTTGATCCCTTATATATCTATTAGAATACTAGCCTGAAAAATGACTTGCCTGAGTTCAGTTCCTGAGAGAATCTGAAATATTTCCAGCTCCAGACTGTGAAAGAGAGCTCTCACCCTATGCATGTTGATGCCCTTGCCTGTAAAATGCTCCAGGAAGGAGTATACTTTTGTCTATTGTTAAAGTTAGGTCACAGTATCAAGGACTGCAGATTCCTTTTTCTTAGTTCTTCCTTTATTGTGTTGAACTGATATAGCCTGAAGACCAAACTTCATATCTCTGATCAAAATATTAAAAATGCACATTAAATTCCAAATGCACAAACACAGGAATTACTTTAGCATACTATCATTTGATACTAAAAAACATGCATATGATATCTCATTTTTCCACATGGGATGACAGAAACCTTTTTTTCTTACCTTTAGCTTCAAAGAAAGAGTGAAAGATGTCCAACTTGTATTAATAAGAAAAAGAAAATTAAATAAATGTCTGTTTTATTCATTTTAGCTACTTGAATATACAGAATAACAAATAAATATACTATTAAAATAATATTTGGACTTGTTTGCTATATTATTCCATTCCTGGTCATTACCTGAAAATTACTTTTTGTAATGACAGGAATAGTTAGTATTTTTGTCTGTACTTTCCCTTTGCCTGGTACATTATTATTATTTCTCACCAGTACCTAGTACTTTAAGTTCTGCATGCAGTATGAAACTAATCCTTGTTAGGGAGTATGTATCTGTGAGAACACTAAGATATAAGGCTGACTGGACTACTCATTGCAAACTACTTTACTGATGAGTGATTCTGATCCTATTAATACAGTTGTTACAAGCAAATTGTTCTTTTGAAAAGGATGACAGCTGGTAGATGGTTCAGGAATTATTCCTTTCTCTGTTTTTCTTAATAGATCTAAAACAAAGCACATTAAAGTAATGAACTGAAATCAGATGTTTTTTCACTGATATCACTGTAATTTGGATCAGTAGCTGGCAACTTGCTTGTCAATAGCCTACATCCTCATGAGGCCAGCTTACCAAATGTGTTCACCCACTGAATTTTCTTTCTGATTTTTTCTCAAGCAATATATTAAAAAAACCCCAAACAAACAAATACAAAAACCAACCAAACAAAAGAAAACAGATTAGGACAATTTCCATTGCTATTGAATTGTTCTATTGGACAGATGTTCTTTTCTACCATTACTTCACTGTATAGCAGGAGCTAATGCCATCATGTAAATATTTAAAGGTGAGATTTGGAGAATTTTTCCATAATGAAGTGTTATGATTCAATTACAAAATCAGCAGATATGGCTACATTGCTTGATACAATACTTCTATACAAATGTTTTATTTATTGCTCATTAAATGAATTAATTTATCATTGCTGGGCTTTTAGTTTTGTGTTTTTAAATCACCAGGTGATTATTGTAACTGCCTGGGTAAACAAATCACTAAATTAATTTTTTCTTCATATCTAGATCTATTTGTACAGTCCTGTGTTTGAAAGAAAAATTATTTATTTCTGATTCCTGTAGTGATCAATAAACTCCCTTAAGCATCAGATGTCATCATGTGCATCTGAAAAGGTTTATCAATGTAGAAAATGTATCTTTAAACCAAATAAATGTTTATGTTTTCAAAAGTAACCCTTGAATTTGTGTATATAACTTTACAGATCCTTCAGTATGATTTGCATAGATCAAATAAATTCTCACTGAATATTAAATCTGGGCATTACTCCAGGAAGCTTATTGATTCCTACATTTGTTCCCACATAGACAACCATGTGTCAACAGCTCAATCTGATTGCAGAGTCCTTCCTCTTCCTTGCAGTTTTGAACTCTGGTATCCACACAGCATAGCTATCTATTTTCAAGTTGATACAAAGAAGGAAAAAGTTAACTGGAGTTTATAAAATGGCTTCTACCTTTAGAGAACAAAGATTCTGAAAGAGTGTGATGGGTTGACCTTGGCTGGCTGCCAGGTCCCCATCAAGCCACTGTGGTGGTTTGACCTTGGCTAAATGCCAGGTACCCACCAAGTCACTCTATCACTTCCCCTCCCTTCCCCCTTTTTTTTTTTTTTCTCAACAGGGCAAAGAGGGGAAAGAAAATAAGATAGGAAAAAAAAAAAAAAAAAAAAACAACAAACCCTTGTGGGTAAAACAAAAGCAGTTTTAAAATAAGCAAAGCAAAACAAAGGTCTGCGCGTGGAAGTAAAAAAAAGAAAACAGATTTATTCTTGACTTCCCATGAACAGGCGATGTCGGGCCTTCTCAGGAAGCAGGGCTCCAATACGCGTAGTGGTTGCCTCGGAGGACCAAGGGTGACCCCACCCCCTTCCTCCTTTTTCCCATCTTTATACTCGAGCAGACGTCATATGGTCTGGAATATCCCTTTGGTCAGTTCGGGTCAGCTGTCCTGGTTGTGTCCCCTCCCAAGATCTTGCCCACCCTGTCTCACTGTGGGGGAGAAATGTTGGAAAGAGCCTTGGTGCTGTGTAAGCACTACTCAGCAGTAGCCACAACACCAGTGTGCTATCAACACCCTGCCAGCTCCCAACATAAAACACATCACCATGAGGGCTGCTACAGGGGAAAACCAATTCCGGCTCAGCCAGACCCAGTACAGCCACTCTAGCAGTCCTTCTCTATCAACAGGACAAGGGGGAGAAAATGCAATGAAAAGCATCAAGATAAGAACAGGGAGAACACTTACCAATTACCATCACAGGCAAAACAGACTTGACTTAGGGAAATTACTTTATTTATTGCCAAAATAAATGTTCCCAAGCCTGTCAGTGTTTAAGAGGCATTTGGACAATGCCCTTAATAAATTGCTTTAGCTTTTGTTCGGTGCTGAATTGATTAGGCAGTTGGACTAGATGTTGGTTGTAAGCCCCTTCCAACTGAAATCTGTTCTGCTCTATTCTATTCTATTCTATTCTATTCTATTCTATTCTATTCTATTCTATTCTATTCTATTCTATTCTATTCTATTCTATTCTATTCTTATTCTATTCTATTCAACAGAGTAGGATAATTAAAAATAAGAACAAATCTAAAAACACCTTCCCCCTCTGCCCTCCTTCCCAGCCTTAACTTCACTCCTGACTCTTCTACATCCACCCCTCTGTTTCTGCTGCTCCTTCCTCCTCACAATGTTCCCCTAGTCCATCATGGGTTCCAGTCATGGGATACCGTACTTCATTAACTTCTCCAACAAGGGTCCTTCCAACGGACTGCAGTTCTTCATGAACTGCTCCAGCATGGGTTCTTTCCACAGGGTGCAGTCCTTCAGGAACACACTGCTCCCGCATGTGTCCTGCCAGGACCCTGCACTGGTGTGGGTTCTCCACAGGCTGCAGCCTTATAAAGTTCTACAAAAAGACAGGGCAGGAGAATCTAATTATTTCAAGTTGGAACATTTCAGTTGTGTGAAAGAGTTTACTTTCTAGCAATAGTAGGACACTAGATACAGTGGTGTAGATGGTTTCTCACAGTGTATGCTGCTAGATTAATTTATAGAGAAATTTTAGCTTTAATTATATTTAGGTATGTACCTCAAAATCTTTATCCTATGTGTACTTTCTGATGACAAGTAAGAATATGCTGTACCTTATCCTCTAGTGTGTAGAGCGTGGAGTTTCTATTTATCTGTCCAGCCATTTTTACAAACAAAACAGAACCAAAAAAATGAACTTCAGAAACTCAGAGAATGTAATATCTGTAAAGGTTATTTTTTCACATTTAGTTATAAATGACCATTTGGTTTAAAAGTTATTTGGAAGACCATCAAGATGTATTTATAGGCTGGGCCACTGGGATTCAGCAGTTAACATGTCAGTTTGCTATTTGCAGTTTTGAGTTGTTCCAGTTCAAAGCAGACATTGACATATTGGAGCAACTTCAGCAGAAGCCACCAAGACAGTTGGAGGCTGGAACACTTGCCCTGTAGGGAAATGCTGGTAGAGCAGGTCTTGCTCAGACTGGAAAAGACACAGCTTTGGGAGGGAATTGTAAAGCTGTCTGACAGCACAGATGGAGCCAAATGGTTCTCAGAGGTGTGTAGCAACTAGATGGGAAGCAGGAGACACAAGTTGCAAAACTGGAAATTTATAATATCTAACTGGATATTCTTTTCACTGTGATGGTAATCATACACTGGAACAGCTTGCCTGCAGAGGCTCTGGAGTCCCATCTTCCAAAACTGAACTAGACAAGGCCTTCAAGAGCTTGCTCTGGGTTGGCCCTGCTTCCAGGGAAGGATTGAACCATGCAACTTCTAGAGGTCCCTTCCTGCCTAAGTTACTCTATAGTTTTAACCTAATCCCTTTTCTGTCGGGAAATAACTTAAAAATAATGGTTAAATGTAATATTAATTGGGGTTTGGTTTGGTTTGGTTTGCTATCTATAACCCTGCATTGCAAAACACCCACAGAAGCACTTTCAAGTCCAAGTGTTGGCACCAGAGTTATAAATATGGTTGTAACTGCTTTTGTATCTGTTATGGCATCTGTGGATTTATAGAACACCTAGAAAAGTGCATTATCTGTGTTGGCATGTAGGACATTACATGAGATAAGATGTAATATGTCTTTGAAAACCAAACCTAATTTATTAGGGAAAAAAATACCAGTTTTCCAGCACATTTTTTCATTCTGAAGTACTTTTCTCCACTACTTAGTTCAACAGATATGTGACACATAATGTGCAGGGAAGGAAGACTAAATTACAGAAAGCCTTGACCTATTTTCTTGGAGGAATTTTAACACACCTATTCTTTTAAGGGCTCCTCATCAAAAGTAGTATTCTTTCCTAAGTGACATTTTGTACAAAGTTCAATTTAATGTTACAAATCTTCATAAGTATTTTTGCATTTGATTTTTGAAATTTAATTTATGGCTATTTTTTCACAAAATTTCCAAAAATCTCTCTTTTTAATACCATATGTTACATTTGTTCTCTCTACTGATAAAAAAAGAAACCTGCAAAAATTATGATCAATTTTATTTTGTTAAAGAAAATGCTTTAACAGTTATTTTCTTCCTTTTTTTTTTTTTTTTTTTTTTTCACTGTTGAGGAAGCTTCTGATCAGTCCCTCTTTTCAGTACATTTTAATGTACATATAGTGAAAATCTGAATGATTAAGCAAGTAAATATAAATTTTCTAATAAAATATACATAAATATTTAAAAGATGAGCTTTAACTCAATGCCAAACAAACTAATATAGCAGTTACACCTGAAATTATGGCTTGACAAATCAGAACATCCCATTCCAGTAAGTCTTTCATTTTTTAAAGTGTTTCAGGATTTCTCGGGGTTTTTGTTAATGATAACATTGTTCTATACCATAAACATTTTAATTTAAGATAGTCAATACCCTCAGACATCTTTTATTGTTAACAAAGAGAAATATATATGTTCCACTGGTCAGATGTGAACATGTACTTTAGAATAAAAATCAAAATTTGTATTATCTGTTTCTGTCCATTGTCTACAGAGGATTAGCTCAAATGTAAATATCTGTAAAGAATAAGCCCATATTTGATCAGATGACCAAATGTTATGTCTGAATAAAAATTAAGATTTCAAAACATTTTGGTATCAGATCTCCTTCCTGCTGGATCAGAAACAAATAGCTAATGAATCACCTCAACCCAAAATCCCAAATCAAATCACTTCCTAGTTTTGAATTTAGCTATTATAAAAACTACAATTCAGGCTTTCAGGTAATGTTAACCAGAAGATTTTCACATCTTCATCTCTCCACAGGTATTCACTGACCCAAAATTTTTGTGCAAGATTGAGCTAAACAGATCTCTACACCCTGATGATCATATGGAATTCTCCACTGACTAGTGAGAGCTTAGATAACTAGCTTTTTGTGTAGATACCTTATTATGCAAACTGAATCCCACCCATGAGCCTTTACTTAGCAACTCCCTTTGTGAAGAAGTTCCTTATGTGTTGCCAAAGTGTAAGAGAAAAAATAAAGAAAAAGCTTTGAGGAATTTGCCATAGCTGAATGTGGCATATTCAGTCAGTCTTTCACATTAGTTGTGTCTGTGTCCATTTATTAGCTTTTCCTATTCTTGATCTTATGAGTAGATTAAATTCTATTGCATCTGCTTTCTGTGTACGGTGAGTCAAAGTTTTTTAATGACATCTTCTTCAAATCTTTCATGACTGTTCTTCATCTGAGCTTTTCTTTGTATCTTAGGATTTGGAAAAGAAATGGCTATCTTACAGTATACTCTAAAACTTGGTTACTGTACATATGTATGTTTAGCTTTTTTTTATCTTCAGCATTTGATTTCAGCTTTATCCATGGCTGGGGAGCAGAATCTTCCAGTCAATGGCTATTTTGTTCACCTTAACCCTACATATCACTGTTAACTGAAAAGAAAAAAAAAAAAAAAAAGAAGAAGAAACAGGACTCTGACTACACTCTTTATCTCTGGCTACACAAGAAATACATTAATGTCAGTGGAATTCTTCTTGCACAATTGACTAATTCTTTGCCTGCTTGTAAGTGTTTCTGAGTTCTCAAGTAACCTCAGATCCAGTATTGATGTTTCTGGCCTAAGTTTCTAAACAATTATTTCATTTTTACTTAACTGTTGGAATTTATTTCTGCTATTTTCTTCTTTACATTCTTCTTCTGTTTGCTCATTCAGAAAGATGTTCCCAGTTTTAATGTTTGGGGTCAAGGCGCCCTCTTAACTGAGTCACTCCTTTTAGATTGATAACATGTCACCACTTATATGTTATCTGTCAGTATTTTAGTGAGATGTTTAAACAAGAATTTTATACATTGAAGTAGATGTTGGGACACCATATAATTTCTTAAATAAGAGAGAGACATCATCCATTAACAGGAGGAGTCTTGCTGAGCTGAATGACTAATTGAAAGCTTCTGTTAGAAATTGTGACAAGTGTTCTTTGCAGCATAGATACAATTAATACATAAATCCATTACTTGCACCTAAGGAAATATTTCAGTGCAACACCGATCTCTCTTTCTTTAATCGGCTTCTTCAACAATTCCCTTTCATTTATATAAAGACAGAGAAATTTATTAGATATTTTGTATGTCACCTCTGGGTTCTGACCTACATACATTTTAAGGAAATTTGACTAGGACATCTACTAATGTTGCTACTGGAATAGTGCCCAGGACAACTCATGACTGGCAATTCTGGGTGCTATAATAGTAACAGTATTTCTTCCTTCTGCAAAATAATTGCTACCTGTTACTTTGTTCATTACACAGCATTGCATTATCTGAGTTTGTTGAATTATATTAATTAAATCCTTTAGTAAACTCTGGTTTTGATGATATGGTTAAACAAAACCCTATGTTGAAATGTCCTCCCAAATATATTTTGTTTATCGTTCTTGGAACATTGTACTCCCAGTGTGGTTTTTTTTTTTTTTTTCAGAGATGTTAGAATTGAAGGGAACAGGAGGTGGGATGCCTATTCTGTTTCACCTTATGGTGTGGCAAGAGCGGAACTCACTTAGTGAAGATCTTCATGTATAACCAGCTGTTAAGCAGTTTTACTTTGAATCCATCCCTACCTTTTCTTCAACAATCAAACATCAGCCAATAACAAAGTACTCTTTCTACAGTTTCCATCACTTGGTAAAATTGTCCTACAGATTCTTCATTCTAGCCTGTGATATCAGTGGCTGTGTCTCTGTTACATGGTGTTTGTGATTAGGTAAACTTTCTGAACAGGTCAAATGTCAAAGGGAAAATATCCATTTAGACACCATCCTGAAGAAGGTATGGGGATTTTGGCTATATCAGCTGCTGAACAAAGATTCCTCTGGTTTCATGTGCATTTATCTTCTATAAATAAGTATATCTGTTTTCAACTTATCTTCAGTTGATATCTAAGGACAATACGAGAGGTGAGTATATAGTGTGAGACAAGGAGTTTGTCTCTTCTCCCCTGGTGTAGATTCAGTCTGCCATTCATACTTAAGCTCATTGAAAGGAAACCAAATTAATTCCTTATGCGAAGTCTTGGAGCTGAGTAACTCAGAAGATTTGTCTGTCAGTACTTCTGATTCTGGCTTGCAAATTAATCATGGAACTGTCTTTACCATTTGACATTTGAAACTATGCCTACTTCATTTAAAATGCTAATATGCCTTAGTTTTCTGTTGCAAATGCAGTTTCAATTTTAGAGGCCATGGGGAGAGACACAATCTAGAAGAGACTGTAGGTAACTGTTTAAATCTGATATGTTGAGATCTGATAATTCATTATCTAAAATATTTATATTAAATAGAATTTCAGCTTAGGAGTTCAGGGGGTTTTTTCCACCACTGTTAGATACAAGCTGGCAATATGGGCTCAATACATCTTTCTTTTACCATTAGTTTATTTTTTGTTGTTCGTGATTAAAATTTAGATATCCATATAGACCATCCTTTGAGGAATGTCATAATCTAATGCAATTTGTCTTGAAACAATTAGATTAGCTGCAGTCTCAATGTATTTCAGTTTCTTTTCAACTAATCTCCTTTTTATTTAACATTATTAATTCTTTCAAGGTAGTGAGAACTAGCCATGACTTTAAAGTAATTTGATTATTTTATGCTTGAAACAGTCTTATTCCTTATTAGCACTTTTAAACTCTTTCTTGAACCTAGTATAGAGAGGTTAAATCATTGCATCATTAATATTTAAGGCAGACTAAATGGAAAGAGATGCTTATAAAGTCCAGACATCTTTGTCACTGATATAATAGTACAAAGAGACAATTTTCTTCATAAAACAGGAAGATAGTTCTGTCTGTTCCATGTTGGATCATTTATCACTGTTACATTGATGAATTCATTTTGGTGACAATACTTTGTCTGAATAATGAAAAGCTGGATGAGATAGCCTGATGGTCAAGAAGGAATACTTAAATTTTCTCCCAATTACAGGAAAGCTTATTTTTAAGATTCACTGTTCGGGTAATCCATCTCATTTTTCTCTCTCTCTCCTTCTCTCTGTACATTCTGGCTCCTTCACCATGCTTCTAGAGAATCCATTATCATAATGTTTATAGCCATTGGTTTACTAGTTTGTTGAACAACAGCTCTCCTCACCCTCATCAACTAATATTTTTACCTATGTTTTCAGAAATTCTTGAAAATCAGGTATTTTACTGTCACTTTGTTGCACATTATTTTGTCAGTTACACCAAGTTTATCAGTACACCACAGAGCAGAATCTGGTGACATTTCTTTTTCTTTTGAAGAAGCTAAGACTTCAGCAGAAGTACTAACCTTATGATTTGATGGGATGATAAATAGATTTATATAGTTACTAAGTGCTTAATTCTAGAAGACACAATTTGGTTATCTAATTTGACTTGTTGATTAACATAAACTGTAGAATTGAATGCCTTTTTTCCTGTATTAAACTCACTGATTTATGCATAACTAAAGCATTTCCAGAAAAAGACATCCGTTCATAAATTAAAGGTGTCAAGAGATATATAATTGGCCACAATTTGAGTAAATGCTATATTAGCAACTCAATTAAAAGTTTGCCTCTATGTGAATTTGCCTGACTTTCACTTTGTTATGCTTTTATCTAATGGACTACAGACCCTTTTAGTACTCAGATTTGTCTCTCTGTAAAGGGACTGAGTACTAGTAAAGTTATTCAATATACTTCTTCACTGAAATTAAGAGTTGTCTTGAGAAGTTTTTTTTTTCATACACCAAATTGTTTGAATTGCCAGAAGTGGAGACCTAGAATAAAACATATCATATTAAGACATAAGAAAGTAACCCCACAAATAACCACACCTCCCTATTTCCACTGATTTACCTCTTGTGAGGAGCTATTTTCATACTAAAAAAAAACAAAACAGCTTTTCACATTTGGCAGTATTGTAAGTCCATTATGTGCTCACTGGTACAAATACATAACTTCTGTAATCCTTAGTAGCCTGTGTAGCATATATCTATGTCGATTTACACAGTTTTAGCCTGCTTAGTAATGACAGAAAGAGACTGCCTTGCCCATGTGGCAGTACTCCTCCTCCCCTGAAATATATTTTCAATAATTTTAATTAAAATGACTCATCATCATAAAGATAAATCTGTTAATGTATATAAAAGGGACAACCATAACTGAAGAGTTGCAAATGAAAGAGAAAGATATTCATAGACAGAGTGAGAAAAAAGATGGCAGAAAAGTGATTTACAGATGTTTATATTCTTCCTGCAGAGCTGAAACAATAATGCTATTCATGGGATTGAAATGTACAAACTGAATGATTTCACAAATCTTAGAACAAATCTTAGTCAGCAGCAACTACCTAAATTAAATAAACCACAGAAAAACAGTGACAAAGCTGCTTTTGGAAATTATTAAAAAAAAGTTCACTCAGCCCAACCATCTTAAGATGAATGTACTTTCTATACGATTACCACCATGTTTTTAGTTTTAAATTGAAGTCATTGTTCAAAATACAATACAAATTCTGCTGCTTTTTTTTTTTTTTATCAAATATATAGGGATTATAAGACTCCCTTTACAATAACCTGTTGATTTTTTTTTGTCTCTGTATCCAAAAATGTGTTTAATTGATATAGAAAGTAAGTTATTAATAGAATGACCTTCTGAAAGAAACTGAACAGAACAATTTTCTGATAAAACCTAGATTTAGTCAACTATGGCTAAAATATGGCTCTCACTCTAGACTATTGCAGAGTACTTGTAGTCAACAGGACAATTCAGATTCTCAGAGGCATGTGCTCTACCAAATGTGATCCTAACAGCTTTTTTGTGTTGAGTAATTTATAGTTTCGTATAACTGATGTTCTCTCTTACTGCTGACACTTCATGAAAAAGGGATTTGATTGACTGTATGCAGTGTGCTAAGCAATCTTTAACCAAATTGGCTGGGTGATGTCAGCTTGTGCTTGATAGGTTTTCTAGGATATATTATAAAAAAACAGACAAACTTCACCTCTAGGAAACTGAGCATCAGTGGTATTTTAGGTAACACACCAACTAAACTGTATGTTTTCCCTCTTTAGGAAGATTAATGTGTCAAATACCATTGCACAAAGGTGAAATCTTCTCTTGTGGAATGGTTGCATACAGTGCTTTGAACAGTAATTTTTTCTTAAGCAGTTAATAGAAGATTCAGACAGACAACTAGAGTGCTGTCATTAAAGTTTCAGCATAATTACAGATAGATTTTTTAAATAGAAAATCCCCCCCAGCCTCAAACTTCCTTCTAATCTCCAGATAAAATCCAATTATAACCTGAGACTTTAAAAACTAGTATTTCTCTTCTCCTTCAGTCTAATTTATTTAGAAGAACCAGTTCTTCAGGAATTGTTTTTTAACATAGAGTGTTTTAAAATCCTATTTACACTGGTTAGTATAAAATACCTTCTACTCTTTTTCTAATGTGTAAAATAACCCTAAAATTGAAACCCATTAAGACCTCGTATCTTTAGTTTCCCGCTGCTATGTGTCATCATCACTGTCTTCACCTCTCATCCTTTGAAGCTCTGCCCTAATTCTCTTTGAAGACATCAGCATCAACCCTCAGACTGGGTTGTAGCCAGTTGTTGTAGGTCACCTGCTTCTAACCTCCACCTATGAATTTTAAGTAATCTCCTTCTTCATACCACCACCCCTTTTTGGGCTGTAATCAGAGTCTAGTACTAATGTCTTGCTGGCACCTCTAGAATCTACAAATAGAACTCTTAGCCTTCATATGCAAACGTTTAATAAATATTACATCTCTCTCTGATATGTTTTCTTTCAATGGAATTTTGTTAATTCTCATAAAAAAAAAAAAAAAAAAAAAGAAAAATTTTCATTAAAGGTATTAGAAAGAAACCAAAAAATTCAAAATTCACTACAGAACCAGTCTCTCTAATCAAAGTGTATACATATTTAATTTCAAGTAAGAATTGTAATTTAATTCTGGAATAATCACCCTTTTTATTTTTCATACTTCCTTGTAATAATGGAAACCTTATCCAGAGGTTTAAGTGTAACGATGTTGTCTTTGCCAAAATTATGTATGACATGTATTTCCTTTTTACTGATATTATTACATATTCTATGAATAAAGCTCATTTTAGATATATTCGTATGAATTAATTTAGCATAGGTTCCTATAAAATGATAGTAAGAAGAACAAATCTACTACGCTTATTTTTTTTTAATTTCCATAACTTGAATTAATCCTATGTTTAAAATAAATATTAATATCATTCAAAAGTTGGATTTTGCAATATTTTGACTGAAAATCCTTTCAGACTGTCATCTTAAAGCTGAAACAAGTATCTTCTCAAAATATTAAGAATGTAATAGAAGATTCAGTAGAGTTTGATTTGCAGTGATAAATTGCTTTCTTGTTTTGTTATAGAAAATGACGGCTTTTTTATGCAATTTAGGGAAAAGGAAGGTATATGATGACATAGTAGTGGTTGTGTCCTCTTTGTTTTTCAAAATAGTTCAAAACTGTTGTGCACATATTAAAATACATACAAACCCAATGATGGCTAAAACTAATCTTAGGAAAGTATTCAGAGTGTAACTCAGGCAAGGGCAAAGTGGAGGTAGAAAGCAAGACTTAGATTTCTTTACCTTGTTTTTTAAGAGGTCTGAGCATGGCATAACCCATACATTCAGTACCACTGTATCCCGATTCCTGAATTGGTCATGCCTTTTGTATGAAGACCCTACTGTATTGTTTGTCACAAGCCTAATTTTCCTGTTCATGTGCCCTACACCTCATTCTTTCCTCAGAGAAACTGAATTGACTATAAGAGAATTACAGTAGATTTAGGTTTTAAAGTGGAAAATTATTCTCTCTTCACCAGAAAGAATAATAAATATATAAATATAATAAACTCCCCCTCCCCCTTTTTTTCCCAGCTGAGGACTTTCTCTAGGTATAGATATAAGATTCAATTTGCCAGAATAGCATGAAAACAAAGAGCTGTACTTGGATTGTATGTATATTTCATGCAGGTAATGCTAGTAACGCACATGCACAGAGGCTATAAATCATTCTATAGCATTAATAAACCATGTGCTATGTATAGCATATGCATAAATCATCATAAAATTGTGTTCTTCTGTCCAGAAATGACTCATCTGTTTTTAAGAATTATGTTCTAAATTCTAACAGAAAAAAATACAAAGTGGATTTTTCGTTGTTCGTTTTTTTTGGGGTTTTGGGATTTTAAAAATTGCTTTCCATTTGAATCATCATTCAACGCCTCTGACATTACAAAATACAGTCTCTGTCTGCCAATGTACATTTACAAAAGGGTCAGTATGAAAATTATATAAATTCCTTAGATGTCCCTGCTAGGATTGTCTTAATAAAAAAACTATCAACTTATTGATATCTTCTGCTCAATAATCATATTTTTGAAATCATTTTATGATATGCCTCATCAAGCTGCTGCTTCATTTCTTAATGCATAATTTTGACAGAACCCTTTGGAAAATCAATGCCTCAGAGCTGTGTTCGGATTTACTGCTGAATCCAATTACAGTGTATTATCATAAAAAACATCAAAGTGAAATTTATTGATGGTTCTTCTTTAGTGAGCATGCAACTGCTAACTCTAAATATAAATATTTTAATGGCATGATTTGCACCATAACAAAAGAGTAAAGAGAAATAAACTCTGTAATCTGGCATAAGACACTTACTTTCAGATATATACAAAGACCTTAGGAGCACTGTACCATAGAAAGGTCTACTCTTACCTGACAACATTCCCAGACAAAAGGACAAGCCTTAAAATTGTTATCATTATTATTATTACTGTTATTTATTTTATCTAAATAAAACACATCAAACATTCGTTATTATTTATACCACTGAAGAATTACTATTTGATATTTATAGGTTCAAGAGCACTTGAAGCAGTGTAATTTGCCTGTCCAAAATTCCACAAGACTGATATGTTTCTGTCTCAGACAGCTGTCAAAATAGTTGCTATTACAAATTAAAAACTGGCTTATAAGAATCAGGCATTTTGTACATGAAGAAATACGGGCTGCTGAATTTGTTTTCATGTTCCTCTGAGGTGCCTCTGCAGTCTGCGCTATGTTATATTAAATTCTGTGGATCTTTGCAAAAGGACAAATAACCATCTCTTCATAAGGATACACAATGAGAAACCTTACAGAGCTTTCATGTCAACATTAGAGTGAATGAAGGATCTAGCACAAATGGGTGCTAGAATAACCTGAGACTTTAGAGAGTAGGAGCAAACAAGAAAAGGAAAGCAAATCAAATGCAAAACTTAAATTACATTATAACTTTTCATCTCATTTAACATCTATATGAGATACTTTTTTGGATAAGTCTAATAATTAGATTTTTTTTTTTTTAATTTCTCATAGGAAGAATAAATGTTTTGTGGGTTGTTTTTTTTTAAAAAAAAATCAGTAGTCTGTAAAGAAATCTACACACAGTATGCTATACCATCATTTCAAAGGAAAATTTGAAAGATATAAATTTATTAAAAAAAAACAAAAAACCCAATAAAGTCTGATGTTTTGTGTAGTTCATACTTCTTTGTTAACAAAATTGATCTGATACATTATCAAAATAATAAAGTTTAATAAATACTTTGATGACTAGATCATTTTTTAGTTCTACTCAAACATATGTTCATTCCAAGGTTATAATTTTTATATTTAATTTTCACTTATTTTGTTAGTTTATTTTTACTCTTTGGCTTTGCTATTCTGGTCTTCAACTGTTGTATTTATTACGTCAGGTCTCTTTCGAAGGTTCTTTGTACTTTTAGATTATTTAGATGGAGATGACAAATAAATTTCTGCTCCAAAATCCATGTAAACTGCCTGGAAAATCTAAAATCATATAAATATCTAACCAAATAAATGGAAGTCAGAATAGGGTGTTTAAAACAACTATTAGTAACTCAGGCTGTGATTACTTACTTGTAATGAAAGACATGAAATTGGATGGCATTTTCTCTAGCCTTGAAGGTAATATTTTCTTCCTGGAGTCATGTTTTTACTACAAAACTGTAGTACTTTTCAGGGTATTATCGTAGTACCACAATGTCATCCTGTGTTTAGGGCTATAAATCCCCTGCTGAATAGTACAGTACATATTTCAGAATATTTTTCCAGTTTAAAGGTCTAAATTTGTATAAAAAAAATTTACAAGGTTAATACATTTTACAGTTTATTGATGAATTTATACTGGAATTCTTTAACTATTTGTTAATTACCAAGATTTACCTGAATTCAGACATAGCTTGCCCACTGTCTACTTAATGCTATTAGAATACAAAACTAAACCTTCACTTCCATGCAAGTGTCTTAACTTGCTACATGTTGTCTCTCCTAGGGAGTTCTATTGATTAAGGAAAAAAAGCCAGATGTTGGAAGTCAGGAATGGAATAGTACTTCTAAATTAAAATAATATGTAACTGCTGATGATACATAGTTACTTCTTTAACAAAATCAGCCTTTAGAGAATTTGAGTAAGTCACTTAAATAGCAGTAATTTAAAAACTTCTAAATGCCTTAAACACAAATAATTGATCTCCTCAAGTGTACTACACAATTCTACCTTGTGTAGGAGTCTACATTCTCATCCATAGCAAATAAACAAAAATTTGTATTCAGACATCTGTTGAGATTTAGCAACTTAAAACAATGCTCACCAGGCAGCATTTATCATTAAAATTGCACCACAAAACAATTGCACAAGCCAAACAGCTTCTTATTACTTCCTTTATAATGTCACATAACAATAATGGGTCAGTGCACATATCACAGATCAAAACCATTTATCCTCTCCTTAGTTCCACCAAACATAATCAGAAGTGTCAGTATTGATGTCAGCAAATACTAATACCTAGTGGGACTTACTGGTGAATCAGACCTTATAATTCATCTAGATTCCATTAAAAAGTATCAAAGTGAAAGAGATCCAAAATTATACAAGTGTGACAGCTCAAATTGTGAATAATGGACACTGAAAACACTCACCACCTCTGCAAAAGGCTCCGCTTTTATTTCCGCACAGATGAAAACAGAGGAAGATACTTGAATTTTAAAGTCTAAGGTCAATGACTTTTCTCTCTCTCTTTTTCTCTCTAAAGTTCATCTAATTACAGATGGTCCTAGTGATTAAAACAAATAATATCTGTACAGTTGCATACAGTGATAAATACTATTAAAGTATTCCAATGTGGGAGGAAAGACAGAAAGTTCAGCAGAAGGTTCCAAATACATAATTTTAGAATTATCATTCCTTCAAAGGAGCAATGGGATATCACAGAGGAAAGGCTGGATACAATAAAAAAGCCATGGTATTAAATTAAGTACTATAAAATGTAGGAACATGCATTTAGGGAATAATAATGAAAACTAAATTAACAACTTTAAGTGTCATATTCTTATGTAGGTGATTCTTGGGCAGTTTCAGTACTCAGTACTTAGTACAATAAATAAGATGAGTCTTTAGGGCATAGTATTTAACCTAACAAATGTTTAAGAAAGATTTCAACAAGGTAGAACCTGGATCTACAGGTCTTGTCACTTCAAAGGTCAGCACATCTCTGCAAACCCAGCAAACTAGTCTACTAGAAACTTTGCAAAGATGCCATATTTCTGTACTAATGAACATTAGCAGTTGGTAACACCTGAGAAAGACCTCAGAATAGTAACCAATTAGTAAATTATTATAACTGTAAGGCACAATCGTAACATGTCTGTGAGAAAGGCAAATGTGGGTCAGTGTTGTATCACAACATTGTTGTGTCACAAAGCTCAGTGAAGTCTCACCTTCCAGAAAGACTGCATTTCTGCATCTGCAGAGGTTAAACTGGAAGATGTAACGATGCTAGATTGTTTTTATTTCAATTAAATACTTTCCTCACAATGTTTAAAAACTGAAATTTTAATAGGAAACTTTCTCACTCACGCATAACTTACAATTGATGGTGTCCTGGTTTAGCCAGGACAGGGTTAAGTTTCCCCAGCAGTGTGGGGGGGAGCTCTAGCCGGGTTATTCAGATACCATGCGGACATACCATGCGGACGTCACATCCTGGCGCCAAAGCGAGACGGTCGGTTAACACGTGTGTTATGCCATCGCGTTTCTCACTGCTGTATTGGTAGATATTTTGCTCTGTTCATTGCTATTACTGTTATTCTTATTGTTATTGTTGTTGTTTGTTGTGTTGCTGTTGCACTGTTGTATTAAACCTCTCCTTATCTCAGCCCGGGGTTTTGTATTTCACTCCCTTTGTGGGGGAGGGGCAGCGGCTGCGTGGTCTCAGACCCCAGCAGGGACTAAACCACCACAATTTTGGCGCCCAACATGGGGCTGAGAGAGGGCTGAAATAAGGACAAGAGGAGAAGGTGTGTTAGAGCAATCTGTTAGGTGTAATTTTTTCTGGTTTTATTTGTATTGTTTGATAAGAAATGTTTGCAATGCTGACCAATTTGCTTGTGTGGTGGGGCTGGATTAATCCTTATATCCACTGTGTGTTCCCAGTGTTGGTGTTTGTTGGCGGTAGAAAATGTGCCAAGGGACTTGTTTTGCTGTACTGGCTACTATCTGCTTATAATGGGCTTGTATCAATGCTTGTGGGGGTGAACCGGTATCTGTTTGCTGCCTGGGCTTTTGTTAGGGGTCTCACCCCCTCTATGGGTGAGCCAGGGGAAGAGATCCTCTCAGTTTTTGAGAGTTTCAGCTATCCCTGGAGCACCCAGGCCAGTGTGCTTGCAGCACTGTGCTTTCTAAATGTCTGCCAGATCTTGTTTTGGGCCATGCGGTACTTCTCCAACAATAGCACCACCCGGAAACCTGCCCCGGGGGCAGATAGTTATAAATGGCTAGGTATGTGGGAAAAGATGGGCAAGTGCCTGAGTCAGTGGTCACCCCCAATGCTTTGGGATTTCACTCCTGAACAAATGGAGAGACCTGATAAACTGGTGGAATATTTGGAAAATGTGTGCTGCCAATCTGACAAACCCCGGGAGACACAAGTCATTGCAATGTGCTGGGGGCTTGCCCATGCTTACCGTGTCATCTTTAACACTGTTCACTGCACTCAAGGGGGAGAAGGGGCTGCAGGATCTGAAAGTGAACCTGCTGGTACAACAGCTGGGCCAGGGCGACAGGCAGTGCCAGTACCAGTCGCCTCCACCAGCACAGCAGCTGAGCCAGAGGGACAAGCAGTATCAATATCAGTTGCCCCGATACGGAAAACCAAATATACTAAAAAATCCCCTCGCAGTGCACAGGATGATAATGAACCAGTCCCATCACAAGAGCAGGAGGAAGAGCCAGAGGTAACCATCCGATCACTATCCCTCAGTGAGTTGTGAGATATGCAGAAAGATTTTAGCCACATTCCAGGAGAGCAAATTTGCACCTGGCTGCTCCAATGCTGGGATAGTGGAGCTGCTGGTTTTGAATTGAAAGGGAGAGAGGCCAAGCAGCTGGGACCTTTAGCCAAGCAGGCTGGTATTGACAAAGCAATAGGGAAACAGGCTCAAACACTCAGCCTTTGGAGGCGACTCCTGCTCGGTGTGAGGGAGAGGTACCCCTACAAGGATGATGTCCTATGTCGGTTAGGCAAGTGGACCAACATGGAGAAAGGCATTCAAAACCTCAGGGAATTGGCGATGTTTGACATGGTCTATGGTGATCTGAATGATGAGCAGTCACCAATGGATCCAGATCAGGCCCCTTGCACACAGCTGATGTGGCAGAAGTTCCTGCAAAGTGGACCAGAGGCACATTCCAAAGCATTAGCAGTAGCGTCCTGGTGGCGAGACACCCAGACTCAGACAGTGGACGAAGTGATTATCCAGCTCTTGCAATATGAGGGAAGTCTCCCTTCCTCCCAACATGCTTTGGTTTCAGCTGTAGAGGAACTGTCTCAGAGGCTCCAGAAAGTGGAAGAGGACATGTCCTACGTTCCACCTGCACAGGCTGATGTCTCAGCTATTAGAAGCAGGCGCTTCCCCAGCCAAGAGAAGGGCAGTGGAAGGTACACACCACGGGGCACCCTGTGGTTTTTCCTCCTCAACCATGGGGAAAACATGAGAAGGTGGCATGGACAGCCCACTTCCGCCCTAGCTGCACGAGTACAGCAACTGAAAGGGAAGACCACCATGAAAGGGGAGTCTTCCAAGAGAGATGCAGCTCCAGTGTCCAGTTGGAAGTCCCCCAGACAGAATAGAATGGCCAACACTATGCTTGACCCTCTTGAGGGGACCAGGAAGTCATTCTTGCAGGAGTCACTCTTAGAACAAGTGAGTGATGGTGAGCAGGATTAGAGGCGCCCTGCCTCCAGCCAGGTGGAGGAAAAGGATAATCGGATTTACTGGAAGGTGTGGATCCGATGGCCTGGCACGTCAGAACCACAAGAGTATAAGGCCTTGATAGACACTGGTGCACAGTGCACCCTGATGCCATCAAGCCACAGTGGGGTCGAATCCATCTGCATCTCTGGAGTGACAGGGGGATCCCAACAGCTGACCCTATTAGAAGCTGAAGTAAGCTTAACTGGGAAGGACTGGCATAAGCACCCCATTGTGACTGGCCCAGATGCCCCGTGCATCCTAGGTATAGACTACCTCAGGATAAGGTACTTTAAAGACCCAAAAGGGTACCAGTGGGCCTTTGGTATGTATAGCTGCCCTGGAGGATATTGAGCAATTGTCCACCTTACCCAGCCTCTCAGAGGACCCCTCGGTGGTGGGGTTGCTTAAGGTTGAAGAGCAGCGAGTGCCAATTGCCACCAAGACAGTGCACCGGCGGCAGTACCGTACTAACCGAGATTCCCTGGTCCCCACCCATCAGCTGATCCATCGACTAGAAAGCCAGAAGGTGATCAGCAAGACTCATTCACCCTTCTACAGCCCTATATGGCCAGTGAGAAAGTCTAATGGTGAATGGAGACTAACAGTGGACTACCGTGGCCCGAATGAAGTTACGCCAGCGATGAGTGCTGCAGTGCCGGACATGCTAGAGCTCCAGTATGAGCTGGAGTCAAAGGCAGCCAAGTGGTACGCCACGACTGACATCGCTAATGCGTTCTTTCCCATTCCAATAGCACCAGAGTGCAGGCCACAGTTTGCATTCACTTGGAGGGGTATCCAGTACACCTGAAATTGATTGCCCCAGGGGTGGAACCACAGCTCCACCATTTGCCATAGACTGGTCCATACTGCACTGGAGAAAGGTGGGGCTCCAGAACACCTGCAGTTCATTGATGATATCATTGTATGGGGGGACACAGCTGAGGAAGTCTTTGAGAAAGGAAAGAAGATAATTGAAATCCTCCTGAAGGCCGGTTTTGCCATCAAGCGACAGAAAGTTAAGGGGCCTGGAAGGGAGATTCAGTTCCTTGGAATAAAATGGCAAGATAAGCATCCCCACATCCCAATGGAGGTGATAAACAAGATAACAGCCATGGCCCCACCAACCACCAAAAAAGAGATTCAGTCTTTCCTGGGCGCTGTGGGGTTCTGGAGGATGCACATCCCAAACTACAGCCTGATTGTGAGCCCTCTCTACCACGTAACCCGCAAGAAGAACGATTTTAAATGGGGCCCTGAGCAAGAGCAAGCCTTTGAACAAATTAAGCAGGAGATTACCCAGGCGGTGGCCCTCAGGCCAGTCCGGACAGGACAGGAGATTAAGAACGTGCTCTACACTGCAGCCGGGGAGAAAGACCCTGCCTGGATCCTTTGGCAGAGAGCACATGGGGAATCCCAAGGCCGACCTCTAGGCTTTTGGAGCCGGGGATACAAAGGCTCTGAAGCTAACTATACCCTGACTGAGAAGGAGATACTGGCACCGTACGAAGGAATCCGAGCTGCCTCAGAAGTGGTCGGCACTGACACACAGCTCCTCCTGACAACCCGACTGCTGGTGCTGGGATGGATGTTCAAGGGAAAGGCTCCCTCCACACATCATGCAACAGATGCCACGTGGAGTAAATGGGTTGTGTTGATAACACAACGGGCTCGAATAGGGAACCTTGACCCCTCAGGATTACTAGAGATGATCATAAACTGGCCAGAGAGCAAAGATGCTGGGATGTCACCAGAACAGGAGGTGAAATGTGCTGAGGAGGCCCCACCATATAACAAGCTGCCAGAGGAGGAGAAACGATATGCCCTGTTCACTGATGGGTCTTGCCGCATTGTGGGAAAACATCGACGATGGAAGGCTGCTGTGTGGAATCCCACATGAGAAAACACTGAAGCTGTTGAGGGACAAGGTGAATTGAGCCAGTTCGCAGAGGTGAAAGCCATCCAATTGGCTTTGGGGATTGCTGAGCGAGAAAAGTGGCTGAGGCTCTATATCTACACTGACTCGTGGGTGATGGCAAGTGCCCTGTGGATGTGGTTGCAGCAATGGAAACAGAACAACTGGCAACACAGGGGCAGACCCATCTGGGCCGCTGAAGTATGGCAGGACATTGCAGCCTGGGTGGAGAACCTTGTTGTGAAGGTGCGCCATGTGGACGCCCATATACCCAAGAGTCGGGCCACTGATGAACATCAACATAACCAGCAGGTGGACCAAGCTGCTAGGATCGGAGTGGCTCAGGTGGACTTGGACTGGCAGCGTAAAGGTGAACTGTTCATAGCCCGGTGGGCCCATGAGACCTCGGGCCACCAAGGGAGAGATGCAACATACAGGTGGGCTCGAGATCGAGGGGTGGACCTCACCATTGACACCATCGCAGAGATCATCCATGGATGTGAGATGTGTGCTGCAATCAAACAAGGCAAACAGGTGAAGCCCCAGCGGAATGAAGATCGATGGATGAAATATAAATATGGAGAGGCCTGGCAGACCGACTACATCACACTGCCACAGACCCGCCAAGGCAAGTGCCACGTGCTCACAATGGTGGAAGCAACCACTGGATGGCTGGAAACTTATCCAGTGTCCCACGCCACTGCCCAGAACACCATCCTGGGCCTTGAAGACCGAGTCCTGTGGCGACACGGCACCCCAGAGAAGATTGAGTCAGACAATGGGACTCACTTCTGAAATAACCTCATAGATGCCTGGGCAGAAGAACACGGCATCGAGTGGGTCTACCACATCCCCTACCACGCACCAGCCTCTGGGAAGATCGAGCGCTACAATGGACTGTTAAAAACTACATTGAGAGCAATGGGAGGTGGAAACTTCAAACACTGGGACACACATCTGACAAAGGCCACTTGGTTAGTGAACACAAGAGGATCTGCTAATCGAGCTGGCCCGGCTCAGTCAAAACTTCCACGTGTTGTAGACGGGGATAAAGTCCCTGTGGTGCGCATGAGGGATCTGCTGGGAAAAATGGTCTGGGTTAGTCCTGTGCCGGGCAAAGGCAAACCCATCCACGGGATTGTTTTTGCTCAAGGACCTGGGTGCACTTAGTGGGTGACTCAGAAGGATGGAGAGGTCCGATGCGTACCACAAAGGGACTTGATTGTGGGTGAAAACACACCATGAATTATAATGTGCTTTTGTTAATTTTTCTTTGTTAATGCTAATTGCTAAATGGCAGCTGGATGTGACGCACATGGTATAGAATAATGGGGTGGATTATGTCCTGGTTTAGCCAGGATAGGGTTAAGTTTCCCCAGCAGTGTGGGGGGGAGCTCTAGCCGGGTTATTCAGATACCATGCGGACGTCACATCCTGGTGCCGAAGCGAGACGGTCAGTTAACACGTGTGTTATGCCATCGCGCTTCTCACTGCTGTATTGGTAGATATTTTGCTCTGTTCATTGTTATTACTGTTATTCTTATTGTTATTGTTGTTGTTTGTTGTGTTGCTGTTGCACTGTTGTATTAAACCTTTCTTTATCTCAGCCCGGGGCTTTGTATTTCACTCCCTTTGTGGGGGAGGGGCAGCGGCTGCGTGGTCTCAGACCGCAGCAGGGACTAAACCACCACAGATGGACAACCAGGAACAAGTCTAATAATATATTTTCCATAGCATTCTATTTATATCAGCTTTGCCTAGCCTTATGTAATTAAATTTTATTTATTGATAAGATAGTAAATGGGATGTGGGGTGTTTTTCATCATAAACATACTGTATATTTCATAGTATACTGTACTATTTATAGTCTACTAGACTAGCATATATACCATATAGCATACTATAAGGCATAAAGAAAATATCTTCTAAAAGTGCAGGGGTAAGAATGTCTCATCCTGTGATGTAAATCAGAACTAAAGTTTTTGCATGGCAGTGCAACACACAAGCTGCCTTTACACAAGTCACTTCAGGAATAGCAAAAATGTCCCTGTAATGATCTTTGTGTCTGTTCTGAATTGGAGGAAAATATTTATTAGCCAAACTGTATGTGGTAGTACAAAAAAAATACAAAGAAGGGACTCATATTTTGCCTAGTATCAGTGTAAGGACAGTGTCAGAATGGTAGTCATCTCATTCAGATAATTCTCATTAAAAAATATTGAAGTGTTTGCAGAAATATTAGCCCTCTTGACTTACTGAACAGATGTCAAGTTTTATATGTAGTTATGGAAGATCTCTTTGAAAAGACATTCTTAAACATATATATTTTTATATGTAGCTATTCTGTATTGTAAAATGTCTGTTCTCAAAATAAATATCAAGATATCACTAAAAATTGGTGGTAAAATTTTGTGCCACACTTCCTGTTAGAATTTAACTGACTCTTAAAACTTTTTGACTCTATGTCTACTCTGACATTAATGATAGTTAAGAAGATTCTGTATTTTATACTATCACAGAATCATCTAGGTTGGAAAAGACCTTGAAGACCACCTAGTCCAACCATTAACCTAAACTGCCAGTTCTCAACTACACCATATCCCCCAGCGCTATGTCAACATGACTCTTAAACACCTCCAGGGATGGGGACTCCACCATCTCCCTGGGCAGCCCATTCCAACACGTAACAAACCGTTCTGTAAAGAAATACCTCCTAATATCTAGTCTAAACCTTCCCTGGCACAACTTGAGGTCATTCCCTCTTGTCCTATCACTTATTACTTGGTTAAAGAGACTCATCCCCAGCTCTCTTCAACCTCCTTTCAGGTAGTTGTAGAGGGCGATGAGGTCTCCCCACAGCCTCCTCTTCTCCAGACTAAACAACCCCAGTTCCCTCAGCCGCTCCTCGTACGACATGTGCTCCAGACCCTTCACCAGCTTCGTTGCCCTTCTTTGGACATGCTGGAGTAATTCAATGTCCTTTTTGTAGTCAGGGGCCCAAAACTGAACACAGTAATCGAGGTGCAGCCTCACCAGTGTTGAGTACAGGGGTAAGATCACTTCCCTGTCCCTGCTGGCCACGCTATTTCTGATGCAAGCCAGGATACCATTGCCCTTCTTGGCCACCTGGGCACACTGCTGGCTCATGTTCAGCCGGCTGTCAATCAACACCCCCAGGTCCCTCTCTCTGACTGGCAGCTCTCCAGCCACTCCTCCCCAAGCCTGTAGCGCTGCTGGGGGTTGTTGTGGCCCAAGTGCAGAAATCGGCATTTGGCCTTATTGAAACTCCTACAGTTGGCCTTAGCCCATTGCTCCAGCCTGTCCAGATCTCTCTGCAGAGCCTCCCTACCCTTGAGCAGATCAACACTCCCACCCAACTTGGTGCCATCTGCAAACTTACTGAGGGTGCACTCGATCCCCTTGTCTAGATCATCAATATAGATGTTAAACAGGAGTGACCACAAAACTGAGCCCTGGGGGACACCACTCATGACCGGCTGCCAACTGGATTGAACTCCGTTCACCACAACTCTTTGGGCCCGGCCATCCAGCCAGTGTTTTACCCAGCGAAATGTGTGCCCATCCAAGCCATGAGCAGTCAATTTCACCAGGAGAATGCTGTGGGAAACGGTGTCAAAGGCCTTACTGAAGTCAAGGTAAACAACATCCACAGCCTTTCCCTCATCCAATAAGCAGGTCGCCCTGTCGTAGAAGGAGATCAGGTTTGTCAAGCAGGACCTGCCTTTCATAAACCCATGCTGACTGGGCCTGATCATCTGGTTGTCCCGCATGTGTTGTATGATGGTACTCAGGATGAGCTGCTCCATCAGCTTCCCAGACACCAAAGTTAAGCTGACAGGCCTGTAATTTCCTGGATCATCCTTCCAACCCTTGTTATATATGGGTGTCACACTAGCTGATTTCCAATCTGTCGGGACCTCCCCAGTCAGTCAGGACTGCTGGTAAATGATGGAAAGCAGCTTGGCAAGCACCCCAGCCAGCTCCTTCAGCACCCTCGGGTGTATCCCATCCGGTCCCATAGACTTGTGTATGTCTATGTGATGCAGTAGGTCACTGACTATCTCCTCCTGGATTGCTGGGGGGTCGTTCTCCCAGCCTCTGTTCTCTGGCTGAGGAGGCTGGATTGCCTCAATACATTTAGTCTTGCTATTAAAGACTGAGGCAAAGAAGGCATTAAGCACCTCAGCCTTTCCCTCATCACTTGTTACCATGTTTCCTCCTTCATCTAACAAGGGATGGAGGCTCTCCCTGGTCTTTCTTTTGCTGTTGACATACTTATAGAAGCATTTCTTGTTGTCCTTGATTGCTGAAGCCAGATCCATTTCTAGCTGGGCTTTCAACCTCCTTTTAGACCTTAATATGGGGATAGGCATTATAAAACAGATGTTTATACATGTCGTGTTAATTAGTACACATTCTCAGCAACTTCTTTACCACTTTGCATGATGTAAATGTTGAAGTACAGAGCTTTTACTGCAATCTGTAGACGTGGTAAGGTATAGGAGACCTAAGGGAGGGTACAGAAAAAGGAACCTCCCATGTCAGAATAGATACACCCCCTGGGTTCCACCCAGTTTCAGCACATATAGATAAGATGTAAAACTAAAGATTCCTTGACTTATGAGAAATTTGTGTTGTAGGAATTTGTGCCTTTAACACTCAGTTACAGCTAAAGCACATCATTGGATGTTGACTGGAATTTTTCGGACTACATCAGTCAACGGGTAGCAATTCACGTACCCAGAAAACTATGGTTGTGGTTGATTTCACTAGTGACTAAGTGATGATCTTGATAAATTCAGAGGTGCCTTAGTAATGCTCAATACTTATGATGATCTGAGCTTTAGGACCAATCTTGTCTAACTTATACAACACAGACATTGCCCAGTGGCTTGTACATTAGTATTATTCAGGACATTGTGATAATGAAGTGTCAGCGAGGCCATATTGATCTGGAAACATACATGAATCTCTTACTACTACTTCAGTAATAAATACATTTAGTACTCATGTTTACTGCAGCAGTTCCAGAAATATACAGGCTGATCATAAACTCCACAGAGCAGAAATGAGCAGATATCACATGGTTCTGTCTCAAACCTTTCCACACCACCACCTCCACCTTTTTATGAAACACAATAAGAGGTTTTATCTGAGATTTTGTTGCCTGCAAGGACTCCAGTTTCAAAAACATTTCTGGATGACAATATTTGTTTTCTTCACTAGCTCAATAAATACTGTCAGGCAGTGATTGTTTGCAAATCAAACAGCACAGGAGTGTTTTAATGAACATCTTGAGTTCAGGAAAAAAGTAATTAACGAGAAAATCTCAATATTCTCTGAAAGATAATTTTTTTCTTTGTTTTGATGAATCTATGATTTGAACCACTGTAATTTAGTTTGAATCATACACAAGAACTGATGCATTGCAAAATGAGAGTTAAAAAATATTCTGAAAACAATGGCTAATGAAGAACACTCCAATGATTTTTAAAAAAAGTACCTAAATGGTTAACTGCTTATAATACTATTCTCAGTTCTAGAAATCTGATTTACTTTTATTGAACCCCAAAACACTTTGTGGATAATATTGTATTTTAATTACATATTTATTTATTTATGTTTTTCTTATTTATTAAGAAACAACAAGTTTGATTGTTTATTATAAAATGAAAGCTGTACCTTTAGAAGAGTCCTTGTTTGTGAAAAATGTATTAAAGTCTTACATGAACACGTATTCAAACAGACTTGGTTAGCAATACATTGACTAAATTGGTAGTCATATAAAATATGTCAATAAAATATTAATTTATCTAGGAATCTTACTCCTCCTCTCTGCCTGCAGGGGTGTTCTGATTGTGGTGTACAGGGGGTATTCCTGAGCCAGGGAAACCCCAGGGGAATGCAGAGACCGACTGGGATCTAGCAGCTCTCATGAGAGCAAGCGGCTGACAAGGCAAGCAGGGCCGGGAGTAATGGCAGGCAACCCCAGCTCCCAGAACAGGCAGCCCTGGGGAGCACTGCAAACAGGAAGGGCAAACAGGGTGTAACATGTCGGGTTAGCATAGCGCTGAGGGATATGGTGTAGTTGAGAACTGTCAATGTTAGGTTGATGGCTGGACTAGGTGATCTTCAAGGTCTTTTCCAACCTAGATGATTCTGTGATTCTGTGATGTCAACCTCGGCTTGGCATGGCAGTTTCCGCAGCAGTTTGTGTAGGAGGGCACCTCTTCAAAGGAGGGACTTTCCACTGTCCGAGTGGAGAGGCTTAAAGTCCACACAACCCATCAACCAGGCACTGTTTTGTGACCATCTGCACAGGCCAAGGGCACTCATCCTACCTGGCCCTCAGGGCAGGATGGCGGCCATTCATCCAAGAGCAAAGGCTGCAACTCCAGCTGGGGGGTCTGCACCATCTACCCCAGCGGTGGCTGATGCTTCCACCCAGACAGAGCTGCTGAAGGGAGAGGCTGCAGAGCCGGCCTCAGACTGCAGGAAGTGCCCAGACCTTTCTCTTGGGGCGGGGACAGGCAGCAGACCTGCCTGCAAAGGGTGTGCCCAGGTGAAGGACCTCCTGGAGCAGGTGGCTGAGCTGCAGGAGGTGGTGAGAAGGCTGCATAATTTCAGGGAGGCTGAGAAGGAGTTAGATAGATGGTTCGAAGCACAGTCTGCAGTGGACCACAGCCCATGGCCAAACAGCCAAAAACTCCCCCACCAGCACACACGGAAGAGAGTGGAGATAATAATGCAGAAGAATGGAAGCTTGCAATGGCAAGGACCTTCAGGAGGAAGAGACTTCCCCTGAAGCCTAAAGTTCCCTTGCAGAACCGCTTCACCACTCTGCAGACTGAAGAGGAAAAACCTGTCACATTAAGGAGAGATGTTGGAGCTGAGTAAGGCAGCCTGACCTGCTCCCCATAGAACAACCAGCACAACTAAGAAAAGGCAACAGGTGATAACAGTAGGTGACTTTCCTCTGAGAGGTACAGAGGCACCCATCTGCTGACCTGACACACTCTCTGTAATGGTGTGCTGCTTATCAGGGACTTGTATAAGGGATGTCACTGAGAGACCACTGAGTATTATCTGCTGCTGTTGTTTTATGTGGGCATCAGTGATACATGCAGGAGCAGTCTGAGGAGTATGAAGAGGGATTAAAGAACACTGGAGTGATGTTAAGGGACTCAGGAGTGAAGGAAGTTTTTTCATCAGTCCTCATGGTCAAAGGGAAGGGGTTTGAAAGGGCCAGTGGAAGATGACAAATCAACAAATGATTACGGGACTGGTGTCACACCCAGCAGTTCAGCTACTCAGACCATGGGACTCGCTTTGAGGAAGCTGTTCTATTGGGGGCTGATGGGGTCCATCTGACAGCGAAGGTGAAGAGCATCTTCAGTCCTAGGCTTGTCAAGCTGGTGAAGAGGGCTTTAAACTAAAGTTGCTGGGGGAGGGGAACCTCAATCCATCCCACTCCTACCAGCTTGATGTCAGTGCCAGCAATAGATGCTCAGAGCCTGGAGGGGGATCACAGGTCAGCAGGAGAACACCTGAAGAGCAGCACAAAGGAATTCCAGCCCGTAAGTCAGCTTCATCGGGGGCCCAACTTAAATGCATCTATGCAAATGCTTGTATCATGGGGAATAAACAAAAGGAGTTAGGTTTGTACGCACTTCTGCAGGGCTACAATCTTATTGACATCATAGACATGTGGTGAGACAGCTCCTGTGACTGGAGTGCCGGAACATAAGGACACAGGCTCTTTAGGAAGAACAGTCAGGGGAGATGAGGAGGGTGTGTCACCCTTTATGTCAATGACCAGCTGGAGTGCATGGAGCTCTGCCTGGGGATGGATAAGGAGCCAACCAAGAGCTTATGGGTCAGGATTAAAGGGAAGATAAGGACAGGTGACATTATAGTGGGGGTCTGCTACAGGCCACATGACAAGGAGGATCGAGGGATGAGCCCTCTATAGATGGATAAGAGCAGCCTCACATTCACAAGCCCTGGTCCTCACAGGGAACTTCAACCATTCCAATATTTGTTGGAATAACAACACAGCAGGACAGAAGAAATCCAGGACGTTCCTGGAATGCATTGATGATAACTGCCTTCCATGTGCAAGGTCCTGCACATAGGTCAGGGCAATCCCACGCACAAATACAGGCTGGGAAAAGAGTGGATTGAGAGCAGCCCTGCGGAGAAGGACTTGGAGTAGTAGTGGATGAAAAACTGAATATGAGTCAGCAATATGCGCTCACAGCCCAGAAACCAACCACATCCTGGGCTGCATTAACAGAAGTGTGGCCAGCAGTTTGAGGATGATGATTATGCCCCTCTACTCTGCTCTCTCATGAGACCTTATCTGGAGTACTGTGTCCAGCTCTGGAGCCCCCAACATAAGAAGGACATGGACCTGATGATCAGGGGACTGGAGCACCTCTTTCATGAGGACAGGCTGAGAGAGTTGTGGTTGTTCAGACTAGAGAAGACAAGGCTCCAGGGAGACCTTATAACAGCTTTCCAGTACTTAAAGGGGGCCTACAGGAAAGATAGGGATGGGCTTTTTATCAGGGAGTATAGCAATAGGACAAGGGGTAATGGTTTTAAACTGAAAGAGGGTACATTTAGAGTAGATGTAAGGAAGAAATTCTTTACTGTGAGTGTGGTGAGACACTGAAACAGGTTGCTCAGAGTGGATCCAGGGTGGATGCTCCCTCCCTGGAAGTGTTCAAGGCCAGGTTGGATGGGGCTTTGAGCAACCTGGTCTAGTGGAAAGTGTCTTTGCCCATGGCAGAAGGGTTGGGACTATATGATCTTTAAGGTCCCTTCCAACCCAAACCATTTGATGATTCTATGATTCTGTAGACCCCAGAGGTCCTTGGTTGGCCTTCCAATTTACTTCTGGTTCTTTTGACATGCATATTATTTGGAGCTCTAGGTATGTATAAATAAATAGAAAGTTTTATGATGCAAAATTTGTGATACAGCAATAAGTATCTAAACCATCTAATTCAATTCTTTTAGGTACTGCTACCTTTGTATAAGTTTTTTCTTTAACTTCATAGAGAACTTTTAGAAGGGGAATACAATAAATTGTTCAGAGTATGTGTAACTAGGTCAAAGACCAAAACTCTGAGCTAACAGAGTGTTATGATCAGTTTGTAACTCAAGATCTGTTTATGGCTCAGTTGGTTTGTTTTTAAACAGAGAAATTACAAGCATACATCAAACTATTGCCATTATTATCAGTACTGTAGAAGCAGCTGCCAAATCTTTTAGTACACTGCTGCACAGTAATTGGTATTCAACTGTTGTTCTTCACCTAGTACTGCTAAACAAACTGTTGATGTAGTTCAAATTATGAGTTTTGATGATAGAGGCAGTCCATAAAGAAAGGGGAGGGTGAAGAGTAGTGTGGAATGAAACTGAAAATGAAGTCAGCTGGTGCAAGTAACAGCACTTTTAACCAACCTTTCTTTTTAAAATCTTAATTCTCAGTGCCATTCTCAAGGCCATAGGAAGGTATATTACAGCTAATTTCCAGAGGTCTCCTAACATTTAATTTAAAACGCCACAGAGGCTTTGCTTTTACTCAATTTGTGTAATCTTTCAACAGTTTTTTGAAGTGACACATGAATACTGGAAAGAATGAGCTAGCAGCATTCCAAGGTGAAGTAGGAAGCAGAGGAATGGGAAGTACTGCTTATGAATGGGAAGCAGAAGCAAAACAAGTCCCTGAAAAAGCAGTTTAGGTTAGCATATTTTAGTTGTAAAGTAAACTAAAGAACTTTGTACACGTTTGCCCAGTCTGGCATGGTTCCTCACTCTGAAGAAACAGAAAGTTTTGAAATCCATCATCATGATTCTGATTCAAGTCTTACATTCTGAGCTGGGTATACATAGCTATACTGGGATGAGAATGACTATGGGGACTGCTTCCTTGAATATGTTTACACTGTAGTTTCCTATCTCCATGCTTAAATGAATGAAAAAACCTGGTGAGAGAGAATACACACTGTAAGCTACCTGTGAAGCAGATAGAAATGACTGGAAAGCAATAACAAGTTATGCATATTAAACTTTTTATCAAGTAAAATATAAGTATGTTTTATATTTAAATGTCAAGTTTTTAAATTTTATTTGTTATTCTTTACGACTATGGCAGGCAGATCAAAATATGACAGTCCTGAAATAAAATCCATATTTATTTATTAATTTACATTATATTAAGTCAACAGTTGTAAAATAGTTTAGATGCCTCGCATAATTTTCCCTTCATATGTTCATTGTCATAGAGCCTGTATGTTAAAATACACAGATAGATACAAATGAAAACAGAAAGGGTTTATTTAGATGACCTTCATGGATGTGAAACTTTGTGCCTGAAAAAAAAATCTAATTCAAAAAGATTTTGATGGATTTGTTCTATTTTTTGTTTTATATGATTATTTTATCTTTTTCTAAAATGTATCCTACCTACATAGATGTCTACCAAGAATGTGTGAAAGCATGCACACACAGCAACAGATGTCCTCTGTTTTAAATCACCACTGTAATTAGATAAGAGCTGCAGAAACCAAAATAACAGAATTTACAACAGAATGAAGAAGGTAAATGATGTATATTTTTTATTAGTCCAGATTTATACATCTGCTAACTCAAATCTTTTTGGTGACACTGGCCATGAGATTCAAAAACAGGAAAATACACAAGAGTCGACAATTATGAAGGGGAGCAGAGAAGAACATGAAGGCATCACCAGAGTCTGTCCATCACTATTTTGCTTCTTCTGTTTGTTTTAGGTATTTCTTGAAATGTTTCCTGGTTCCCCACAGCATTGTTCTCACTCATAGGGAATTAGGGTAAAAAGAGAAACCCTGACTGAAGACAGGTTAATAAAGTCCATTTTTCCTAGTGCTGCAGTCCAATTAATATTATTCTAATATAATCCTGATCTTGCAATGAGTTCTTTACTGTCAGATAGTTATGTAAACTCAGGTTCTCTACAAGATCAGGGCCATGGATTTTAATTCATTAAAAACACATTAATAAACTTGGAGTACAGGATATCTGCTTTATTTTATTCTGTACTTCTTGTAACAGGACAAAAATATTTGTTAGTAAGAAAACAATTGTTTTTAAGTGAATATAATCAAACTGATTATTTGTCTTTTCATATATTCTCAGCCTTGCTGTGAGAGTGAGTTATTTTGTTTGGACAACATTTACTGTGAACCAGGTGGCTTTACAAGTAGGACATACACAAATTTAAAGACAAAAACAATTATTTATTGACTAACACACACCATAAATAGTGGGGATTCTCACCACCCATGGTAGGACACCTAATAAATCTTTGTTGGCCAGGCACTCATCAAGCAGATGAAAAAAATTTGGCTGCTGTTACTTTTTTGAACTACGCTGCTCCTTTTACCTCTGCTGAGTTACTGTTTTCCAATTCCTTTTTTTTTTTTCCTTAGGATTTTATACCTTTTTATGTGTTTTCTCTCCTGAATCCTTGAGCTGCTAAGTCTCAGCAGTCTTCTCTCTGTCTGAAATTTTACCTTCCCTACCTTGAATGGCTGTGGTTTATGTACTTTCTCATGTCTCTTTCCCACAGTTTAGCAGTTTTCTCAGAAATCTAAGCCAAGGTTACACAGCTGTGTTCTATCAAAACCAGGCCTTGTACCACAACCAGTTGAACCCCTGGGTGGCAGATTGCATAGAGGTTACACCTGTACTGGTTTATTTAACTGGGTCAGGGACCATCCCAAGGCACTGGAAGACAGTCAACTGTGTTATTAGATTGCTGTCACACTTCTTAGTACAGTTTGGTCTGGGCCATGTAATACTCTGCAGATAGTGCCTAGGCATGGTTTGATAGGTTAATATTGCACAGGAACTGTTAACACCAGGTATTTTTGTGTGGCTTCCCAATAGTGTGGTGTGAGAGAGTTTAATAATGCAAGCTCCAACACCAGAGAGTAAATACAGGCATGTTTAATTTATTCGTGCTGATTTAGCCTATCATTCCACCAATCTGGCATCAGCAACAATGCGAAAGAGGAAAGGGGCACACAACCTAAAATCAGAATTAATATATTATCCTTGATGCCAGCTATAGTGAATATATATCTATTATAGCAAGACACTTTGGGGAGAGTGGGGTAGTGAGAATACTTGGTTGTCCAAAATCACCAATCTCACTACAATTCAATAGCAAAATCCACAAAGCTATGAGAAAAAAATCAGTTTTCCAAATGAGAACAAGTTTATTTTAAAACATATACAACTTTTTTTCCTGAACAAATACACGTGAACACACATGCACGCACACATGAAACTGAATATGTTCCGGTGAAGGTTGCTAACATATTCCTCCCAAAATAACTTCAAAGAATTAACATAATGAATGTGTAAATTAAAGCAGAAACATGTTACATTTTCACTACCCTACAAGCTGAAAGCAGCTTAGCTGATTTGCTTTGAACGTTCAAAATATTAATCTTTTGTAGTTTCAAACTAGGTAAAAGAGTTTGCAGACTAGACAGAATAGGTTGTGTTTGTTCTTTAAACAATAACAGAGATGCTGAAAAGTAGGCCAACAAGTGGAATACCAGTTGCATCCTTAACTAGTCCCATCCTTTCAAGTTCTGCAGACTCATTTCATAGTCTGTAGAAACATGCAACATTTAAGTTTTTACGTAGGTTTGCTTAGCATTGACACAAAGTGAAATTGGAACATCTTGAATTGCTATGTATTTTACCTCCCCCAGAATAGCCTGCATAGTTTATCTACAGAAATGGAATTTCATGTTTACTTTTCTTGTAGAAGTTTTACTCTGTTACTGGGGAAAACGTATCAACAGGGGATGAAATATCATTCTCAACATATTAATGAATGTTTTCCTTGTTCTGGGGGTTTCAGTGGGCTTCCCAAAATTGCATTTTCACTTATATACATACTTTTCTTCTCTCAAGATAATGAAGAAGCTATAAGAGAATATTCACATATCCAGTGTTAATGCTGGATAAAAACTTTTGAGCTCACTAGCCTGGGACAGTGAAGGGACAAAACCTGCTTTAGTCCAATATGTGTTACTCCATACTTCCTGCTTCTGAAGGAAAATGTAATCCCTTCTAAAATCTCATAGCTTCCACAGAGGCATCTTGTCTTCCTGTTTTGCTTTGGCTTTGGCATTAGTTATTTTGATTCAACATATCTATTGCAATTTTAACATTGCAAGAATTTTTAAAAAAAGGAAAAAAAAAGGAAGAGGAAGAGGACGAGGAAGAGGAAGAACTTTTTTGTAACTATTCCATGTTTACTCAAAGGAAAACCAGATAATGTGTATCACACTGCAGTTTACAGAGAAGGGAACAGAAGTAAATTAAAGCCAGAGTAGAAACTCCATATGTCACAGATTGTTGAACACCTGTTTTTCTCTAACACCCTGGAATCTAATGAGAGGGAAATGTTAAAGTTGTGGTGGGGGAGCTGGTGATATATTTTAATCTAAAGAGAATAAATGGTTAAAACCACAAAATATATTTCATAAACATTTTGTTTGTAAGGCTAGAACTGACACATCATCATATTATGAGACAAAAGAGCAGAAATGTTGAAGTTGCACAGGTCTGCAATGGCTGGTTGTTTATTATTGTTATTGCTCTTATTGTTGCTATTGTTGTTGTTGTTTTATGCATTTCCTTATTTTGATTCCAGGCAGTTTTTCCACTGGTGTCTTTATTGTGCTTCTGTACATAGCAATCAGTGATCTTGCCTCCTTATCTAGCCCTACAGGAGAGCTATGTTCTCTCACTCCATCTGTCATCAGCCTCTCTCAGGTAATAAATGAGAGAGATGATGAACACTCTGCTTGCCTCCCTCAGGTGCTGTGACTCACCCTCCTGGAAGCACTTTTTGCTTGAGGGATACTGGCTGCTACTACTTTCCTCCTTCTTTCTCTCTCCTGCACTAATGAATAGCCAAAAGCAGACCATAGGACCATAACTGCTAGCCATCTGCGTTCTCTTCAGACTAGAAAAAGCCCCCCAAATTAGAAATAACTTACTCTGATTGTATCTTATTTATTAAAAGTGCTATACTTTGATTATGCACAAAGAAAGGGGAGCAGGGGAGAAATCGAGAACAAGAGATAGTTATTTATCACTGCAATTTTCCAACCATAAAGGAATCAGAAAATAGAAGGAAAAATTAAGTAATCTAAGACAATTCACTATGAGTTTTGCAAATGGATACTCTTTGTCAGCTACTCTGATCACTGCCATATTATTAGCATTATTTTACACACATGTGCATGCATCTTTTAAAAGGTATAAAAGGTACTTACGAAAGGTATTAACAGAGGATTTTATTTTATTGTCATGGACACTTCACATCCATAAATTTTTACAAAATAATAACAATACAGAGGCGCACTAAAAGGTGAACATTTTGCTCACAAGGTGTCAATGGAATACACATTGACAGCTAACCTTCATGAGAGGCAATGCATGTTTTTTGATTGATACCTCAGCCTCAGTTGAATCACTTGTTTAGCTATATTAGTAAATACAATTGGCCAAGAACCTTCTCTGCAATCAATAACAATTTCAAAATGTTAAAAATCATATGTCTGCAAAAAAGTCTAAAAAATAAAATGGAGCAAACAAGATGGAATTTCTAGGGTAAATTTAATATTATGGTATATTGATTCAGATTTATTAATAGGGAATTTAAAGGTAAATTTTAAGTATATTTTCAGAAAAAAATCAGTAACTGTAGATATGTTTTTTATTTTAAAAAATTGGTCAAAGGAAGAAAGCTGAATTCACCTTTGAATGAAATGACTGTTGAAAAACAGACTAAGAGTGAGAACTAACTTCACCTTCAATGTCATGCTATATACACTTTTCTTCTATACATAGAAAAACAAAACCAAAACCTTCCAAGGAAGACTGGAGGATGTCTTTGTCTTCAGTAGAAACAATTTTCATTCTAAAATTGAGGACAGACCCACCACATAGCTAACTTCATGGTTGCCATTTACCCAGGAAATAACTGGAAGCTGGGGTAGAAAAGGCTAGAAATTTTCTGAAATTTTCTAATAGGAATTGTGATGTTAGTGCTTGCCACCTGATGAAATAAATTTTTCTTTCATGGAAAAAAATTATCACTTAAAACTCATTTTATCTTCACAATATTTTAAAGGAAATATATGGAGACATCCTTTTTTATATAATTTATAGCTAGCTCTACCTATGAATAATTTCAGTGGTTTAATTGCCTGTTACTTTAAAATTTCAATGACAATTTGAAAACATGTAAAGATTCAGATATAAAATGCAGAAATTTTTATTAGTGCCTGCTTCTTCTTGTTCACTTTAAATATAGTCAGCAGCTAATCTTGTTTCTGAGAAAATGTTGGAACAGTTTGAAAGTAAGGGATATTATAAATAATTCAGAATATACATTTATTGGGGGGATTAATAATAAATGGTTTTGAGTATTTACAGAAAGCTAGCCAATCAAATTATCTATCAATAGAGCATTTCTAAATCTGTAAGTTTTCTGTTTTTTTCATGCTGTGCTAAAAAACTACTATTCAGTTGCTCCTAGCTTTTAAACTCTTTCAGTTAAGTCTTGCATCTGCAGGAATTAAAATTTAGCTTTAGTTCATTATAGTGTTTTTTCACCATCATCTTCTTTGCTGGCATTCTTCCAAAACACAGAAATAGTAAATACTGATTAAAAAGCCTTGAAAGAACTGTAAAAACTGTAAATGTTTCCTTATTATAAGATATCAAGTAAGAACGAAAAAAAAAGCAAATTTAATCAGAAGTGTCAAAAAGGAAAAAAACCCACACAATCTTTCAGGCAATGAGATGTGTTAAAAAGTAAAATAGACTGGCTTCAAATGATGGAAATTATATCAATGAGATGGTTGGATGAGATGTCTTGGCTGAAATGTTTTTAATGACCAAAAAAAAGAACATTTGTGAGTAAAATTGTTTAAATATTATGTCAAATTATTTTGGTTATCTTCGAGAAAACTGGTCATTTCAAAATTTGCTTCAGTTTTAGCTAAGCAAAACAAATCTTTCTGTCAACACTTCCCCCTCCTCCAATTTTTTGCCATGTAGAACAAATTGCTTGTTTGGGCTTAAAAGTAAATTTGTTCTTGATTTCAGAAAAGAATCTGGAATATTTATATTTTTTTCCAACCTAAAATTGTTCCTTGTATTAGTGCTACTTGATTACTGCAAATAAACATTGTTCTTCTGTCTCAAGATGCCCTCACAAGAAAAACTGCTGGTTATACTGGTGAGATCACAAACAAGTGCCCAGAAAACTTTTAAAGATCATCCAGTTCTCAGCAGATCTCAGGCAAAATAAAATTCACATGTATGATGTGCTACTGTGTTTTATAAGAAACTGCCAGGTGTTTGAGAGGCAGCACTAAGAGAGAGTGATTAGCAGATACTTATGAAAGATTAGAGCAGGATATTGCTGGATGAGCATTTATCTCTGAAATTCTTCATGATATTCCATTGGGATAAAAGTGCTGGTCTGCACCTTTGGCCTCTGGCGGGGCAACAGCCCAGTAACAACTCATTGGTCAGAGTGGGAGTCTCTCCTTGATATAATTACAATGACATGAAGCAAAACATCAGAATATTCTGCCTCTCATCAGCATTAAAATATTGAATTGCTTTTTCCAGTTTCTGGTTTCATTGATTATACAAAGATAAAAACATGTTCAAAATGCCTAATACTCTGGAACAATACAAGACTGCTTTTGTAGATTGGTTATCACATCATTGTATAATAGTACTTGAAAGAAGAAGGATTTTATCTCCCATCCTTTTGAGGGAATACTGAAAGTTAAGATATCTGGTTTTGTTGAAAATGACAAGACTAATATATAAAATATACCACAGAGGAATGACCAATTAAACAACTGAACATGTTTGCTTGTGTTAATATAATGATCTGAAAATGAGTATCGGTGCTATGTGACTAAAATGATTTTGTAATATTTCACACTTCAAAAATTTCATTTCTCTTCATTCTATTCTGAATTTTCCAAATTACAAGTAATGCTTTTGGATCATTATAAATAGTTTCTCAACTAATCAGTTTTGAATGATTTGTACTACCCAATGCACTTACCCATGTGCATAGATATATACACGTGCACACAAGCCTGCACACACCTTTCAACATATAGTTCTGGTAATGGACAGAGGAGAGAATAAACTGGAAAGAAAAAAATTGCAAAAATATGATGATATATATGAAAAAAGAGTTTCTACAGCGGTACAATACACTTGGTGTTAAAGGCACAACCTTGAGAAAACTGCAGCTTGCAGAGAATATATCTGTATGTTGAAATGAGACAGTTTACCATGGATTTATCAAGTATTTAATTTACTCATAGATTTGTCAATCCATAAAACCTAAGGCCATAAGAAATTATTAAATTATCCAGTTTGACCAGTATATCACAAGCCATTGCATTTTGCTTCACTAATTCTATATTGAAAACAGCAATTTTTCTTTTCTCTGAAATTTATTTTCTAGAACAGTAGATTGCTTGTATCTGAAGTCATTGAGATATTTTTAAAATCTTGCTGTCTTCATAAATGTTTCCATTCGTGTTTCAATTTTTTTCATTTAGTCCAGTTTAAGCCTTCAATCATCTTGTTTCCTTCATTTTAACAGAATGCTTTTACTGCTTATGAAATATTACCTCAGAATTCAATGTCTGGATTCAAAATGTATACCTATGTGAGTAAAAAAATATCAGGACATGCACTGACCACTGGTGTGTAGTTGTCTATTCTGTTGCTATTGACATAGTCTCTGGAAGGCTTTCCATTGAGGACAACTAATATTCTCTGATACAACACCTCAATATAGTCCAAAGATCAAGGTCACCAACAAAGGAGCATTTCTGGTGTTCAGTTTGTATGCAGCCATCCTGTTCCAGAAGAGTGCAATTGTGTTATTCATGTCTTGTCAAGTGATATGGATTATCAATAACCTCCTTGTACAATAAAGTGCACTTCTGTGGGTGTGAAGTCAGTTTGAAAAAATGATGAGGAAAGATTAGAATTGGGTTAAAAGCAGTTTGGAAAGTGAATTTGAGATGTTTTTATCAAAATTAAAGAATCATATTTTTCACTTGATTTACACTCAGTGTATAATGAGATACTGTGTTGTTAATTTCTCCTCCATTTGAAATATGATTTTCAAGGATATTTGGAAAATATAAGTGTTGCTGATAGCCCAGCAGGACACCACTGTTTCAAAGCCAGGACAACAATATTAAGGCTAAAGAATTCAGGAGAGAGAAGGCTTTTGACTGAAGTCGTGTTTAATGAGATTATTAATATATAGAAAAAAAGGGTTTTCAGATGTAACATACAGGAGGATTATACACAAATTCAAGACAGCAAGAGTCCAAAAATAAAAGAGGAAGGAATAAAAATAAAAAAATGTCATGACTACATGAAAATAATTTCTGTCAAAGAATAAAAGGATATATTTTCAGCCACATAAATGTTAGCTCCAAACACAGGACTAAATCTGAAAAGATCTCTACATCCAGTCAATCTTGTCATAAGCATCAGGATTGACTACAGAAATGAAAAAGTGCAGGAGTGGAACTTCAGGAAAATTCAGATTTCATCTCTCATTGTGTTCCCAGAAGTATAAGAATGTGATTAAAAATAAACACATAACACACATCAATAATGTATCAAGGTTAAACAGAAGGACCTAAATTAGAGAAGGTTTTCTATACATGTGAAACCCTTGTTAAATCAATTTCTGCACTGCAAGCCTATATCTACAACTATGCAGTAAGTCTTCACTAACCACATAATGATGCTACACAAAATCGTATGGGAAAGCTGAAGCAGTGAAAACACACATAAAATGAAGGTTACTGAGTTTCAAAGACTGAAGGTTATGGCACAGCTCAGTGGGTGTTTGTTTCCTGTATGTGGTTGATGATTGAAGCCAAAGTTTCCTTCTGCTTCAGCTACCTACTGTTTGTTAGCTGTAAGAAGTCCCTGAATAGCTGTCCCAAAAGAATTTCCATTGCAGAAGGAAAGTCCTCAATTTTTAGAAGTAATCGTCTGACAGGGGACAGGAGGAGGAAAAGACTCTGTCTTCTCATAAACACTGAAGCAACCTCTTTGAGTTCTTTCTGAAACTATGCAAGATATTGGGATAAATCTGTATGTGAACAGTGTAAAGAAAAGTCTCAGTAACTAAACCCTGAAAACCCATCCACCCATCTGTGTTTTGGTATGAACAAATTGCTAGGAATGAAGAAGCTCATCTGAATCGTGAAATCATAGAAAGGTTTAGGTTGGAAGAGACCTTTGAAGATCATCCAGTTTCAAACACCCTGTCATGGACAGGGACATCTTCCACTTAAATCAGTATGATCAAAGCCCCATCCAACCTGACCATGAACAGTTTCAATGATGGGGCATCCACAGCTTGTCTGGGTAACTTGTTCCAGTGTCTCACCATCTTAATTGTAAAAAACATCTTCCTTATATCTAATCTAAATCTACCCTCTTTCAGTTTAAAACTGTTGTCCCTTGTTGTATCACTACAGACTTTGGTAAAAAGTCTTTCTTATAAGCCCCCTTTAAGTATTGTTATGCCACAATAAGGTCTTCAATGAATGCTCCAAAAGTGAAGTACAACCCTGACTGCTTGACCTTGCTTACCACCATGCAAGGTAATTTACTGCAACATTTTTGGCTGAACAACAAACTGAATCACAATTTTGATATGGCTTTCTCCTTAACAATGGCATTTTGTTTTGTTTAAAATCTTGAGCTCATGCTAAACAAATAGATAAGTCAGAAGCTCTCCAATAGTCCCCTAAACATGTGCTGTACGTATAGCTACATAGTTTTAAGAAAAGGGTATTCATAAGTATGGCCATCTCATTTCAAGTGTCAAAATATCCAAGAAATCCACAGAGAAATAAATGAGAGAGAAAAAAATGTGGTCGCTGAATGAAAAAAGGTGGGTTTTTTTTTCTGATTACAATATTTTCACACACATCTTTACACTTTTAAAATTTAAATTTAATGGAAGTTTTCAGACTTCACATAAGAGCAATTTTGTTTGCTCTAATTTCAAGTCAAATATTTTGCAAAGCTTTAATAAGAATTTCACCTCTTTAATGTTAAACTGGGTATAGGATATAGAGTTAATTTAAAGGGTAAAGACTTACTTGGCCAAATCACCTTTTGTTGTTCAAAAATTTAAAAAATCCTTATAAAATACACCTTTTGTTTACATAATTTCAACAAAAGCCACACTGGGAGACCTACTGAACTTACAACATAAGTGACATTTCCATGAGAACAGCTGACAGGTTTGAAGGTTAAATGACACCTGATGTAACCACAAAAAATGTAGACCCTTATTACAAACATTATTTTTCTTCAGTTTGAGACTATGAGACCTTAGAATGTCCAGATTTAAGTTTCTTCTTATCAAGTATGTTAAAATGATTGACAGTAAGGGAAATATATGTATAAATTCTTTGAATAAACAATGAAACAGAAAATACGATTTAATTCACTTTATATACATACACAAATATGCTTATAGGTATACATATATATATGTAAAAGAAATATTTTCCAGAAACTCATCATTAGCTATTGGAATGTTGTTGATTTGCATTAAGATCCAAATTTTTTGGGGGTGAATTTTCCACTAAACTCTAAAATTATACCAACTCCTACTATTTATGATCTATCCAGATTATAAGGACCTTATTCAAAAGAAATGTGTATATATATGTATAAAATACAAAATGAAAAAAAAGTAGATTTTTTAAAAATGAATACATTTTTCAAAAGATTAATTCACCTTGCACGTTGTTTTTTAACAAAGAAACCTCTAAAAGAAAAGTAAAGACACACACACTCATAACTTTGTGCAATCAGTTCTTTATGAATTGTTCTTATAAATGTTTGGAAATAAAACATATCACAGATTGAGGAACATTTTTTTCTTCATTACTTTCTTTTACAGATTTCTTTGGTTAAAAATTAGGTCAATAAGTTAATCTGTTAACATTTTAAGAGCATGCTTTTAAATTTGAAATATTCTTTGGAATAATTTCTTCTATTAAATTTTAAAAAAGTATTTACAGAATGGTTCTTTTTTTTTTCCTTAAAAAAAAAAAAACAGCTCTCAATCTTGGGGCTTGATATGGTGAAGATATACAGAAGCAATGTGCCTCTAAAGTTTATGAGTGATCAAGCAGAGCAGAATATGAACTATGACACTCAGACTGAACTTTCTATTTCCAACTCTGAATTGTAATGATTTGAAAGTTATTATTGGGTCATATTTTGGACAAACTCTTTGAGATCCAAATTTAAAAGTGTCTTCATAAATGCTTTAGATTATTAAGAGAGCTAGGAAATGGTATTTTTGATACTGTGAAAAAGTAGTTTCAATGCATTGAGTTTGACAAAAATGTTACATTTTAAATTATATATCTGTGCAAGCCTAGTACATCACAATAGCCACAAATGACCTCTCCTTAAAGCTGAAACTCAATTTGATCTGCAAATGCAATACTTCATTTACTATTCCATAATTTCAGACCTAACTCGGTATCATTTGTAGGAATATAATGCTATTTCATTGCCCCCTCAAAGGCTGAATGAATATTAGGAATTAGTTGATGCTACTCATACAAAATGAAGAGAATTTCCTATTCCAAAATCTGCCCATCAGAAGAGAAATGTGAGTCCTGAAGAACAGTAAAACAGTAAAAACAGTGCTACGTATTAGCATTTTATCCTCTAAAATTTTTTTGATAGTAGATAATTAACAGGTGGATGTAATCTAAAAAACTAGATGGTTTCAAAATGCAAGTTGCAATTACTGATGGATAACAAAAGAGAATGGAGCATCCATTATCTAAAATCTAAAGAGACAGGTGAGCAGCACGTACTTGATTTTGTTTGAGAGAATGACCTTGCTTAATCACCTTGTTTGTTCCCCTTCACCTGTTGTTTTTTTCTTATATGTAGAAGAGATGAATGTGAGATGATAGATGCCATTTCATGGACACATGAGTATCATCTTTATTTTTCCTTGTAGTCTTAATGTTTTGTGATTTCCACATTTTTTTATATCCATCGTGTGCTCACTCATCTCCTTCCTCTTTCTTCCTCCTCCATGTGGTCTTGGTAACAGAAAATGTACAAGAAGAAATAGACAATAAAGTAAAATAACAGTCAAAGGATTGCTTTGGTGCAAGTTTCAAATGGTCAAGAAAGAGAATTTTCCTGGACTCAGGATAACAGTTACATCAGTTAAAAACAATACTATAGAAATCATGATTAAGATGATTTGATAGAGACTTTCTAGGAAAATGAACGGCTTGAAGAGGTGGATTCAGCAGTGTTACCCCGATTAAACAGTATTAATCTGTGAGAAAATTGATAAGAATAGCACAGAGATTTTGTGAGCACCTAATTAACATGACCAGCTTTATTTGTCTTTAATTGTGGGTAGCTCACTATATGTAAGCATCCCTATAGAACAACATGTCATTTTACCTTTGTTTTATTTTGCTTTCTGGTATATGGCTGTCTGAGAGTACTACCAGTCCTTTAGAAGGCCAGCCTCCAGCCTTGTCTCCTGTATGGGCATCAGACCTATGTTGCAGGTAACTTGTCTGACCCCCCATCTCCTTTTGTTCCTGACTAGACACCCTGGCTCCTGACTTGTTCCCCCTGGAGCAGCCCCACTCTTGATGCTCCCTGGCAAGGCTTATCTCAACCTCACAACTTTGCTACAGTATTTAGGTGGTGATTAAAAGTATTCTACATTTGTATGACCTTTTGGCAAATAGGCTGTTGTCTAGGAAAAATAACTGACACTCCATACAGGATAGTCTGTAATGATATATTTGTTAATTTCTGTCTTATTTTATTATTTTTCTTTATTTTGGCTGTGTCCATCAACATACCTAGTTGCAGCCAAACTTTGAGCAAAACATGGTTGAACTCCATTTATTATAAGCATTAAATCGATATCCTACCTCTTTTAAAATAGTTCTTTCATATGCCTTGGTGAAAGTTGAAGGCTTTTTTTGTAGACTTTCATCTAGTTTAAAAGTTTTTTCTATATTGTGCAGGGGTTTTTTATTAACTTTGAATTTAATTCAGTAACTTATTAAATTGTTATATCTTTAGACCATGCAGATTATATACAAAAATTTGGGTTTGCTGATTCCAGTGTGGACACTTAGGGATACAGATGTCTTTATTCTATTACTTCAGGACATTTGAGTATCTATGACATGGTATATCATCAATGGGTTTTCATACATCAGCAAAGGTTTTTGCTGAAGTGTACAAGTCTATACACTCTATAAATTTATACTTGTGTGATTATGTAAGAAAAATCTCATTGAAGATATTATCTGGAAATTCCAACACTATGCTCTGAAAAACTCTTGTCTAAAAATACACTCTCTGTGATAGGATCAACATGAGAAAATCTCAATATATCTTTCTTGATAAGGTTCTCCTTATGACTTCTTTAGTAAGAAATATCACCTTTTTAGCTGTGAATCATTTGTAATTATGACAAATCTATCTAGGAAACATTTGAGCTATTGGATTTTCAGGTAGCAGAACATTTTCTGCATAGCTTTATTTCCATGTCATTTTTTTGCCTATGTCATATTTATGGCCACACGGCATTTGGGTGAAATTACATGGGATATGGCATATGGTAATAAACAGAAAATAAATGTTCAAAACTCTATGGAAGATATTACAACTATTACAAGGGCATATAAATTCTCTCCTACATCATCAATTACTTGCTGCAAAAAATAAACATATTTTCTGATTAGTTTCTATAGAGCTTTCTTTAAAAGAAAAAATCCTTTCTATTCATGTTCTTCAAACAAAATAAAGAAAATATGTTCTTTTTAACATAATTAAGTGATTCTTTTGGGGAATGTCAAGATATTTTTAATAATATCATTAATGGGGGGAGCTAATTCAATTGCCTTCTTATTAAATCAGACTACTAGTCTCAGAACAAAAACTTATAAGTGAACATTTCTGAAGTTATAAGAAATTTTCTGTATATATTAGCAGAGTTACAGAATGGATATATTACTATCCCTCTGTTTTTGCAACTAATCAACCCTGACCCACCAGTCTTTTCCAAAAAAAAAAAAAGATTAAGAACAACAGCTATATGATTATGAGGTTGCATAGAAGTAAGGTAGGGAGAAATGGAAGAACACAAAAGTACAGTAAGGAGAACATTGGCTCTGATTCTGTTCCTTCATTGACAGAGAAAAATCCTGTAGGATTTCTGCAGGATTCTGTAACGATCCAGGATTTTTCCCTTTCTTCAGGAATGACTCTATGAGCAGAGTACTTACTGTGTCCTGAAAATACATTTTACACAGCCTGAAAATCTGTGTCTGTCCAGGTTTTCCTATTGATACAGGATCTTTATTAATTATCCTTTTTGACTTGTTCCCAGTGGAACCAAAGTGGATTTAAATATATTTTTTTGCATCAAACATAATAAACTGAACTTGTGAACTGAAGTCAAAGGAAGAAATTATTACATTTGTGAGAAACTATTCACAGGTAATTCACTGGGTATAAAATATTTTCATTTTTAGGACAGTATCTGTTAGAGTACTTGATCAAGACTAGTTTAAGAAATGTATTTAAATTCATGCCATGTTGACTAAAGAATGATAGAGACAGAGAATGCTTAGCCAGGAACCAGTGGGATATTTACTAGGCTAAGGATTTTCCATTTTAAAAAACCTGAATACCTGGTTTTAAGGAAAGTTTTGGTGCAGGGTCACCTATCTTAGTATTCTATGGGGCTTTGTGGAGCTATTTCAGGGAAAGCCATAGGGAACCCTTTCCAAGGGTCTAATTTCCTTAGAACTAAGCAAACCAAATAATAAGACAGCAAGATTTCTTCTGATCTCCATCCTGTCTATTCTTTTTTGGAGCAATATTAAGCAATGCTTCACTTCCCCCAAACACTCTGTGGCTATGTTATAGACTGTCTCAAATTATAACAGCTAAGAATTCATTTTTCAAGCCTGAGTGCAAAAAACATTTTAGCAATTTTCTTACTTTATGGAATGCAGAATCAAAATGAATGAATAGTGGACTGTGATTGCAGCAGGAAAGAATCATCCCTCTTTAGCCTAGGTTAGTCAGGAATGTCTGAGCTAGTAAAATGAGAATATAGAGGTTTGACAATGCACACAACTTCCCAATTTTGTTTTCATTTTTCTATTAGAACCAAAGGCATTATGAAATACACTATTTATGTTAATTGGGATTTGTTGAGCAATTAAATGTTGAGATTTTTACTATATTTTCATTCATGTAAATTTATTCTTAAGTTTCAATCATTTATTTACATATCAGGACTTGAATTTCATTGAAGCATAGCCAATGCAGAAATTGCTTTCTTTGTTTCTCATTGCATTGAGTCTTTCCCTCCCACATTGAATGCTACCACGTTTATGGACTTTTTGCTTTGTATTCCTATATATAGACAGATTTTCAGTTCCTGTAGTTAATACTGTTTTTCTGGCTTTGTTTTCTTTATCTTAATGTTTCGCTGTGGCAAATTGCATTTGTTTTTTTTCGGCATAGCTATGTCTTTCTAAATGTTTTCAGGAAAAATTGTTCAGCAATTTCAAATGACTAGTACAATTTTTTGTGTAGATGTTTTTGTGTGGGGGGTACCTTTTCAAGCTTAACATTAAAATAAGGATTTATATTAAAATAACTTCTCTGTTAACTCTCATAATACAAGGTGTTTTTTTTTCTCTCAGATTTTATTTTCTTTTTAAATTTATTGCTATTATTTTTCATGTTTCAGATTCTCTAATGGTCTTCCTTTCATAGCCATTTCAGTTAGACCTGCTTTTATCTGATTTGTGCTACAATATATAATTGTATTACTAGACTCCAAGAATTTGTGTAATGAATCTTTCTCTAGGTCCAATACCTGAACATAAAACTGTTGCATGAAACATAAACGTGATTCATTTCCCATTTATATGATTCTGGATTCCCTTATACCTGAAGCAAAAGCATACTATGAGTAATTTTCTTCATGAGTTAGTTGTAGATCTACAAATGTTATAGGATGTGGGTAAATGGCTTCTGCCTTCTTTCATTCAAGTACCCTATAGAATGTATTACTATGTGATTGTATCCAAATAAATATGCTAATGTACATAAGAACAGTCACAGTATATCTGAAGCATCAGAGACATTTTTTAATGTAATGTAACATGAAGAAAATTTGGACATGTGAAACTTGAATAGATCACTAGTGTATATCACTGCAGAAATTAGGAATTATATGAGTCTTGTGAACATATTCATCACAATAAAGTTTTAAAATGTCTGTCTTTCCAATGACATGATCATCTACATTTTTTAAGGCTATGAGTTTATCTGCAGAAGAGTTTGTGTCTAGTAAGTCAAATTAATTTTAGGAAATGTCAGTGTGTTTTTTCTGAAAAAACTCTTTGTCACATATATCACTTAAGGAGGCCTACTACTGTTGAAAAAATCTGGTAATTTCATATGCATGATTTCCTATTAGCATTTTCTGAGATTGCCCTTTTTTCAGTATTACATAACATCACAATTCACCTTTGAGATATCAAGCATAGAAAATGTATTCAAAATTTTTTGAAAAAAAAAAAAGATTTTTTGATGTGTTATGCTTGAACAATGTAGAAGGAGGAAGAGCACACTGAAAGATACTCTGAGGACCTAATTCTTCAACTTCACAGAACTGTAAGAAGCGGGACAGAAAAAGATTGTGATTCCTACTGAGGCAGCTCAGTGACCAATCTAAGTGGCAGAAGTAGTTCCAAAGTCTCTCTAAAGACTAATGTGTTTTTAGATTCCTCTTTCCAAATATCTTACCTTGAGGTTGCCCAAATGCAGACCACTAACTATGTTAGGTCTCACTGAGGTCCTCAGCAAGCAGTCTTAAAGATATATTCCTCTATTTCAGTGTCAAAGAAGCCATTCTTTTTAACAAACTGGACTTTTAGCCACTTTACCATATACCAGGATATTATATAGGAGGACTGAGGATCTGTATTGTTAAACACAGCAGATAACATCATAATTCTGTGTTATTTGTTACCCAGAGGTGGGAGAATAATATGCTGTATTTGGATGTACACTTTTACTCAACATTCAATGAAAAACAAAAGATAAGAAACAGGAAAAACTGTAAAATTTAAGAGATTGACAACAGAAAATCTGTAACCTAAGCTCAATATATTTTCCACAAAGAAACACCATGCTTCAATAATTTTGCCATTGTCATCAATCTGACATGGAAGAGATATGGATTTAGTGATAGGCAGTGGTCAGGTTTGACATAGTATTTGACAAAATGAAATAAAATAACTTGCAAGGAGGTTTGGGAAGTACATTGATACGCCTTAAAATTGTAGAATACTTAATAAACAAAAATCAATGATAACTGTAAATACATCCATCTTTAAACTAGATTTGAAGGGGGAAAAGTATAAAACCAGGCTCACTAGAGATAAGCCTGGGGGAATCATGCCAATGTTTGAGGAACAGTGTGCTGGCAAGGTCCTTCAGTTTGATGTCTCAGCAGATGCAGGAGATGGAGATCTGTGCAGCAGCAAAGACACAAAGGTTATTGATATGTCAGAAAACACGGAAGCGCCTCAGAACAATCACATAGAAATTAGGGTTTCTCCCCACAAAAAGGTAGTGGGATCAATAGACCAGCTGAAGTGCATCAACACCAATACATGCAGCATGGACAACAAACAGGAGGAGCTGGAAGCCATTGTGCCACAGAAAAACTATGATATAGCTGCAATCACAGAAATATAGTGGGATTACTTGCAGAACTGGAGTGTCTATGAACTCTTCAGAAGGGATAAGCAGTGAAGAAGAGGCAATGAGATAGGCCTGTAGGAGTGTTTTGACTGTCTAGAGATTGATGACGGTCCTGAAAGTGTTGAATGTTTATAGGAAAGAATCAGGGGAAAGGCCAACAAGGCAAATATCATGGTGTAAGTCTGCCATAGACCACTCAGCCAGGATAAAGAGACAGATGAAATTTTCTCTAAGCATTTAGAACTCACACAATTGCTAGCCCTTGTTCTCATGGGGACTTCAGCTTACCAGATATCTGCTGGAAATACAATACAGCAGAGAAGAAACAGTCCAGGAGGTTCCTGGAGTTTGTGGAAGATAACTTCTTAACACAGCTGGTGTGTGAGCCAACTAGGGAAGGCACCCTGCTGGACCTATCGTTTGTGAACAGAGAAGGACGTGTGGGTGAGATGATTGTTGGAGGCCATCTTGGGCACAGCGATCATGAAATAATAGTTTTCAATCCTCAGATAAGTAAGGAGGCGTGTTAGCTACCTTGGACTTCTGGGAGGCAGTCCTGAAGGGCAAAGGAGTCCAGGAAGGCTGGACATTCTTCAAGAAGAAAATCTTAAAGGTGCAGGAGCAGGCAGTCCCCATGTGCTGAAAAATGAGTTGGCAGGGAAGAACACTGGCTTGACTGAAGAGAGAGCTTTGACTGGAACTTGGGAAAAAATAGAGCTTATGACCTTTGGAAGAAGAGACAGGCAACTCAGCACTACAAGGATGCTGTGAGTTTATGTGGAGAGAAAATTAGAAGGGCCAAACCCCAACGAGAACTTAATCTGGCTATTGCCATAAAAGACAATCGAACAGGTTTCTATAAATACATTAGCAACAAAAGGATGCTAAGGAGTATATCCATCCTTTATCGGATGCGGGGGGAAACAGTGTGACAAAGGATGAGGAGGAGGCTGAGGTACTTAATGTCTTCTTTGCCTCAGTCTTTAATAATAAGACAAGTTGATCTTCAGGTACCCAGCCCCCTGAGCTGGATGACAGGGACGGGGAGCTGTACTTTCCCCCCTGTAATACAAGTGGAAATGGTTAGTGACCTGCTACATCACTTAGACACACACAGTCTATGGGGCCAGATGGGATCCATCCCAGGGTACTGAGAGAGCTGACAGAAATGCTGACCAAGACACTTCCCATCATTTATCAGCAGTTCTGGCTAAATGGGGAGGTCCCAGTTAACTTGAAATTAGCAAATGTGATGCCCATCTACAGGAAGTACCAGAGGGAGGATCCAGGGAACTACAGGCCTGTCAGTCTGACCTCTCTGCTGGGGAAGGTTATGGAGCAGATCATCTTGAGCACCATCACATGGCACATACAGGACTACCAGGTGATCAGGCCCAGTCAGCATGGGTTTATGAAAGGCAGGTCCTGATTGACAAACATGATCTCCTTCTATGACAAGGTGACCTGCTTAGTGATGAGGGAAAGGCTGTGGATGTTGTTTACCTGGATCTTAGTAAAGCCTTTGACACCATTTCCCACAACATTCTCCTGGAGAAAGTGGCTGCTCATGGCTTGGGCAAGTGCACTGTTTACTGGGTAAAGAACTATCTGGGTGGCCAAACCCAAAGAGTGGTGGTGGATGGAGTTAAATCCAGTTGGTGGCCAGTCACAAGTGGTGTTCCCCAGGGCTCAGTATTGGGGCCAGTTCTGTTTAATATCTTTATCAGTGATCTGGATGAGGGGATCAAGTGCATTCTCAGTCAGTTTGCAGACGATACCAAGTTGGGCAGGAGTGTTGATTTGCTTGAAGGTCGAAAAGCTCAACAGAGGGATCTGGACAGGCTGGATTGATGGGTTGAGGCCAATTGTATCAGATTCAACAAGGCTAAGTGCTGGATCCTGCTCTTGGGTCACAACAACCCCATGCAATCCTACAGGCTTGGGGAAGAGTGGCTGGAAAGCTGCTCGGCAGAAAAGGACCTGGGGGTGTTGGTCTACAGTGAGCTGAACATGAGCTGGCAGCGTGCCCAGGTGGCCAAGAAGGCCAATAGCATCTTGTTTTGTATCAGAAATAGTGTGGCCAGCACGACTAAGGAAGTGATTGTCACTCTGTACTCAGGACCACACCTTGAATACTGTGTTCAGTTTTAAGCCCCTCACTACAAGAAAGACATTGAGGTGCTGGAGTGTGTCCAAAGAAGAGCAATGAAGCTGGTAAAGGGTCTAGAGCACAAGTCCTGTGAGGAGCAGCTGAGGGAACTGAGGTTGTTTAGCCTGAAGGAAGCTGAGGGGAGACCTTACTTCTCTCTACAGCTACCTGAAAGGAGGTTGTAGTGAGGTGGGTGTCAGTCTCTTCTCCCAGTTAACAAGTGATAGGACAAGAGGAAATGGCCTCAAGTTGCTTAAGGGGAGGTTTAGATTAGGAAAACTTTCTTCACTGTCAAGCATTGGAAGAGGTTGCCCAGGGAAGTGGTTGAGTCACCATCCCTGGAGGTGTTCAAAAGACCTGTAGATGTGATATTTAGGGACCTGGTTTAATGGTGAGCTTGGCAGCGCTAGGTTAATGGTTGGACTGAATGATCTTAAAGGTCTTTTTCAACTTAAATAATTCTATGACACTATGATTTTGGACATTTGTTAGTATGATAATTATGATCATTAGTCTAGAGTAAGTAACAGGAAAAATGTTAAAAGCTTCTAGTTGAAAGTTCTATGTTATAAAAAAATAACTAGAATGAACAGGAGAAACAAACTGGCTTCTGAGCAAAGATTAAAAGAGATAAGTTTAACGGGTAGGTGATGACAAAGTAGGTCATAATATTCTATAAATATTTGAAGGCTGTTAAAAGGTATAGAGAGTGATTATTTAGTGTAGTACAGAGTAGAATAACTAATAAAAATAACATTTGTAGTTAATATCAGGGAACACTTGTCAATAGGGAGGTACAGATGTCTGTGGACACCTTTAAAGGTAGATTATCCATAGGATTAAGAAATATGCAGTAGGGAACAATCTGATAGACCAGTCTATAAATGTTTTCCATCTTTCTTTTTTAATGCCCTCTAATTTTTGTTGGAATAAATAGAGTAAGGTGTGGAACACCCTTCTGAAGCCAAAGTTTGAGATCACTGTACGCCAATATTTGAAAATACTTTGGGAGATATTAGAAGGTTCTGGTATTATGTCTGATGCCATCCTAATGAATCTCTGTTAATTGAATCCTCATCTCCCTCTTCTGATTTCCTCTGCATATCCCAAAAGAATTATTTAAGCTGTCAGGCAGATATCTGTATAATTTACTTGGGACTTGAAAGATATCCGAGGGCTGAAGCAGTACAAATTCAAAAGGAATACTCATGTGAATCAGTAATTGTTTAATTCTCATCTGGGTAATGAAACAATGTAACTAGAAAGACCAACACAGCAGGTGGATAAAATCTGGGTCTTTAGTGTATCTGGAGTGGAAATCACCACTAAGAATTTGTCTGTGATGTAGTAAACTCTTATTAATTTTATTCTGATTGTTCACTTACATAGCTCTCCTGGTTACAATGGCAAAAGGATCCATTACAGCAATAAGGAGAGACAGCCACAGAGAAAAAGAAGTTTTTCAAATCCAAATTGCAATGCAGGGAAGAAATGAAAAATTGCAAAGGGCCTTGGTAAATATTATCCAATTTCAGAAGATCATGATATACAGGAACTTGAGCTATTGTCTTAACTGGGGAAAAAATGGGTTTGTCCCACTGTGGCAGTTTCTAATTCAGTTGTCAGCTTTTTTATATAAACAAATTACTGCTAACCAGATCTTAAAAATATTATAATAATATATTCTGATAAATTTCCATCCCTTCTGTACATTGTGTCTTCTAAAATTCTATTATTCCTACTATTCAATTCCAGTCTATACTATTTTATTAATATTAATTTTTGTATTCACTGGAGTGCTATCTGTATTTTCTAAAAAAAGGTCATAAAGTTTTTAATATACTTTATTTGTAATTCTCCTTAAAAGAAAGTTGTACAGTTTATGTTCTGCTCTTTTTCAGTTCCCCTCATCTTTTTTTGTTTGTTTGGTTTTGGTTTATTTGCTTTTGTTTTTGTTTTTGTTTGTTTGTTTGTTTGTTTTTGTTTTCACTATATTTTTTGCTATGGGTTCATATAAGAGACCAGAGAGTAAAATATATCTTCCTTAAATCACAGTTTCAAAAATTATCATAGTCCTTTTCCTTCCTGAAGGAACTCACTCTAGTGTTGGACAGCTTCCAAAAATATTTTCCTCTGTTGGCCAATTTTAAACTTTTAAAGTTTCATTGTGTTTAGATGATTGATTGCAGGTCACTCAAGTGGTTATGGAATCCCCATCCTTGGAAATTTTCAAAACTTGCCTGAACAAGCCCTTGAGCAACCTGTTCTAACACTGAAGCCAGCTTGCTTTGAGCAGGAAGTTTTATTAGATGAGCTTCAGAGCTCCTTTCCAAATTTTTGTATGACTCTGAGAAAACTTGTCAGGAGGCTATAGAATATTGTTTTCACATTGAAACTCAGTTGGGTGTTTTGAGGGCCCAAAGGCTAGCAGAGCTCACAGACAGGGCCCAGAATGCTGGATTCTGGAGGAATAGAAAAACCGGACCAAGTATTGTGTGTGTAGAAACTGGTGGCTCCTAAACATGGAAAGTGTTATGCCGAGGTGTCTTCATATAGTAGGTGATGAAAGTCTGGGTCACCATATACGGGGTTGATGGTTAGGTCTCCCACTTTTCCAGAGTGATGGAAAATGTTGGTAATGACCATTGTGTGAGAGGTCAGCCAGGAGCTCCAGCGCATCTTGAAACTGCATCCTGCTAAACTGAAACTGGAAATGATCCATGGACCACTTGGAAAGGTCTTTGTGTGTAGTTTTATTCCTAGGACACAACTGTCACCAACATTGTTTCAGTTTTGCGGTCAGGTGTTTATGAATGTCCAAGTTTATGCAGTGTTCTTATATAAGTTTAAACCAGGCAGATATTTTGTCAGAGGTTATCCTAATTTATTTTTTTTTTATGCCAGAAGAATATGATTATTCTATCTCAGAAGTTTGGATTTTCAGTGATTTGGACTTCCACATCCAGATTTTTTACTTTCTTTTGAAGAATTCCGAACTAGACCCAAACAGCAAGACACTATGGTACATATAATTTTGCCAGTTTGTTTTGTTGCTAAAGCATGTGGAACCAATATCTTTATAAAAAATCACAAGAGCAATTGTTCATATCACATGCAACACTCAAACTTCTCTGTCACATGCAGAATTATGCAGAAAGACATTAGTGCAAGAAATCAGGAAAGGCAGTTCAGGATGGTGTTAGGTTAACTAACTTACAGTAGGCATGGATATTTAGCCAAACACAGAACCATATTCATGTAATCATATTGTGTCTTGTTCTATGTGAACCAGTTCTGCTATAGTTCATTTATTATGGTTGTCTAAGGCACATTACTGAAATAGTCACAGGCAGTTCAAAATGCTGAATAGCCTGTTGGGTAGGGTAAAATACCCACAGTGTCAAAGACCTGACTATGACATGAAATAGTGACTGGATGTTGTTTCTACTAAATTAATCAATTACCAATGAAAGAGTGTCTCTCACTTTCTCTGATCAGAAATTCACCCTGGACCTGATAACTAAATGTTAACTAAAGATCTTCCAGACAAGCTACTCCCTGAAAAAGCTTCTTTTCCCCCTCCCCCTTTATTACAATAATATTTTCTGAAGGAACAAAGTCAGCTGTTGCAGTAGGTGTCAGGGGAGTTCATGTGAGTAGAAGGTAATGTAGAAAGTTTCTGGTGAAACTTCTTAGAAGATTTATTTCCCTGAGCATGTTTGATTTGCAGACTTCATTCTCACATGTGGTTGAAGACTGTTAAGGAGACCATGTGGAAAGACTACTGTTTGGGAAAAAGAGCAGGACAGTAGTAATGAGGCTACCTTCTAGTTGCCATGCAGAAGGAGATACTGAACTATATAAAGGTGAAAGAATTTAGTAAACAGCTCTCACTCGTAATGTTTTTTTATTGCTCATTTAAACTTACTTACAAAATGTTATGAACATTTCAATTGCTTTATCATTGTTCTCAATCACTATATGAAGCTTACAAACCTTTAAAACATACGTTTATTTTGTTACACATATTATGAAGAAAAAAGTATTGAAAAGTTTTGATTCAGTCTTTAGTGAGAGCACACAATCTATCCCTAGATGTTCCTTTCAATCAAAACAAAAGGCAAACAAAACATTTTTTTTCTTTTTTTATCTTTTTCTTTAATCAGGAAAATATTTTTGTGTCGTGGTTCTCTTCTCTTTCATGTCTTTCAAGAGCTCACAAATCTTTCACATGAGTTTGCAGCGAGGTTTACAACTATGATTCAGGATGAAAATAAACTTTACACTTAAACTTGAAACAGCAGTTTTGAAGCAATATATTCCTTGTAAACTCCATTTTACATGTTTTTTATTAAGAATTCAGGGCTAAATCTTCCTACCATTAAATTATGTGGGAAAAATATCAGTGAAGTTAATAAGAAATAGGCCAGGTTGCTTATGAATGACTGCAGATAACCCTTAGGTTGCTTAGCAGAAGACATTTCATGAACTTCAAGAGCTTGAAGTGCTAGGGACTGTATTATCATTCCTCTTTTTGTTACAATATTTTTTATTCACCATAATCTTGGACCTGATACTAATAATAAAGTCTGACTATTTGGAACTACCCAACTAGATCTGATGTATAACTGATGGATCATGTCTTCATGTTCTTAAGATCTACGTTATTTTATTTTCATATGATTAACTTATTTCAGCTATGAATCCATCTTGAGCTAAATTTCTCATATGGTGTTCTGAACATAGATTTCAGTGACCATTCTCTAATCTTTTTGACATTTAGTGCTATTAATTTGGAACCTTACTTTGTCTTGTTTAAGGCTTACCCTTCATTATATAATGAACTCACATAAACTCTGCATAGAGTTACAAAGACAGTTTATTTGTTTGTTTTATTTATTTGTTGTCATTAAGTATATAAAACATATTTTATTCTGGGAAGTAACCAACATGTATTTGCAGAGGAGAGGTCCGTGGTGTCATATGAAGAGCTTTTAATGACAATTCCAAGCAAAGCCTTTCATAGAAGTGTATGTCAACTTTTGGCTTGTATCCCAGCAAATCAAGAGTCAGAGTCCTGAACGGGGAATATAGAGCTGAATACAAGTAAATGCTTTTATATTTGTTCTCATGGTGAGCTGTTAACTGTTCTACCTTAACACAGAGATAGTATTCATTGAAAACAGATTGGTCATTTGCTAGCCAGTATGTCCTGAATCAGAAAAATCTATTTTCATTTATTAGGCTGATGATACTTTACAGTTAATGTTGCTGAGAGCTGTCAGCTATAAAATATTATACTATATTTACTAAAACAACTATATTTGAGGGAAATATTAACTCTTAAATATGTGCCAATAACAGTTCCTTTCCAGAGTTACCCAAGAACCATTGAAATGCCTAATTTAGGGGGGGGGGGGGGGGTTTGGTCAGAAAGCCTGGTTTACAGTTCAATCTAACCTTGGAAGTTAATATGTTTCACCACTTAGTTACCATAATTTTGTACCACAGATATTCCTAGATAATTTTGTCTGGGCCTGGTGTTTCAGATTTTCTGGCAGCTATGAATTCTTTATTCTGTAATCGCTTTCATTAAATATATATGTTTATATATACACACACACACATGCTAGACGAGAGGGATTTATCCTTTTGTATTGTTATTTCCTGGGAATTAAGGCAAGTTTGCAAATAAAATGTAAGATAAAGAAAGCACAAGTTTGTTGTAAAGGCTGGGTTACTCACATGGGAGGAGATTCTGGTACCTGTTTCCTGATCTGCCTAGACATTTTATATTACAGTTATTGGATATGAACCAGAAAGGAGGAAGGATTTAAGCTTCTTTTCTGGTTATCAAAAACTTAGGTGATACTTTAAATTAGACACTGAATTTTTTCTAAGGTTAGTGGAGAAAGAGACCTTCAAGAAAAATTAATTTAATCCAAATTTAAGTGTGGCAACTTGTTTGGAGGGACCTGTCTCATTTCACTGAGTACAGAGGAAGCCAAGATGAATAGCTCAAGGCAGATCTGAAATGATGGCTAGTTTATGTGGTTAAGAGAAATATTACCTATCATGTGTACTTCATTCTGAACTGAACTCCTAAGCTGATACACCCACTGCTTTCAGTTGGCTACTTAAGGATTGCCAAGGTTGGATATTTAAGTTGACAACTTTAAAAGTCTTTGCTAGGTCAAGGATGTACTTTTTTGATGCGCTTCTGCTAGGTTGAAGAATTAGACTTCATGTCTATACATTTTACCATTATGAAGCCTTGGCTGGGCCTATGTTGAAGAGAGGCTTTGGTCTTAAAACTTAGAGAAATACTGTGCTCATTCCTTCAAATACTTATCTTTTTTTAATGCTAGTTTTCCAACTAGATAATTCAAAGAAGGCAACTGAAGACGTTGTGGTCTCCAGAGAGAGGAGTTTCATAAGAAGATGGATCTTCTTCCTTATTTTCTCTCTCCTGGAGTGTAAGAAAACTACAAATAAAAGTGGTAAACTGAATTTACATGAAGGAGAGGATCCCACTTCTATGATCTGTAACCGATGAATGAATATATAACATATTTCTACAGCTTTACTTGTATTTTGGATTAGGTGATGAATCATAAAATTTTATTCCACTATCTTTCATAACTATGCTGAAGCTATTCCTTTCTTACTGAAATTTCAGTCAGGATGGTGCAAGTCCTGCTAATACCAATAATCATTTAATTTGATTCTCCTGTACTACTGCTGTTTCTCTGGATTTTGGACAAACTATACTACATTCCTTTTTCTTGCATAGGAAAAGAAACAGAATCTTGCTTCTTTATGAATTTTCAGTCCATCATGGTTTCTTTTCACACTTGGAACATGCAGGTTGACATTCATTCATTAATTCCAGGATAGATTCCATTATGAACTCGTGTACGTATATTTTATTCATTTTTTGATACTGAAAATTAAAGGAGGGTATAAACATTTTAGAAACATTGTCATTTTAAACATGAATATACTCTATGAAATTTTGCAAGTAGCAGAAGCAGAGATGGAAAAAAAGGAGACTATGAAGTACAACTGTAATGCAAAAATCTCAAAATAATTGTTCATCAGTACGGTTTTTGTGTTAATGAACTAATATTGACCTATGATATGTAAAAATTATAAAGTCTGTGTTATTGCGACTGTTATCTAAATTTTGCACTCAACAAAACCTGTGATAACTCTGTCTAAACTGAACATCTATTTCTACATCAAGTTATCAAAATTAAATTTCATTCCTCCAAGGTGTCAGGGAATATACCTAATTCCACTGCTGGCTGAAGTGACTGCAAAGATTTTCATTGACATAATGAGTCAATAGGTTAGGCTTGCTTCCTTTTTAACTAGAAACATTGCTTAATATCTTGATTTGACATAGGGCTATCCCTTAAACTAGAAAAAATAAATAGCCATGTGACTGAACTGTAATAAACCCAGAAAAAGAGAATACATACATTTTTTCAATATTCTGATAGTATTCAGTATTCAGATAGGGTTAAGGCAAATCTTAGGGGTGTTATTGAAGAAGTTAACTGAATAGATTTCAAAAACTGGATTTTAAACAGTTTAATCAAGTTCTGTTCCATTAGTATTTTCATATACTTCTGCTTTTAAAACTCTCCTACTATAAGTAAAGACAAACTTTGATATATTTGCAAGTGTGTTTGTGTGTGGGTGTATGAGTATGCACAATATCTGTTAATTTCATAAAAAGTACCAACTGCACATGCCTTACAGCTCTTTGTACTGGATTTTACCTTTCCATTTTTATTTGATTTTTTAGAAATATGGTTTCCTTCTCTTGCCTTTTCCTCCAGGCTATTTTTTATCTTGATGGAAAAATTCCTCAGAAGCAGGACTTGTATCTTTAACATAAATACTGACAACTTGCTTGCGGCCATATTGCCTATAGAAACAGTTACAAAATTACTGGATTACACATAAGCAGTCCAGAATCAACTTTTTACTGAAAATTTCTTTTAAATAGAAATACATTACCATAAAAACAATGTTGGTTTTGGCTGCAAATTTAAAGGCAGAACATCAATCTAAAATGCTTTCAGCACTGAAGGAAGAGAATATTCCATTTCATTAAATAAGAGTGAGGAAGTTTAAAAAAGCAACTCATAAAAAATCACTGACTAGCCATGTCTGTTTTCCCATATCCAGCAACCTCTTCCCGTTCACCCCCGAATTGAAACAATGCTTGCCATCCTTTTTTTTTCTATTTTGGGCAAGCATTTCCTTAACCCATTGTAGTTTTTTCCTCTAAAACTTATGGATGCAGTGCTAGTTTTCTTCAAAATTCTTTAGAACAAAAGCTGATTTTACTGTACTTTTTTACATGCCCTTTATGCCAAAGCTTCCCCTTATACATCTGTAAGATAAAACACAATAAATTGACAGAGCCTTACTTTCATCATACTACAAGCACAGCAGTGATTAATATTATAGAGAAAGTGCTTCAAAGCACAAGCCTTTTCTAGAAGATATTGCAAAGCCAGACCTCTTATCGTTCAAAGAGTTTCCCAGTCTATGACTTTGAAGGTGTTACTTAGGCTGTTGAAAAGTAACAAATAAATAAATACAATTTTAAAAAAATTAAATCCTATTACAAATGTATATCTACTTATGATTTTATTGCCTGTTTCATTGTTTTCATTCCTGTATAGATATTTGTTGCCAAGAAAAGTGATTTAATTTTATACACCAAATTTAAGTTTAATTAATATTTCTGTTTATGATAGACAAATTACCCTAGTAAATATAGTTGTATGTAGTAGTTTGTTCTCTGTTATTTTAAATTGACAGAGTATGAATATGTCGAGATAAGCAAACTTGTTTATGTACAACCTGATTAACTTCAATTGTGTTGTGCAGAAATTGCTGATATATGCTTGAAGATTGTTGTAGGATCAGGACCTTTGAAGTAGATTGAACTGGCAAGCAGATATTTTTTCCATTTAAGTTCATTTCTTCCATTTAGTACATTTCTTTATTAGGTAGCTTGACTTCTGATATGAACACCTGTGTATGTTCAAGTACGTGCATTTATTTGTGGTTAGATGATGAATTAAGGAGTGAAAGAGAATTTGTAAATTACTTTGGAGAGTAAATTTTAACACAAAAGCATTAGATTCAACCATCTTTTGGAACCGTACTTGAATGGTTAGTAAATAAATTTATTAATAATATGGCTAGCAAATGCTTGATAGTTGAGACTTTATTTTCAACATTATTTCAGATAAATTCCCCAAATCATGTATAAACCATAATTAAAATATTCCAGATAATAACAACCCATGTAGATTAGATTAGATCTTGACAGTCGCTCTGAATAGAACAGTCACAAGCCTGCATTTTAAAGAACATTCCCATGAGTCCAAGAATTCAGCTTCCTAAAAATCAAATGAGCAACAGGCCTTTTAAAGAAAGATGAAGTCCTAAAGGACGTTCTGCTTTTTCAATTATTTGTAACTTTTTAAACATTCATACCCTTCAGTTCAGATCTGTGTCTCTAATTTATAATTAATATGTATAACAGATCTAAAAAACCCGCAAAACTAATAAAAAGCCTTGTGCTTTTATTTTTTGTATTTCACTGAGTCCACTGTCAATGACTCATTTCAGAGAGAGAAGTCAGTATTCTTTAAATGTCAGTAAATAATAGAAGTTATACTCTGTTACCTCCACTTTCAACTCTATGCTGAATTATTTAAATGTAGAGAGCTTCATTTGTGGTTACTCTGGATACTATTCAAAACTCCCTGAAAAAGCTGTTTACATGACATTTAAAATCTCCATTGCTTCCCATTGAAGTAAACTCTTTATGTTCTATTACAGAAAGTATAACTGAAAGATCAAACTGGAGATCAGACTGTGACTTTAAGTATCCATGGTTTTGATGATGCTTATTGGTGATATCAACTAAAAATTAAAGAAAAGAAGATTTCCCAATATGTATAGCAAGGACTGCAAACTTTAAAAGAATTCCGTATGCAAGATTCTGCTACTTCTCATAAAAATTCAAAGTCTATCCTTTTCATCGTTAATTGACATTTTATACAGTATTCAGTGCAGCAGAATGTCATCTTTCTGCAGACTTCTTTTCAAATAATGAAAACGTAAGAGATTGGTATCAATACTCTGAGCATCACGACATTTCAGCATTTGGCCTCAGCAAGAAAACGTACTTCCTTGGGTTAAATACATTTCTAGTACAATGCCTGCTAGGGGATTCCTGCCTGAACATGAGTATGGAATTGAAAAAAACAACCACTGAGGGATCCAAACAAACTGTCCTAATTAGAATTAACGTTTTTAAGTAATTGCTTAATTAGATTTTACTCAGAAATGTTGAGAGGCCCACCACACAGAGCTGGTTCCCAGCATATACCTTGCTAACACCCCAAAACACTTTCCTAAAAGAGTCCTTTTACTCTCACTACACCATTTTCAAAGACATGGAGTTTCAGTATGTTTGAGAAATAGGATGCTGTCATACTCAGGTGATAGGTAAGGGTTCAGATCTCTTCAGACACTAGAGAAAATTAAACTTTGACCTGAACTGTGTTTAATTTGTTAAATTAATCATATCCTGACCTTATTACAGCTGGTAAGATATTATTAAAGGGGACATCATATCTACCCTGTGTATATTGGCAAAATTTTAATATACACTAGACCATAGACTGCCTAATGTTGTAAAGACTGAGGTCCTTGTAGCATATCAAGATACAAAGTTTTGACATGAGGGAAGTTTAACACTGGAAAAAGGAAAAGTAATCTGTTTATCTCAGAAGCTTTCAGGAATAGATGACAACTATTGTTGTGAGGATCTACAATTTGAATACAGTTATGAAAGTTGAGGCATTCTTTTGTAGTTAAAGTTCTGATTGCAACAGACTGCTTGATTATCTGACCAACATTTAAGTAAAATTTCACAAATATCAGCTTTATAAAAGGTATACTTAATTTTGTTGCAGTCTTTCATAGATCTGCTATCCAAAATGAAGATCTTAAGCAGTTTACAACATTTTTTTTAAAAGTCCTTCAGAACATGTAGTAATGCCCAACTCAAGAAGTATTTCATTATGTTTTGTCCTCTAAAAAAAGGACTATATCAAGTTTCTCACAATAGAAAAAATGTCACCTATTTTCCAGCAAAACAAAAGGGTATCTTAAGCCTAAACTAATTTTAACATTAAATCAATTGCAGCTACAGTACTCTACAAATGACCATTCTGTCATTCTTAAGCCACTACCAAATGAAATCAAATGATCATATCTTGTTGGCCATTGTACCTTGAGGAAAGGTAGGATCTGATTTCAGAGCTCAAAGATGTTACTGGAGAAGACAATATTAATAATAATAATCCTGAGTTTTAACTGTAAAGTTCGAGAGAATAGTTTTTCCATTCTCTCAATAATGAGTGGTTTTGGCCTAGAAGCAGCTTAAACAGACTGTAATTCAATATGAACTTTGGATTTTGGCATATATCATCTAGGAGTTCTTTACTAAAATTTGCTACAGACAGAATATAAAGGAAAAAGAGGAGGAGAGGTAACGCTCTTAAATAAAAAGCAGACTGTGTTACTCTTTGACACTGTATTCCACAGTCTTAGTCTGTGCTCAAAACATAGGACTTGCAACAAAGAGTGGGTTTCATGACTTTAGTACGAAGTAGTACCCTTCATAATTTTAAATATTATCAGCTATGTCTTAAACATATTTTTCGTTTACCTAAAGTAGTATGAATATAATTTTTCAATGAGGCTTGATGTATGCATAGAATACTGACTTTTTCTTCAGTGATAAACTGCATGGGCAAATTAGAAAAAGACTTGCATTTTCAGTTTATTTATTGTTACTTACTCATTTAATCACCTTTCCATATGGATAAATTTTATTTCATTACAAAAGTCAGAGAATGATTAAGTTTCTTTTAAATAATAAACTGATGTCAATCTCAAATAATAATGCGTTAAAATGAGTTTTAAACTACAGATTTTTACTGTAGCACTTAAGTAAAACACACAGACATTTTGTGACTCAAAAAACTAACTGTTCTAGAGGGAGATTTTCATCCACAAAACCCTATCAGATAAATGAATTCTCAAGTTTAAAACCTGAAAGCAGAATTAAAATTCACTGAAAAATAATGTATCAATACCTGCATTAAATTAGAAAATTACCATCTCTGAGAATTATTCTAATTTATTTTCTGAAAAAAGCAGTGGGAGAAAAAATTACACCAAATAAAAAAATTAAAGCCCAGTTAATCCCTAGCTCAGGTTCACTGTCTTAAGAAGGTTGGTGCAGTATTAATGATTGCATCAAAGTAACAACTCTTGTCTCAGCAATGAAATGGACTGCAAATGTTTTCCATTTAAGTGATTTGATGCACATCAGTAATCAATCTTGTTTGTCTTGTGGCCTAGAACGCCCATAAAAGAAACCATTTTGCTCTGTATGTTGAATTTTACTGATGCTGCAGAATCTTTTCTACACAAAGGGTGTTCACAATATTCTTGTCTACACACTGCACGTAAATATGGATATATCAGAATGTCCTCACAGTCATCCTGAAAAACAAGAAAACAGAAAACAAAATTGAATTTTTACAAGGCTTACATGGGTTTTGATGAACATCCCAGTGATTTTCAATAGATTTTCACTCTTTTTAGAGGATGTCAACATTGTGCAGAGATATCAGTTTGCATTGACTGCATTTGAACTATCTTTGGGACTGGAAGTAGTATAGCTCCATTATGCTTAAGCTAATTTATGAAGCTGAGAAATAGGTTTGCTAAATTGGAGCATGATGATGGCTGGCATAGCACTATAGTCTGCTGGACCAGGACCTTATGGCACACATGACTGAGACAGCAGAGTAGCTCTAAAGCAGTTAAAATAGTTCCTGCACCATTATTTGATAAGTTTAGTTTCTCTTTTGTGATCTCCATTAATATTTTAAACAGCTAGACAACCAGTTAAAGCTTGCCATCCTCATGAATGCTCAGATCCTATCAGTATATGGTTGCATCAAATTCATAAATAGTACTCCCAGAAGACCTCAAAGTCAAGGAAGAACACAATGCTATCAAGAAATCCACACCTTCTAGGTGAAGATTTGGGATTGGCCATTAATTTACCTTCAGATGTTGCAGGTAGTGGGAGGGTGAGCAGGTCACTGGATAAGGGGTAGTGGTAGCTTGCTCATTGTTATTCATGTATTGCCCAGTTATCAAGAATTTCCTAGATCCTTATGTCATATGTTCCTTTGGCCCTGGTAAGTATCTCCTTAGAAGACTAAAAATGACAACAGTGGAATTTCCTTTTCATCATGAGAATATACCAACTCTCTTGTAAGGAAGCTTCCCCCCTAATTTATTCAGCTAGAGTAAGGGTGAACTCTAACTTCATATATTCCAAAATGGAATTCCAAAATGCGTTAAAATGAGTTTTAAACTACATAAACAAAATGGAATATATGCGTTGCTCTTCAGATTATCAATATTTGTGGATTTTACTGAGTTTTATTTTCTGTAAATATACCAATAAAGTTGAATATATTTGCGTGTGATACAGTAAAAACACTTCAGTGTGGATTTACATGTGTGATATATGAGATCATCCAGAATGTACAGATTTAGTGAATATTTCTAAATAAATTTAATCCTGAACAACACTTCTTTCTCTACCTCATATTATTGTGGATATTATAAAAGAAAATATTTCTTACTTTCTTTTCACTTTTTCGCTTCCAAGGTAGAATATAGAATTTTTGCAATTAAGAAAAAATTCCTTAGTGAAATCTTACTCTATTTTTAATTTGCAATAAATTACATTAATGTTCCTCAAGTCAAGTCTGTTTTGCCCATGATGGGAACTGGAAAGTGATCTCCCTGTCTTTATATTGACCCATGAACTTTTTCATTCTAGTTTCTCACCCCATCCTTTTCAGGAAGGGGAATGAAAGAGCAGCTGGGTCTGGGGTATGGCAGCCAGCCAAGGTCAACCTAATACAGTCCTGTTAAACCTCGTGTTCAGAATTGCAGGTTTTGAAATAACAAAACAATTCAAAATCAAAACAGACAGTTTTATAATAAAATCATACTATATACAAATAATATTAAAGTGTCTCTAAAACATTTAATTTAAATTTGTTGGAAAAATAGTAAAAATGTTAGATGACATTACTATGTCTACGAAGTCTTCTCTAATGATTGAATTTAAAAGTTTATGTATTGGAGTCATTAAACAAAGACTCATGTTCTTATTCTGTTGCAGCTATACTCTAGGATAAAATATAAACACACTGTAATTTCTTTGGCAATTTAGATTGTCTTTATGTATGATAAGTTAGTAATTAAAATATCGTTTCTATAAGAACACCAGTAATACATGAAAATTCTGCAGGAAGCTATAAAGATGTCTTGCAAATTTACCATAAAAAGGTTAATTAATATTCCTTGTAATTATTTTAGAAATAATCCAAAAGGGATGAATTAGTACAATAAAAGAATAATATTTGAGAGAAACATGGTGGATGTTGCTTTTGAGACTTAGTGTCTGGGTGACTTTTTAAAAATGCCTTGCAATAAAGAAACTGAACTTAACTGCCAGGCTGAATGTTTCAGGCTCAGTTTTACTGGTCGCTGATACTGGCCTTTGATACAGATTATTTACATGACAACCAATGTTACTGCCTTCTGGTATAATTTTGTTTTACCCAAGCAGGCAAAAGTTATAGCATTTACCTTATAACAGAAGCAACAAGTATAATTAAGCACAAGACTTTCAATTTTATTTGTGAAAGTCAGTGTATATTTGAGTCTATGTATATTTATGCTGATAGTTTGCTTCTGAGATATAGTAAAAGTATCCTTAGGACTAAACTGTCTAAAAGCAGCTTAATGCTCTTTATAGTAAATAGTTATCGAGTAACTACATCACCTGAAGTAAATGTCAGCATTCCCATAAAGCATTGTTCTTTGACTACTCATGCACTGTGTGTCTCACCCTGGTGAGCCCCTTCACTGACCTACCTCTGCCAATGATGCAAAAAGCAGCCCCGTGACCTCACTGTGTTGACCTAAACTCAGGGCCCTGGTTGCTACCCATGGGTCTGGGGCTGTGCCTTGGCTGATTGCCACCTTCACAGCCCTCCTTTGCTACAAAAACAGACCCTCAGTTTTTCTTCCTACCTGACCTCCCTTTTTTCTTTGTTAGTGCCTCCAGGTTTTCAGTTCTGAACACCAACACTCAATTTCTTTCTTGTCTGTGGAGAAATTCTGTTTTCTATAGCAGAATTTTGGAGATTCAAGCAAAACCTTTTTTTTTTTTTTTTTTCCAGTGCCAGAAGAAGCAGCACAATTCAGATAATTGGCTTCACTGCTTAGACATACATCATTTCTTGCTGAGAGTGCCTGAAAGAACTGAGGCACATGGCTTGTGACGTGCTGTTGAGGAGCACAGGTAGCAAGAGATAGGAAGACAAGCCTTAATTCTTTGCTAGTCAGGAACGGAGCAATGAGGTTGGCAGATACAAAACTTTAAACTAAGATTCCCTGTAGTGAAATCCCAGCAAGATCTATTCCAGTGCTGATTTTAACATTCAAATTGTTCATAAATAACCTTCTTATGTTCCATTTAAGAACTTTTAAAAAACTAGTCTATCCTAAGTTATAAAACAAGACAATGAAACAGCATACTTATTTCTCTTGTAAAACAAAGGGACTTTCTGTGCTTTCTCTGAGTCAAAGATACTGTTCTTTTTTCTTCCATATTCCAAAGCATCACAAATTGTAGTTAAAAAAAACCACAAAAAATTAATTATGGAAGTCAAATAAGTTAATGACATTTAAAGACACTGTAAATAACAGTTTAAAATTCAGAGTTGTTGATTTGTAATGTGCTACATATTATTTGAGAAATTATGTAGTATTGATTTAATTAATTTACTATGTTGCTTGTACAAAAATCTGCCAGCTGTTTTATAAAACTTCTAAGAGTATAGCTCATTCCTATGATTTTTCTAATTGAATACTATGATACTACAATCGTACGCAACTAATTATATGCATCACTAATCCCCATCTTGCTCTCAATAAGGCTGTTCATATGAATAATGTTTACACATTTTGCTTCTAAATGGAAAATCAGACAATAAAAAAAGAAGGCAATGCAATAAAAAATTAATAATACAACAAAACAACAAAAAAAACCACTAGAAAGAGCAGAAAAACCACAAACAAAACCTCTCTCCAGGATCCAAGTTCAAATTTTTAAACAGCTGTTTTTCTGTTCTTGACTATTTTGTCCTTTCATCTTTCCTACATGTAAGAAAGTTATTATCTACCCTTTACTAAGCCTTGACCCTGCAAATGCATGGAAATATGAATAAAGTTTACAGGAAACCAGCTTACCAACAAAATTAAAGTACAGATTTTGCATGAAGTATTGTCAATGTTGTGATGGTTTGTGGGATTTTTTTACAGAAAAGTTTTTGTTAAGATTTATTTGCAAAAATCTGAAAAATTACCTGTTATTTTGTAAAATTCTTTAAGAATAACCCCACCTATGCTGTACTAACAAACATTTTCTGTTTTCCCCAAAATTATAATTTTAACCAAGTTAAAGTAATTCGCATTTCCCTTTTCACAACTTATATATTAGAGCTGTGTGATAGGTCATCTCTCTGCTTAAAGATTTAGTAATGGCATTTGGCATAGCATAGATTTTAAAATGTTCAGTGTTAACGATAAATAAAAATAATGTTTTTCTACAATAAATTTTATGTTAAACTATTTCCATATAACGTAACTGAAGAAAGATTTCAATGAAAGATAGCTGTAATCTTCAAAAAAAAGCCCAACAGAGCCTCACAAATTCTGGAAAAAAGGTGGGTTTTTTTTTCCATAGAAATTACCACATCTGTATTTTTAACTGAAAAAAGGTTTAATCTGAAAAAAATAAGTCAGGTCCTCAAGATATCTGTGTTCAACTCAGATTATGCATTTACCTGCTATCAATATATCATTACTTCAACTTAGTGTGTCTAAAAGTTTATAGCCAAAGAAAGATTTTTATTTTAGGAAAAGGGACAAAAAATTAATACAGTTATAGTGAGGGAAAAAAAAAAAAAAAAAGAGCCAGATTTTATAACAGCTATCTAAACCTATTGTAAAATTTGAGATCCTGAAGATGCAAGTGCATCCTTCATGGCTAGGGACCTTGCCCTGTTTGAAAATCCCTGCCTCTGAAGCCCTAAATGCCTAGTAATTCTTTGCAAGCAAGTGGGAAAGTAGCAATGATTGGCTAGCCATACCAATTGATATTGTGATTATTCAAGTGGATGCAATTATCTGTAGTATATAAGTTTGTGCATAATCAAATTCACAGATTCAAAAGTAAATCATAATATGTGCATGATTTTAAATATTCATAATTTGAGGCTTGTACTTAAGTCTCACAGTACTCAATCAAGCAGATGTCTGCATGTAGAGGGACCAGAGAAAGAGTTCAAAAATGTTACCCTTAGTTCAAATCAAGAGTCCATACAGTCTCTTCGCATGACTGACTCTTTACCTGGACTTTGCTGAGTATCATCACATTCCTGTGAGCCCATTGGCCCATCCCTCCATCCTGTCTGTGTCCTTCTGTGTGGCAGCCCTGCCCTTGTATATATTAACAGGTAACCACCCTAGTCTGATGTCATTTGCAAACTTTATGAGCAAGCACTTGATCACCTTCTCCAGGTCGTTGACAAAGTGTCCCGATCCAATGGCAGGGGAGGTTTCGATATGATTCCAAGAGCAAGATTAAGACACAAACGAGGTCAAATGCTGTACATGCAAAACACTTTTTATTATTAAAAGTGAAGAGGGGTAGCGATAGGACAGAATGGAAGGAAAAGACAGAAATAAAGCAAGCATCCAGAATAGAGTTGTAAGAATAGTCATCACCATGGATCCAGTGGTGTCCTCTTGGTCCTCAAACTTCAGTTCTTCTGTGGTGGGAGCACATGCAGCAAAGTTTTCTGTTGTCTTTTAAATTCATCGTATCAACTGATTAGCATATCTGGCCACCTTTAGTTTTTCCTCTGATCCCACAGGTTTTTGTTGACATCATGTTTCTTGAGCAATCATCTGGCTTCTGGGGTGGAAATGCTCACCTCTTATCAGTTCAATAGCAAAGACACAAAGTCATTAGGCAAGGCATGCATGATGTCTCACGTACACAATAGAGTCACAAATGGCTACACGATGAAGCCAGTGATAAACGTTTGGTTTCACCCAGTCCATGTGTCCCCCTTTGAGGCTTATCTAAGGATTTCGACAATGTAACTGCAAGGGAGTGGGGGGTGTATCCTTTGATATACTCCCGCTTCCTTGGGTGACATTCCTTAGACTAATCCAAAGGCCACAGCTTGTCCTTGAGGTTTGCACAGACACGAGTAAGCTTTGAAACAGTCATTTGACATTTCCGTCTCTCACACAAAGATATTAAACAGGACAGTTTTCAGAAGACATATTCTTCTTATATAAAATAGCTAAAAAGTTTAAATCACAATTTTAGTAGAAAAATAGCAGTCACAGTCTCTGGTAGTGCTTTCTTATATTTCTTAGTGACTTTTAATTTGCAGAAGAAAATCTCTAACAAAATATTCATACTCATGAAATGAATGTTGTACAAAGACGGAGAGAGAAAGCTGTAGAAACTGCTTGAACAGTTTTTTTAAAGTTCTTGATTAACTATCCTTGATTTTATATGTTATTTTACAGATTTTTTTTTTAAAGATTATTATACAGATTCACTTTTTTTCTTGTTAGATGTAATATTAATAAGTTTTGCAATATGTAAATCTCAGTAGAATCTATGTTGTTTTCTTTCATATCAGTTTGTCCTTTGGTCAAAATCAGCTGATGCTGTCAAACTGAAATTATAATCTGCTGATATGGCCCTAAATGAATTATCCATTGTTTTAGAAGCATTTTGCATGCTCATTTACATTTCATTCAGATCAAGGAGCTTACTCCAGTACATTTCCTTTACTGGATATTTTGTATTCTTTATAGGTTATATTAATGATTTTATATGTAAAAACATTGGTATACAAGGAGTTCACTCACTGAGTGGGGATTTAAGGAACATCTGTCATCTTCATATAACCTCATAAAACAATGGGTATCTCAGGTTGTTAGTAAATACATCACATTACACAGAACAGACTAAAGTGCAATCATCCACTGAAACATTATGTAGTACCCATTACTGTTCTGGTTTTAAATTACAGCTAATGTGACATTGTAATCTGCATGACAAACTCATGGAGACTGCACTAAGAAAATGGGAATACCAGAGGAAGAAGAAAAGCTATTAATGAAAATTTTCAAGTACATTTAAATAAAGTAACAAGCAGGAATGATGTAATTTCAATATTAATATAGCTAAATCAAAGCATCAATATGTTGTTTATGCTTGTAGATCTGTGTAACATGACAGAAATCTACTTTTTCATGTACTTTTCACAAATGTATCTAATCTGGTTTCTGAATCTCTATTATCTAGCATAAAAAATCTAGATCATTTTATGTTTCTTTCAGATTGGTTCCTGCTGTCAGCTAGTAGAATTAATACTGTAATGTTCCTTCTAATACTTCCAGTCTTCTAGTATTAATGATGAATTAGGTGTTGCTAATTAAAAAAAAAAAAACAAACACAAACCACAAAACCAACAAAAAACAAACCATGATGGAAAACCTAAGTAAGGACTTCAGTGTTTTACACATTTGAAAGACAAGAAGGGTTCCAGCCTGCTGTATTCATCTAGAAATTCACTTATTAATCATTTCAAAAGAAAGGTGGAAACTAAAATAGTATCTCTAATCTGCATTTGGTAGGCTTATTTTTACAGTTATGCAACATTTTAAAAAATCCATAAATTATATCCATTGATAACTATAAATAAAGCAATTTCCTTAAGATTAAGACTTTTTTAAGATAAAGATTTATCCTTAAGAAAGAGTAATTTTATTAAGATAGATTTTGATGAGAAATAGCAAAATGTTTTGCAAGACTCAATCACTGTATTGACAGAAAAAAAAACATTTTTAGAGCATTCAGAATATTAGATGCACAATGATTTTTTTTTTTTATTTAAAACTAAGGGAAAAAAGATTTTTTTTTAAATTTGTACCAGTCTTTCAGACTTCAGTTTCACAAAGCCACTAAAATGCTGACTCTTCCACTGACTTAGTGGAAGTAAAGAATGTCAGTTTTCTCCAAGATATCTAAGTGGTTTCACTTTGTCATATTATGTAGCTCAAAGTTATATCAAAATATAAAAAGTTTGGTAAAGGTCAATACTACTTAACGTGTACATCATAAAAAGCTTTAGACCACAAAACAAAAACACATTATCATAAGACTGTTCTTATGTTCAGGGTTGCTCTACTCTTTTCATCTATGATGCAAACCGTAAGACAATTTAATGACTGTACTGACAATAACTGAAAGAATTCCTTTTTTGCATGTTTTACCTGTTCAAACCATGCCAATTCTTATATCTATAGTAATTATTTACTGTGCCTTGCCTATGTAATTTTGTTTTTAATAAGTGTAGCCCTCAGAGATTCAAAGGAAGAAGCTTGAATTTTTTTGAGATAGTGGCCAGTGCAATGTTTGGCTTACCTTACAATACCCTATGTATTTAGCAATAAAAGTTCTTGGTTTGTGCCAGAGATGTCAGCCAGTCAGACAAATCTTATCCATATCAATAGTAATGCCACAGCCAGAATGCTTCATAGATATATGCATATGCAATGTTATTTGAAGGGAAAAAAAAATCTTTTACTATAGTAACTGATATTTTGAGGAAAAACTTTTGAGCACAGGATTTTTCCTCAGGTCTGAAGGTAATATTTTCCTAAAAACGTATGTGTCTCATTTGGAAATATTGATTTATGCATAAAATTCCCATTAAAAGTATATATCTAACCAAAACTAAACTTGAAAATGTTGGAAAATTTCAGAATCAAAGTGGGTATCAAATTTAATTCCAACCACTTTTTTTTTTTTCTCATCTTTTCATAGCCATGTACTGGTTAAGGAAGGGAGACAAAATGAAAGGTCCTATGAGGCTGTGTAAATACATACTCTTTCCTAGCTACAACTACCCTCTTGAAACAGAAGGAGCTTAAGCTTCAGTTTCTTTGTATTGTCTGATATCCTTAATTTAAATTTATTCATTTTTTAATTATCGTACTCCCGAACTATGTAATGTCTTGCTTAAGAAGCAAGCCCCTCTTCAACAAAGAACAAGTGGGTCACAGGTCCATTTTGAGGATACAGAGAGCACTAAGCCAGAGCAAGATCTGTGGATTATATGGCAACAGATAATGTAATTAAATATTTGTGGTTCCAGAAGGAAATAAACGTGAACTAATGTTTCAGTCAATCTTCATTCTGTCATTTAGTGACTTGTGAATGTTTAACTTGACCAAAACCAGCTTTACTGGCTCCTTTTCTATCTCCATTACTCTTAGCAGTTCTGCTTTCCTATTTTTCCTATTTCTTTCAGAAATTCTCTTCATACAAGGGTACCAAGGCTACTTTGGCCACCTCTTCGACCTTTTTGTTTCAAAGGCCAGTAGAAAGATTAATGAAAACATGGGCAAGACAGCTCTCTTCTGGTATCATTACCATGTAAGCTAGGATCTCCAGTGTCAGAAAAAAAACCCTGTTCAGCCTACACAGCCCTTGAGTGAAAAGCTTACTTTCAGAAGACAGGAACTGTGGAACCTGTTGTTACAATTTTTTCCCTCTAATCTCACATCTAAACACTTTTTTTCAAAAGGCTGAAAAAAGATAAGCAGATTAATGAAAAAAATCATACTGTAGCAGATTCTAAGCATGAAAATCCGCTTTAGTTTGCACTTCAGTGTCAACTGCTTTTACTCTGACAAAGTTAGAAGTAATGATAAACAGACCCTTTCAATGGAAGCTGCTGCTCTCTATGTGGTGGTATAAGCTTTGCCTATTTAACAGATAGATGGGTTAAAAAGTTTAGTAGTGGGAACTTGAATTCATAGTCATAAACTTCAAAAACATTTCAGGCAAACAGATTATTCTATACCCTATAAATATATATATATATAAAAAGTGAATTTATTATATCTTCTGTTTAAAACAAATTTAACATCTCAAATTTGAAAAATCTCTTTAAAGTTCTTTACTATATTGAGAAACTAGTACTTTTAAAATTATCTTTAGCAAGCTATTCTAGCTTTTCTTGATAATCAACAGTGAGATTCACCATCACCTACATTTCTTGATTTCAAGTTGGATGCATACCTTAGGACAGTTATATAAGTTTCCTTTATAAATAATGGAAAGAAAAGGGAAAATACAGAGGGCAATTCATCCCACCTGAGATGTGTAAAGTAGGTGGGATGAATTCCCCTTTAAAAATCTTTCTGGAGACTTTGGAAAGGGTTTGAGTACCTAGTTTTTAGACAGTTACTGTCAGATAAGGTGAATCCAAGCCCAAGGTTTCAGCAAGTACAGATTATGACTCACACTGGGATAAAAATTCTTGACACCATTATGTTCTGTGGTGTGATACTTCATTAATTGTGTAGACCAAGCTCATAGTGAAGTTTTTACCTGACATAGGATGTCAGGGACATACTGTCAGCTCTGACTTTCAGTATTTTTCTGCATCGACGTTTCCCAGGTTTTATGTGTAATTTAGTTTAATTAAATTTAAATCAAACTTTGCCAAATTAATCTTAGTTTATAATACTTTTTTCTGCTGAAAGTCTTTTATTTTTATTTCCCCTTTTAGCAGGTGTTCATATTACTTCCAAGTCAGTATCTAAGATGATAGCAGCATTTAATTTGATTATTTTCAATGGGAAATAAGATTATTGATTACATTAGAATATAATTTAGGACATAGTGCACTTCTGAAATTATGCCTGTTAGAGGTACCTCAGTTTCAGCTATGCAGTGTTTACAAGTTTTGTTTTAATACTGTACAAGAGAGGCCTGAATTTCAACTGAGAAGAATTTTGTCTTTTACTATAGTTCATTATTGTAATTTAGGAAATAGTATGCTGTAGTTCTTTATATTAAACTTTTATAAAATGTTATGCTGGAATGCAGTTAAAGGAACATTGACTTACAGCTCATTGAGTTGATTGGTGTTTTTTCATGGGTCATTGCAAGTAAGGCCATTTACGTCTTGTGTGATCTTTGAGTACATAAAATATACTATATTTAACATATATTTACTGCAAGTATTACATTTAAAAGAAATGTAGTGATGAAATTTTTAAAATGTTGATTAAGCTAAAACAAATTTTTAAAAAAGTATTCTATGGATCCACTGTGCATAGATATCACGGAAGTCTCACTGAAGAGATAGAGGTTGTCAAGCACTCAGAAACTGGTGAATGATTCACTGTGTGGAAAAAGGTACTGCTCTGTGAATGTATTCAGTGAGGGCAAAGCTGTCCATTGAAACAATGTCTGCACTACTATTTTGGCATTTTTATTTAATCCTTATAAATTCATACTATGCATACAGGTCAAATTTTCTCAACTATATGAAGTTAGCTGGTAAAAATAGTTACTAGAATGAGATTCAGAAAGAATATGTGAGAGTAGTGGTGGTGATAGCTCCTATGGTAGGTACTCCAGCAACAAATCAACATCAAGGTGTTCTCTTAAACTTGGATTCTAGGGTATACAGAGAAATGTTCTATGGTTGTATGATTTTTAATAAAGAAATAAGTAAATAAAGAAAAACTAAATAACTGTTGGCAAGAGTTAGGCACAAATAAATATTAAAGGAAAAGCAGAAAATGAAAAATCCATGTATGTTTAACATTACAGTACTGAGCAGATACAGAATTCTGTGAATAATGAGTACAATCAGTTGTTGCATAGTTCACTTAAATAAGACATCATATTTCATCATACCTGCTTCTTAATATAATCATGGAATACTTAACTTTACACAAAGAAATCCTTAGTTAAGCATTGTGACAGATTGCCTTTGTAGGTTCTTCTGACAGTCTGGTCAGTAAAATGCCAGTGTCTTAAAATGTATGTCCGGAGAAATTACCTGCACAGAATGAGCCAAGTCATATCCATAACAGAGATCTCCATAAAAGGGAGTCTTTAAGAACAGATTTTCAAAACCTGCCAGATAGAATAAATTGTCCTTCTTGGGGTCAGGGATGCCACATATCTTCAGATCCCTTGCCAGTCCTATCTACATATAAATAGAAAATCATTGCATATCTCACACAAGAACATTAAAAGGACACACATAACACTACAAAATATAGTATTCCTCATTACAAAGGATTGTAATTTATTATAGAAACATAAACTCGGATCTTATCCATTAAAAATTAATTTTTTAAAAATAAATCAGATTATAAATGTCTTAACTGCTCTATGGAAGACTACAGTACCATGTTCCGGTTTGATGAAATCTTCAGGTTCTCTTGACTGCTATGGACTGAGTGAGGAAGAAGAAAGTAAATTTACACTAGTCTTCTTCAGGAGAGAAAAACACCTGAACAGCATGGGTTCAACTACTGAGCTGAGAAGATCTGCAAGCATGCAGTGCTCATCATCTGGAATGAAGCATCCGTTTTTCATTCACTGCTATTGAATTCTGCATCATCTCTTCCATAACTGACTGTTGCAGATGGAGTGACGCACTTCACTCATAAAAGAGAATTAGCAATATATTTATTGATATAAAGCAGTGAGCAAGCAAAATTTGATACTAAATGTGACAGTGGTTTAACAAAAGTTGATAGCAAGGTATACTTGGTATTTACTGCATAGAAGACAGGGTCAGACAATACTGTCAGGGAGGGAGACCCTCCCATTGAATCATGAGGTTCAGAAAGGACCCCTTTGTGTTCTGAACTCCTTCTCAGAGGGGACTTTAGGTGCAGCTGGATCCAGACTTAGTCCCAGACTCACTCAATGGTTTATGTTATGTCTGAAGTATTATATGCGCACAATCAATCCTCTATATCACTTAGATAGGATTTCAAAGTTTAACATGCTATTAATCACTTGTCGAGAATGTGTTGTGTCAAAGACTCTCAACCTCGAGGAGTAACCTTGAGAGGCATCCTTACTCAGGAGGAGATCCTGCCATGCAGCCCACTGCCATGCAGGAGAGCTCAACGGGCCCTGGGTTGTCCATTATTTATGGAGTAAGAGAATTGACTTATAGTCATATTTACATACCAAGTACAGAAGTTAGTTTCTTCTAAATTTGTCTTGAGTCAGACATTGACCAGAATAGTGGTTAGGTGGGCACATTGTTCAAATTAGCCCTTGGCTATTACATTGTTCTCTCCCTCCCTGAATTCACTTTGAGTGGGATGCAGCCGTCAAGTCCAGATGCATTCATTACAACCACCTCTTGTGGTTAGCTTTGAATACCCTTACGGGAAATATAGGTCAGGTTGGGGCAGGGGTGGGGAACACACTGCCACACTAACACTACCCTAGATAGGTCATCAATATTTCAATCCACAACAAAAGGTAATAAAAAAGAGGATGTATTAGGACAGAAGAATTGCTTTCTGAAAAGAAAAAATTTCTACTCAGTCTAACAAGAAATGTTGCACCGTGGTTTCTCAACTATATTAGATAACTGGGTTGGAGGTTGGGTACAAAGGAATCCATTTCCTTTTCACAGCTACATGAAAGCTGATGAACTCAAAAGGTCATATATCTTGAGCATATACATCTGTCAACACTTGTGTTAAATACTGCTTTTGAGAATTCCTCACATGGGTAGAAAGGGTGTATGAATCAGTGTCCTGGGCAGCCATATGGCATCTGGCTAATATAATGAAGACAAAACAGTCTAAAGAAGAGGATGAAGGGAAAGGTTTCCTGTTTGCAAACTCTTACTGTATGTGAAATTATCTTAAATGCCTTAACATATTTATATCGTGTTTTGAAAAAAAAAAAAAATTAATGAGAAATATTTCCTTGGTAAATGACCCATGGATGCAGCTGGAGACTGTCATCCTACAACATTGCTGGAGCAGGGACTGATGTCCAGGGCTAGGTTGAAATGGGACTTTTGGCCCATGGGCAACATGGGGAGAGGCCCCAGGGAAGGATCAGCAGAAAGAGTCAGGCCTCTGTAGTGACCTCAGGGCCCTGGCAAACATCTGAGTAAAATGATGACTGATTCCCTCAACTGGGGTGTCTTGATTGATGAAGTTAGTGAAGCTCTGCTAGATCTCTTTTTGACTTTTCTTTGTAAGTGCAAATCTGTATTCCAGTTGTTGAGCATGCCACTGGGGCTTTTTGCTTTGAACAGGTTGAAGCTTGTACTGTTTCAATCATGGAACAATTTCTTGGGACTAAAGAACAAGCTGTGGTAGTATAGTAAAGTCAGTTTTGTGCATCTGACTGCCCACTGAAAAAGTACAAACTTGACATCTTATTCTCACTTTTACTATAGGAACCACATTACTACAGGAAAATACTATAAACTCAAAAACCCTCCGTATTTATTCTAAATTATTTACTTCAAGAGTATAAAATGTAAATAGCTAACATTTTAGATGGAAACTTAAGGATCAGAATAAATACAGATCTCTTCCACTAATAGTTTACTAAATTAAAAAAAAAAATCATGTTTTATGCAAGTACATTTCAACTTTTCTCTTATCTATACTCCTTATTCACAGGTGTAAGCTCTCAGAAAGAGAAGTTGAAATTCTTTACAAAAAAGCATATAACTTTTTGTAGTTATGTTAACATTCGTGATGAGATTACTGGTCACCAGTCAGATACCTCTGTGACTAAATAATTCAGTCACTAATGTCTTTTGCCTTTCAGAAGTACAAAATCTAAGGACACTATCAAGGTGTGGAAGCTTCTCAAAAAAAAAAAAAAAAAAATCCAATGCCTACTTTTTTCTAGTAGGACCAGAGGAAGTACTGCTAGCACATTATAAGATCCTTTGCAGAAACATGGCCCTGCAGTGTTAAAAGGAAGGTAATGATACCTTTACCTACCCTTGTCTGTCAGTCACTATTCATCAGTAGAGGTAAGATGAAGTCTCTTATTATGTCCTTATATGAAAGCAACATTACTTTGCTAAGGGACATACTATTTGCAAGAAGTACTGACAGAAAAATGCTTTGGGTAGTCTGGAAGACTTCAGTAGTGAAGACAACTGCACTCCATTAGTGACATGATTCCTGTATCTTAATGTGTGGATGAAATGTCCTGAGACTACTTTGCCAAGGATCTTGAACTTGGCTCAGTAGACATGATCCTAATTCTTTCTGTGATTCTGACTGCAGAGTCTATTTACTCATTCCCTGTATATATTTATTTGGAATCTAATTGAAAGAAATAGGATTACTTGGCTCATTCTGTGCAAAAGGTTGCTACTCTGGACACATGTTTCAAGACACAGACATTTTCCTGTCTTTTGTTTACTATGGGAGACACCTCCTATGTTAAAATGCCTCATTGTCATTATGCTCTGAGACAAAGTTTGTAGGGAGAGGTAGTAGCTGACAAACTGATAGAATTGGAAATAAGATTTCAGGAACACAGCCTTTGTTTAGGTTTTAAATGTCTTGCTAACATTTTTTTTTCATCTTGCTTTTTCATCTTGCTAAATATTTTTTTACTGAGAATAAATTACGTCAGTGTCAATGTAGCTTCTGGTATGTGCAGACAGAGCTGAAGGTTGGTGCTTTTATGAAGAAAGAAGTTTGAAGATAAAACAGTAATAAATAAAAGAGTTAGAGCCTATTCTTGAAGATAACAGGAACAAGGACGGGATGAATTAAAACAAACCAGCTCAAGTCACAACACAGCTGCACAATTCCTCCTAAACAGACCTTTGTAAGCATACATGAGCACTGAGGTCAATGAGCAGACACAGTGAGGAAGACTACCAATGACCACATAAAGAATAATTTTTCTGTGTTTAGTTTGATTGTGCTCATTAGTTAGACATTTTGGGTACAAAGTTAAGTACTAGCTGTAGACCAAGGAGCTTTGCAATAGGAAAAGAGATAATGCTATTCCTTTCTGTATTGATAAAACAGAGAGATAATCTGTCCTGAGGAAGGAATGAGTAAGGTGGAAAGTCTAACCTTATCAAATAAACATTTCTAATGAGTTGATATTTTTTCTTCCTTAACATTCAACTGAACTATGAATTTTAATTATCAGAATCCACTGAAGATCTGTTGAACTGCATTCAAGATCAGTACTGAGATATTTTGTGAAACACATTCTCCCATTGGTAACTAAGCATCTCTACCCTTAGTTTTGGGGTTTTTTTCCTTACATTCATGTGGGTATGTAATGGTTGTATAGTTTAATCTTCAACAAAATTTTTAAATGAACTATGTTTCATTCTCATACTTTGTATATACTGACTGTGAAGATGATTTCAGTAAGATCAGGGATAGTTTGAGGGTTAGGAGAAATCCTTGTTCCAAGACAGGATCTCCTTTCAGTGAATATTATCACTGATTTCTTCTTGGGAGGAAATATAAGAACTTAAGTTTAGCAAAATGTGGTTTTCTTCTGCACTTCTATTAGTTTACAGGAGTATAATTTCTTCAAAGGTGTTACTGTAGAGAAAGACCTGTTATGAACAAAGCTGCTTTTTTACTTTTTAGACTTCTGAGAGAAACTAACCTTAATTCTAGGATATGTCATCAGCACTGTCATCAAAATTAGAGTAGTAACATACAAATTACTATGTATAGCATTGACAGACCAATACCAGAAACTCAAAAATAAGTTTGTAATATATAGTTAGAGACTTAAATACCAGTACCTTTCATTTGAGGATAATACCCAACAAAATAACCCTTTTAATTTAATTATGTTCTATTAGTGAAACTAACCTCCAGGTTAGTTAGTTAGGCAGATTTTTCAGTTGATGATATTGCTCATCAAGGTAGTAATTTCTTCAGAAAAAAAATTCTGCAGTTCAGATTTCTAGAAACCACTTTTGTTATGAGAGATTTGGCTAAATGCCAGTACAAATACAAACAGTGCTTTTTTTTTTTTTTTTCTCTCACTGCTTGCAAACATCCAAACATGTTAAGAAAAAAATATAAATAAAAGTACTTAAAGTATTCTAATAACTTCTACAAGCAATTTCAATATAAGTGTTTTCATTAGTGAATTTAGTGATTTAAGGGAGACCATTTTCATTTATGTTTACTGGCATTAATAGTTTTTTGTTGTAATAATTTTGATTTTTCACTTTACAGAATATATTTCATCAAATTAAACTGAAAGCCTGTGTTCCTACAAACATAGTAAATAAAGAATTTATATTAATGTTTTAGTTCAAATCAGGACTCCTAATTATCCTCACTTATGCTTAGTTCACATCACAGAATGGTTTCAGATAGTGTCAGCTGGATTCATTTTGGATGAAAGTGATCCCAAACACAGAGCAGAAACAGTTCTAAAATTGTTAATGAATCTAAATTCAATCCAGGGTACTGATCTAGAACTAGCAAAAATAAAACCTCCTATAGTATGGACATTGATTCTTCAGTATTTGCTGTTTCAGTCTGACAGCTAGTATCCACTGAGCTGAAGTACTATAACTAGTGTAGACATACACACTAAATACTCCAAGTAGAAAGCTGGCAGGGAAAGAACAGAATGTTCACTCAGTGTATAATTCACTCAAATGGAAACAACTTTAAAATCCTTTCCATAATCCTGATGCAAGTATGCATCTGCAGTATTTGTATTAAGGCTTAACATTGCAATTCAAGCAAAAGGAAAGGAATCCTTGTTCAGGGGCTTAGAAAAGGATTTAGGAACACTATATTCCATCATGCTACCTTAAGTGTATTTGGAATCATACTTTTCAAAGATATGTTTGTTTATTCTCTCACATAGCAGAGGCAGACCTTACTTTTAACCTGCTTATTTATCAAGAAAATCATGTCCTAGTTCCTTATTCGTCACAGTTAAAATGCTTTGTATATTAAGTGTAAAGGTTCCTTTGGCTCTTGCATGGTGGAATCATGAAGTTTAACAACACTGGCAAATGATTTGTTAGGTGTTATTATTTTGTTTTCTTTTTCATACAGGTTACTAATGTGTTTAGTACCTTTCATGTATTACATTCTGTTTGAACTTCAAAACAATAAGCAGAGCTTCAAGTTCAGTTTGAGCTGTAAAAAATCCCCACAAACAAAACCTCTAAAAGTACATCATGTAAGGCAAAGAAAAACAAAGAAAATCTAGATTCTTTTCATATCTAGGTTCTGACTGTTCAAATTTGAGTAAGTTCCAGCCATCCTAGTTATTGATATTTCCTAGGGAAAAAAGAAACAGTTTATAATTCTGTAATATGTTTTCTCTGTTTGTCTGTTTGAGATTCATATCCATCTCTTGTTATCAGCCTGAGCAATATCTTTTCCTTCTGAAGAAACCTTTAGTGGTTTGAGCATTACTCTCTTGTAGACTTGCCCAGAAGTGGGACTTTCAAATAAAGAGATTCTTTTCTCTGATAAGGGTCTCTGTCTTTAAGTAGTATTATAACTGTCCTCTTGTTTTTTGCTTTCTGTTTTCTCTAATCAAATCCTTTTATTTATATGTGTACAACCAGGCAGCATATTAGTAATCAGGTAAACTGTAGGTGATGTATGTATTAAAACAGAACACATTCTTCACTTTGTTTTCATATAGTCTCTTTCCTTACATTGGAGATGAATAGCAATTTCAGTATTTGTAAAGGTGTTCTACTGTTAAATGGTAGGAGTGACATAAAAGGAAGTCCTTAAATTCTTGTTATGGAAGATATAAAGCATGTATAAATATTGAATACTGCTAACAGAAAAGCCTTCCAACCTGCACAAGAATAACTGGAATCAGCAGGCAAAGGATGCTGAAAGTAATGTGTTGCAGACTAAGCAGTGATACATCCCCCTTTGTAACACTTGGGAATAGGGGTTTAGCAGCAGAATGGCTATATACATACAACTGAAATATTTTCCTGTATTGTTTTTCCCTCTTTTCTCTAGCTTCATATATTCTTCCCCTTCTAGAGCAGCCATACTGAGGGTTTTATTTCAGTAAAGCACTTCAGCAGGTGCTTATGTATAAATACTTGAGTTATCCCACTGAAGGCTACTGGTGTATTTAAAATTAGGCACCTGCTGAAGAAGTGTGTTGAATTAGGGCCTAAGTGATTGCACATGCAAATTGTAATTGATATCAACAGAAATGATAGGAATCCATCCTGGCAGCCAGTTGGTTTGTTATATGCCTCAAAGTTCCTTCTGATTATGACACTCATTTTATAAATGCAGACAATGATAGTTACATGTTTTAGACATGATAGCAAAGCTTTGCGTAAGAAACGATGATTCAAGAATTATCATCACCTAACTTTCTCTTTTGAAAGATAAGAAAATCAGTACAACTCTTAATAAAAAGGTATGTTAGAAATATTCCCTGGGTTTTGGCAAATGACTGTGATTGAAAATAAACTACATCAAGTGAAATGTTATTGCTACAAGCCAATATCCAAATACTTACCATAAGAATGTTAGCATCTACTTCAATACATTTATACAGGAAAAAGGTCTAAAAAACAAGAATTTTGAATTCTTGAAAAAACAAGAATGATTTTAAAGATTGAGTTGAATCAGAAAATAACATAGGGCAATATATGAACTGGCAGAGAAAATGCCTGTAATTAGGCAATTTCAGAAGAAAGCACCTGAAAAACTCATCTCAACTCCTATAAAATTACATATTTCATATTGTAACCTTGCTGAGATGAGGAATGTTTGGATGGCACATGGAGGTAGGAGATATAGAACAATTTACAAACGCATGATGCCTTCAAATTATAACACTCTCCTACTACGTAATTATTTGCATATTGTCCCTGTCAATATTGATTACACTAAATATGTTATTGAAAAACTGCATTTTTTTTGAGAAGAACATGGCTCAGTTGATAAGGTTTTAATCTCTAGAAACAGAAGTTCATTGTGTGAGCATTTGGAAATTCTGGAGCACCTCCCTGATGAGGATAGGCTGAGAGAGCCTGGGTTGTTCAGCCTGGATAAAAGAAGGCTCTGGGGAGACCTTATAGCAGCCTTCCAGTACTTTAAGGGGGCCTACAGGAAAGATGGGGAGGGACTTTATCAGGGAGTGTAGTGATAGTATGAGGAGTAATGCTTTTAAACTGAAAGAGGGTAGATTTATATTAGATAGTAGCAAGAAATTCTTTATTGTGAGAGTGGTGAGACACTGGAACAGGTTGCCCAGAGAAGTTGTGGATGCCCCCTCCCTGGAAGTGTTCAAGACCAAGTAGGATAAGGCTTTGAGCAACCTGATCTAGAGGAAGGTATCCCTGCCCATGGCAGGGAGCTGGACCTAGATGGTCTTTGAGGTCCCTTCCAACCCAAACCATTCTACGATTCTGATTCTGTGAATCTTTGATTAATTTGTTGTGCTCTGGTTGAAATTTAATTATAGTGTAGAATCCCTACACAAATGATTGGTTAGCAATAGATTTTTGCAATGACTATAAGGGTCCAATGTAAATAATAAGTACAGAAATACATGACATACAGATTAACTATATATTTCTGAGAGATTAAGAAACATGAAATAATGTTCACAGAACTGGTGATATCTAAAATACATTTTAAAGCACATAGTTTTATTTTCTGTGCAACGTTTGTGCCTATTTTGACATCTGACATGAATGCTAAGCCCCTTCACCTGTTACCCCACTAAACGTAAGTTACTTCACTGTATTCAATAAAACTATGATTTCACCTCTAGGAAATAAAACACAGTTTATTCAAGCTGTCTATCATGATTGTAGTAATTAGGTGTATTTTAGGTTTAAAAAAAGAAGAAAAACATTCTCCAGCTGTCTTCATATAACTGACCCTTGTTTTCAATAAGAAACAAAGCCAGTTTTGATCAGTAGTGATCTAAACTCAGCCCACACTCCTCTAAACATTTATTAATGTTTATGATACTATTAATACATGCTAGCAAAATAGATAGTTGTCGGCAGTTACGCTCTGTGGTGCATTTGGTTGTCTGAATGCCCAGTACATATTCTGTCCTGGTGCACAAACCCAAGTCCATGTTGACACCTGAATGGAACATACCCACATGTGTGCCTGTTATCTCTAGAAGAAGGTTCCTGGTATACCCTGGATCACTCAACAGGTTTGAGACTGTAGACACTGCCATAAAATTCCTATTGTGCAGCTTAACTTATGTGAAAGACATATCTAACATTTTACAGAACTTGGTCTTTTTTTCCTCAAAAGACTGTGTATTCTGGGGGAGGGGGAGAGAATATAAATAAACTTCAACCACTGCTTCCTTTGGGCTTCCCACTCATTTAAATTACATTAGTTCCAAGTTACTTTTCTAACTACTTCAGACAGAATAATTCCTTGAAACTGCGCTCTAAGATTGAACAACTGCAACCTAAGAATACCCTAACAACAGAGTTGATCAGAAAAACTCCAGGGAATATCAGTAGATTTATCAGAAAGGGACAAATATTTGAAAGTGAAATCTTTACCAGAAAAATAGACATTTTTAAAAGCAAAACACTGCACAGTGTGATGGAGCTCATCTGTTTATAATTCTAAAAACGCATACTTTTGTATTAAGTAGAAGTTGAAATCCAAATTATTTTTCACCTTCTTTGGATCAGAAATTATTTTAAGTTTCATTTTACAAGGATTTTTCACTTTTATTGTGTTCTTGTTCTGTGCTAACATTAAAAAAAAAATAAAAAATAAGATAAAATAGCTGTGGAGCAGTTGTTGTAAATAATCATCATATTTTATCCAAACAGATGAAGGCAAGAGGATACACCATGTTTACCATTATAGAAGACTTGGAAAAAGGAAAATGTTACTGTGCTATGGCCATCTCAGTTCATATTATTTCTTGTTAAGTCTCAATAGCATAAAAGTATTAGAATTTAATGTAACAATTTATCTTATTCAATACGCATTTACAGCTGAACACTTGTCAAATAAAACAATAATTCTTAGTAATGACCAAACACATATTTAATATTTATTGTTCATCAATATTTGCTTAGTAATTCAATTTTCTTAATTAATATGACTCATATTAAAAGCAGGTACTAACATACATGTAATAGAATAAAACAAATCAATTTTAAAGTTGTTCCCTAATGCTAATTAAGAAATAATTTATTAAATTCAGCCTTCATGTATGTTTTATTTTCAGGAGGAAAATGTATTGTCGTGAACAGCAAGGGAAATTACCTGATTCTGAGGTGATTAACAATTTCATGACATATATTGGCCAGACCTGTCTTTAAAACATTGATTCTTGATTATAAGTACCAGAACTCTCCCAAGACTTAAGCATCTGACTATGACAGAAGCAAATACTGTAGCTGCATATACTTGATCAAAACTCAAATCTCACCTAAAGACATGTCAGCTGCTTCTGAACTGATTAAAGCTGAAATGTGGCATCTCCTCAGGAGATCTCTACACTACCTTACCGTTCTTGACTAAAACTCTGGAGAGCACAACAGAGTTTTTGCAGTTTGTGTAAATATTCATATTTTTTCTTGCAAAGTAACATTTGTTAACATTTCCAAATGTTACCAAAATGTGGTGAGATTTCCATTCTGCACACAAAAGATTGGTGTTCCTGATGTTTATTTATAAATACTTCAAGTTTTCATCAATTTCTGTGAAGAATGCACATTTTTTTCCCTACTTTGAGTATTAATATTCTTAAGGCACTAACTCTTCACAGTTGTTTCTTCATTGTATACATCATTGCTATTGTCAGTATCTTCAAAAGTCTCTGTATCAATCAACTGCAGTTGAAACAAAACACATTATTATTTTAAAACCCCACTGGCATGACTGCCCTACCTGTGTGACCTGTCACCAGGCATTGAAAAGCACTTTGATAATTTGTTGCAGAGGTGATACAAAGGTTAAAAGCAATAAATCTACATTATTAAATCTTAATGAATGTGTCTTAGTGTCTACATTTATTGTATTTCATCATGATGACTTTTCCAGTTTAATAGGAGTCAAAACAGAATGTGTTAAAAATATAAGATGGAAATATGTTACATAAAATGATCAAAAGCCCATTTACCCTTATATACTTGAATATGATGGTAGTCCGTAACACTGTAGGAAGACTGTATGCACATGACAAGTCCATAGTAGTGTTGGTTTTTTTTAGTTTGGTCTCTCAGCTTATAGCAATTTTTTGTTTAAAGATTTTTCAGACTCACAAATGGTAATAATGTTTAACACCTGCCAATAGACTTATATTTCCTAAATTGCCTAATCACTTTCTGAACTCATGCCTACTTCTGGCAACCATAACATCCTGCAGAAGTGTTTTTTATTGTTTAGTTATACACAGTATTCCATTTGATCTATTTAAATCTGTTACAATTTTTTATATGTAGTCTTCTCATTTCATGTTAATTTGTTTGACTTTTTGACCGTTTTTTACCACTGAGCTAGTATTTTCAGTTAAATCTTCTTAGTAATTCTAAGATATCCTGGAAAAGTAATAGATAATTTCCAGAGTATAATTTAGTACAGACTTTTTAGGGTTGCTTTTTCACATGTGAATCACTTTGCAGCTATGAATACTGAATTTTATCTGCCAATTTACTGCCCATCACAATGAGATCCTCCTGCACCTTTTCAGAGTCTGGTGTTTTTTTCACTATCTTGTAGTACCTTGTATTCATATCAAAGCCTGTCGTTTCATTAATTATGCCTTTTTCTAAACCACTTATGATTATGTTGGATATCAGTTCTGTTAGCAGATCCTATATTTTCATCAGTTCTTGAAATATCTTGAAATTTCTTATAATGCATTTGTAGGCTCTATTTCATTTTATCATTCAAAATTGTTGGTTTAGGACTACATGTTATTTATTCAAATTTTATTCCTGTGACAGCCTATACTATGGGTTTATCAGGAATACATATTTCAATTAAATGAGTCTTTAATGTAAGGAATTAAATGTGTAAAGAAAAGTTGAAGAAAGTTATAACTATTCTTGTTGTTCTCATGCTTGCTGAGAATGCTGTTTGTTAAGCATTTCATTTAGAACACCAAAAACAACAAAATAATTCTCCATTCCAGGAAATACATTGATCATGCTTTTAGTTAAAATGTTGGCTGTACCTACCTTATTCACATATTGAAAGTCTAGTTCAGTGTCTAAAATATCTATTTTTCAAACTCCAAAAATTAACCCATTGTTGTGGTAGCCAGTAGCCAATCACCACGTGGCCAGTCGTTTACCTCCCCCCGCCCCCCCAGTGAAATAAGAACGGACATAAAGAAAGAAATTCGTAGGTTGAATTAAGAAAATTTAGTAATAGAAACAAAAAACAACAGTAACAATAGTAAGTTCAAATGGGTAATATACAGTAGATGCTCACTGACCAGCAACTGTTATGCAGCCCACCCCCAGCAGTGATCCTGACCGCACCAGAAATCTTGCTGCCGACTGACCGGGAAACCAGAACTGAAACGGGATGTGAGAGAGCACACGTCCCCTTATATACTGAGCATGATGCCACATGATATGGAATACTCCAATGACCGATCCCGGCTCGGCCCTCTAGCGGTACTCCTTCTCAGCCCAAGGAATGCTAACTTTATCCTGGCCGAAACCAGGACACCCATAAAGGTGTCATACACCTTAACATAAAAAGTATGTTAAAGTATATATGTGTCAGTATATTACAAAAATTATTGCTTTATTTTTACTTGTAGACTGTTTTTATAGTCAGTGGAATATGATAAATTGCTATTTTTATTGACCATCTATCTTCTCCTAGACATCTATGTTAAAATAAAATAAATCTCCTACTTGATTGGCTAGTTCTCACTAATTATATTGAGGATACATGTTCTTCAGCTTGGAAAATTGCACAGCTTTCAGATGGCTGAAGTTAGAATTCTTTTTCCTTTCAGTAAAAATTAGTGCTAAAGTCTTCTCACTAAATGAGTTGTCTGCTAATGTTACCAACAACATATACCCACAAGCCAGAGGATAAAAAGTCTTCTGGTCTACAAGGCATGAAAAACATATGGCATGATATGTATGACATAAGCAGTGTAAGGTTTTGTACAAACTTAGTGGATAGAACTAGTCAAGATGAAGAGAATTGTGAGACTAGGAAAGAAACAGAGAAATGTTTTTTTTTTTGTTTTGTTTTTTTTCTTGTGATGTACAGCACCCTGCATATAGATGGAGTGAGAAAACTCTCATATAATTGTGCTTTAATGTTGAAGAGTTCAAATTTCTCATGCTGACTTTTTATCGTTAACTTCCACTAAAAGGTAATTTAGAGAATCAGTTGCAACTCCCTTGGATGTGAAACATAAGGGAAATATGGAAAAGGAAAATTAGTTTGAAAATATATAGTACAAAGACTATGAAATACAGAATTTGAATTAACTGTCAAAAAGGGTACTGTACCTAGACAATATTTGCAGTCTAGGTTTTTGCATGTCTGTAGAATAATTATGTTGCATTTGCATGAATGGGAAGTTTCACTATTTACAAGTCTTTCCTGCTTTTCATATTTATGTTAATATTTGTGACAGATAATGTCTTAAAAGTGCAAACACTTAAATTCTGAGATTTGATATTTATGTATAAAATCAAATGATTGATATCCTGACCACATTTCTCTTTAGCAGTCTTGACTGCAGATGGAAATTTTAAACATAAATTACACTGAAAATGTTCCTTGGTGATGTTACTTTGCTAATTATTTACATAATCCTGATTATGATGTGTAGAAATTTAAAGAAATTGGCACTTCTGATGTCTCTTATGCCAACAAGAAGAACTAATGTGTATCCTTTTTTTTAAAAGATCCAAAATGGAACAAGGAATTTAGCCACCGTCTTGACATATAATTTTGAGAACATTTAGCAGAAATATTAATCTGAAGTGCATGACTTCTGGATATATATTTTCTTCTGTTTGTCACCTATATGGAGATGATGGTGATTTTGACTTACACATACATCCATACAATGATAGGTGTAACATTAGGTTATGTGATTAAAGACTTGTTTCCACACACTAGAAAGATTCCACTGGTATGATGGCAAGCAGGGGTACCCCAGTGTCCCAGTCCTCTAGAGACATGAGACCCCTCCCTGCACAGCCAGAGCTGTCCCACAGGACCCTCAAGCCCCAGGGCCACGGGACACCCTGTACCAGGAGTCATCAGGGGAGGCTCCCTGGGGCATCTCACAAAGTAAGGGGAGACACTGTCTAGGGGCATGGAGCTCATCATGGGCAGAGCATTTTGGGACTGAATATAGGGATGGATTGAGGAAGCTTGGGGAGGAAAAAGTGTGGGGAAATAGAGGGATAAAGTGGTAGAAGAGGTAGGTCAATACCTTTATGCTTGATCAACACAGCCTGTCCTTTCTTCACATTAAACTTAATTCTACTGTTTCTTCTTGGTGAGGTAGTCTATTCTGCATACAAATGTATGCATGGAGGTCTAGCAACTAAACTACTAGGTGGAACCATGGGTCACAAGGTCCCTTGTGTCTGGGTAGCAGCAATAGGAGAGAAACTGGAATGCATGCATACTGTGTGGGTATGTATGTCAATGCATGTAGTCACTAGTGGGAAGCAAGGTGACCTAGCTGGCAAGTAAAATAAGAGACTTGGGATCCAGGTGTCAAAGACACCATCAGTTGTGGGCTACTGGAGAGACTAGCAGATCCAAGACAGATGTTGAGGAAACTGTAAGGTCTAGCAGTCAACTGGAAGACCCATTTGCATGTGTCTGTCTGTGCATTAAACAGTTGGAGACCAGAGAATACAGAGATCAGCTACTGAATAGACTGTCTAAGCCCAGCTGCAGGAAAGATCCATATAGTACATATTCATATACATATTTTCCATTAATAGGCATTCATCCTGAGCAGTCTGAAAGGGGAACAAGATCACGCCATTTGTTTGTGTTTGTCTAAATGCTGTGTGTTTGTCTAAATGCTGTGTGTTCCATCTGTGTTGGTCTGTGTGGCCAGCCATGTTTATATGCATATATGTATGTGTGTCTGCTAGAGATGCACGCTCAGCCTCATTACTCATTCCTAATAGCACTCTGGGACACGGGACTGCTGCAGCCTTCTGTTTATTGGGCTGCTGCATTCAGCAACTCCTAATAGTAGGCATGACAGAAAAAAAATTTGATAAATTTGATTAATCATGTGCACCACTTAAATGTTAAATAGATGCATATAAAATAGTAATAGATTCTCCCCAAAACTCCCATTTTTCTTCCAAGTTTTTTTACAATCTGTTGCTATGGTTGTGCATCACTGAGTGCTACATATTGTCCTTTCTCATATCTGGCAATGGCCTTCTGCAGGATAATTTGTGCTATTGAAGAATGAAATTATGCAACTTGAAGCACACCATTAACACTGTACAAGGTTTTCCAGATGTCCAAGTATCAAAATGATTTGTATATAGTCTGTGGACGTTACAAGCCAAATGTTATCAATCAGCTGTAAAGAAGACAGAGATGAAGACTGTGACCAGGTTCTCTGGAAATATTTGTTCTTCCTTGTGAGGATGTAAGTCCATCCTGTCTATCACAGATGTAAATAGCAGTTAAAGCTGACTAAATTTATAGTTTCCTGAAGGAAATGTCTGATTAATTCATATTTCTTACACAGATGGAAAATGTACATTTATTAGATGGAACCAAGATGCTTGCCTGGTAACAGCAAGATTCTGTATTTGGCATAGAGCAATGATTTTTCTGTTTCAGCTATTTCTGTTCGTATATTACAGAAGGTAAAAATAATGCTTTTGATCATAAGATGCAGCAAGAACTTGCAGAGAATAAGGAAGAGAAACTAAATACCTGCTGACCCTACAATATGAAATGGAAAATGTCATGTTAGCAACAAAGAAACAGTAGCCAAAGAACAGATATATGAATAGAGCTGGTAACAAATGTAGGTAGGAGATTGCAGGTGTGTTTTTATTTCTCTTTCAGACCAAGAAAAACATGCAAAAACATTTAAATTGCTATGATTAGCAACAATGAGAATGAAAAATACTCATATTACATGATAGAGTTAGGCACTAAAAAAGAGAAGTGGGTTTTGACTTCCAAAATAGATACGGAGGAAGCATGGTGCTATCTAACAAGGTGATTCAACCCACCTGAGATCTGAGCATCCTTCAGACATGCCTGTGTGCATTAACTATACAAGCACTCTAATAAAATTATGTTCCAACCTGGAAACCTCATTCTGATGCCATATTGAGATGAGATGCATCCTGAACTCTCACTCAATCCTTCTCTAGAGGGAGCTGATGACATAGCTCTTGCTGTCTTTGCCAATGACAGAGTTATTATTGTTTTCATCCTAAGATCTTCAGATATATCCTACTCATTTTCTGCAGTCTGCACTTGTAGTGCTGTAATTGAGATGTCATCTTTGAAATATATGAAATTTCACTGGTTCTGTGGAACACAGCATAAACACCCTATCTTGTGCTTTACTACTTTATGATTTTAATTGATAACACTAAATGGAATAAGGTGTTTTGGATTATTTCATTATTTTGCACATACTAATTGCAAAGAACCCAGTAAAATTGAGTGTTATATAAACAAAATGCACTTTCAGACAATAAATCATTAAATATGACATATCACAATAAACTGGAACCAGTCATGGTTTAAGAAAAGATGAAACAAATTCCAAATAACTTGATTTTTAACATAGAACACTGGGGAAGAAAATAATTATATTGTTACATTCTTTTAAATGTCAGGCCCACTGAATACATTTGCTCATATGAAACAGAACTATTTATGAATATTGCCTGGGAACAGAATTTTAAAGTGTCACATGCCAATTAACACAGTACATGTGAACAGAAGCATAATGAATTTGAGAGAATAATATTCCCACATGCAGAAAATGTCAACAAGAACATAATTGGCAGCTATAGCATATGGTATATTGAGCTTTAAAACTTGTTTATACCGTCTTGAATCCCCCACTAATAAGATCTCTCTTTATTAACAAAATACAAAAGAATATAGCTGAAGTGCTATTCAGAAGTGTCACTTCCTTTTTGAGATTCAGGCATGAAAATTGATTGATGTGCTTTCTAATGTCAAGCCTGATATTAGATAATCCAATGGGGTTTGTATAACATTAATAATAGGGGTCCAATTCATAATTTACTGAAGTCGCATAAAACTGTTCCCCAGCTGAAATAGATGTTGACAAAGGCATTTATGTGTGTGTGTGCATGTGAGTGGATATTTCTGAACTCTTAGTATCTGAAATTAAAATAATCAGTATTTTCAAAAACAAATTTGTGGGACTGAATTCATAACTCTTCTGGACTGTGCTCTAGTCATATTTTGTTCATACTGAACGTAAATGACCAAAAGAATATTTCTCCAATGTTATAGGCAGGAAGTTTCAGCTAGCTAAACAGGTTCTCGAGCCAAAATATTTTCTTCTTCCTTTACTTCTGGATGGCAAGGGCATATAGATCTGGTGGCAATGAAATATTAGTGTTACACTGGATAATCTCTCTTTGACCTTCCTGATGCTTTCAGAATGTTTCATGTCAAGAAGGTGAGCATACCAACAGTGTCTTAAAAACCTGAACCAAGGACAAAAAAAGTGAATAGGTATTAGGTGGACATCAGATCTGAGCTTTAAAATCAGATTGTGGATAATTCCATCTGTATTGCTGTCTTTTTACTTCTATAAATTCTTAGGAGATATGAGCTTAAATCAAGTAACTTAATTATAATAATTTTCATTTTTTATATAGCTGAAATGAAACAAGATTTAATCAAAACCCTGGAATATTTCCCTCTAATTTTACCAGAAATTTTCATCAGACCCTTCTCTCCCACCTTCTATTCTTCCAACACCCCTATTAATAGTATGAGTGAAATGTAGTTATTAGTTCTTATTAAAGCCATGCAAGCATCACTGTAAATCACGGAGTTTCTTTCCAAAGCTTCCTCTTCTTGATAGGATCAGTCAAGTTGACTTTGCACATAATCCAAGAAATACTGTCCATGAAAGTGGATCCAGGCTAAGCTCAGATGCATCTTGTAAGGATTTAAACTGCTGAAACAAAAGTACCCTTCTTCTCAAATTTGATATGAAGAGGTGGACACTGCCAGAAGATAATATAGATTCATACCATCTAACTTTGATGCTTAACTATGGTGCCTTTTTCTGACTTGGAAAGGGATGTCCAGAAGGCAATCATATCTCAGAGGTTCTCAAATTTACCTCTAGAATTGTTTCTTTACTTCCACTGAATACAGAGTCCTAAGGCTTCTTTCTTAGACTAAGCTCTTAGTTTAAAAACGTCAGACTATGAAGTTAATGCAAGTTGGTTGTTAGGCATTCATGTTCTCACTTTCATTCTGTGGAAGTAGCCCTGGTCAGAAGGTCCCTTATGAAACTTCATTAAAAAACACTATAGCTTACTTTTGCTCTGTCTCTACTGTAGTGTCTTTTCTAAATAAACACATTTAGGAATATGAAAAAGACAAAGCATGTTCTGGGACTTCTTTGAAGCTATGGAAATAAGCACAGAACTATAAAAATAGGAATAAAAATCAATAACACTTTTAAAAACAGTCATTTAACAGTGAAATTAAATAATGATTCTATCTGGGGGGTTTACGCTTTTTGTAACTTTATGGTTTGACAGTCCCAGATTCTTGTAGAAACTGTTCTATTGTGAATGTAAAGGAAATGAAATACAAACAAACTATCTTTTAGGTGTTACGGAGGCTTCCAAATAAGCAACCCACCACCAATTTAAAAAAATAAATAGATTTATTTTTTTCATAAAACCACCAGTCAGCTCTCCGTAGATTACAGATCTGGATGTCCACAAGAGGAGAACAGAATAACTTTCTGGGGTTTAACAATAACCTGAAATACTTTACAAAGCCCCACTCCCTGGGGGTTTAACGACAACCCCAAACGAAAACTTCACTTTGTGGGTTTAACGAGAACCCAAAACGAAAAACAAAGCTTCAAGCCTAGGGGTTTAACGACAACCCCAAACGTAAACAAAACTTCACTACCTAGGGTTTAACGACAACCCAAAACGCTCTATCACTCACCTAGAAAGTGAGGGCTCTCAACCTCGAGGACCTGCTCAGGGCAGCGTCCCGACCCAAAGTACCTCGAGGAGTTTCCTTGGGCAGCGTCCTGACATACATACAGCTCCAGGGGATGAGCTCAAAATGGCTCCCCCAAGGGACTCCGTTTATACCCAGACCGAATCTGACCTGTAGTCAATAGCGGCTCCCATTGGTCAAAGGTCTCAACTATCGCGAGACTCTGAAAACAAAGACAGCCAAAAGCTGCCACGTTTCAACAACCAGGAAGCTCTGTTTTCACTGGGCGGATGCACCTGCCACATTAGGTTTACAACTGATTTTTAAATCACAGCAAACAAAGTTGATGGCAATCGCAATGATTTTACAAAGATAGTTATAAAGGAAATACAGAGGAATCCAATATCAAGATGAAATTGCAGGAGGACTGCAGATAATTTGAATTTCTCAAAATTCATGATGAGGATAACATTGAGATGAAGAGTGTCTGAAATTCTAAAAAGCCAAAATGTTTACACCTATGAGTTTTACAGGTCATCTGATATTTCTCACAACTGCCTAACCATGTTTCATTGGATAATTAAGAGCTGTTTAAGAAAACAGTATAATTAATTACTGTCATGGTTCCCGATAGCTTTTCCCAGTTGTTTTTTAGCAGTCTTGCATCCATATAGTAGCTGTAACATGAACTAGTTTGTGAAGATGTGAGAGACTGAAATGGCAAATGGTTGTCTCAAAGCTTGCTTGTGTGTGTGTGTGTGCAAACCTCAAGGACCAGCTGTGGCCTTTGGATTAGTCTAAGGAATGTCACCCAAGGAAGCGGGAATGTATTGAAGGATACACCCCCCACTCCCTTGCAGTTGCATTGTTGAAATCCTTAGATAAACCTCAAAGGGGGAGACATGGACTGGGTGAAATTAAATGTTTATCACTGGTTCCATCATGTAAACCCGATACTTTGTGAATCTAATGTGTACACCAGACACCATGCATGCATTGCTAATGACTTTGCACCTTCACCATTGAACTGATAAGAGGTAAGCATTTCTGCCCCGGAAGCCGGATGATTGCTCAAGAAGCTTGACGTCAACAAAAACCTGTGGGAATAGAGGAAAAAAAAAAGGTGGGCAGGGTGAGTACGACCACCGACTCAACTGGACAAGGGGTGGTGCACCCCATTTCCACCTCAATGCATATGCAGGACCCATGCTCCACCTTTTTCCTCATCTCTCATGGAAATGAGTTTGTGGAATACCTGCCCCTTCTCGTCTGGTATGTCAATCAACTGATAAGACGAATTTAAAAGAGGACAGAAAACTTTTCTGTGTGTGCACCCACCACAGAAGAATTGAAGACTGAGGACCAATGGGATGTTCCTGGATCCATGGTGGTGACTATTCTTGTGACTCTATTCTGGATGTTTGCTTTATTTCTGTCTTTTCTTTCCATTCTGTCCTATCACTATCACTCTTCACTTAACAATAAAAACTGTTTTGCATACAGCATTTGACCTTGTTTGTGTTTTAATCTCACTTTTGGGATCATATCGAAACCTCCCCCTGGATTGGGACAGAAGACTATCTAGAAAATATCCGAAATTATGCTAAACCAGAAATTACTATTTAGTAATATAAGTTACTATTTAGTAATATATTACTATAGTCTTATATGAGCCAATGACTTCGGTGGTTTTCATCTGACGCTTGGCTCCACCAGGATACACAAATGCCTACTTTTCTCTATATAGTCCTCACTAGACTGGGGCCCATCTAATATATAATTGTAAAGTTTTCATTGCAGGTCAGGTTGTCCCTAAGTAAAGGTGGGGCAATGGTATCCTTTGAACTAATAGCTAAATGCTTAAAGAATTCAGCCTGCTGATGATTGAAATCTGTATTTCCCTGGAACAGAATAGTTGACAGCCTTAATGAGTTCTGGTGTGTCTATTCTCCTTTGCATTTAAAAAAACCCAAAGTTAACTGGGCCAGGAAAAAGATCACACAAAGGGGAAAGCTCCACAGGGTATATGTCAGGTTCTGTTAAGTATTTGATTGTTTAATGTTCTGTTTTCAATGGAGCAGGAAATAAAATCCCTATTCCAGAGGGATGTCTCAGGTAAGATTTTTATGTTTACTTTCACTCTATGGTCCACTGTATCACAGAAGATCATCTTCAACCTTATCATGAACAAAAAATTTAAAAAAACATTTGTAACTAAGGATTTATTTGTCAAGTTTGAATGCATTGTTAACGATAAAACCACTCTTAATTCACACATGAACAACCAGTTTTGGCTGATAAAACAGTGTAATAAAACAAATTATTAACATCTGTTAGAGTTGTTCCAAGAGTTTTCGTCTTTTCAGTTTCCTCTGGTTCTTTCAAAGTGGTATCATTGTGCTTTTTTCTTTCTCATGCTTTTACCAAATAAAGACTTTTTACAGATTTCAGAATTAACAATTTCTCTTAACTGTCTTCATTTTTTCTTAATATTTTTTCTTTTATTCTTTCAAGTACTGGCAGAAACCTGATTTCTGTGGTAGTTCTGGAGACTTTTAACTAAGTCATTTTTATTACTGTGCTTGCTCGAACTTAGCATTTTCTTGTCCCTGAAGTGCTTATGTGATGGTTGTTTTCAGGTTTCTGTTCCTATTTAGTGACCTCCCTTGATAATAATTTGAATGTATTTTGCAGGAACAGAGCCTCCCAGAATTTTAGTGACAATGCTCTCTTAGACTCTTCTGAGGACTTCAGTGCTCTTCAAGAAGCTGGACTCTCACTGCTGTGCTTAGCAGTATGCAATAGATTACATTATATTGTACATTAAGTACATGTTCTTAATGTTGCATAAATTATAGCTCCAAAACACATTATATATACTCCTTATACAGTCAGATGACTTATAGAGTCATATGCCTCATATAGTCATGTGCCTGCAAGCAGATAGGTTCTAACTTTTTTTTTCCCAACAGGTAGAAATTTTTATGTAGGATAAGGAGAAAAACTGTATGAAAACAAAATCTCAGATCAGCCTGTCATTCAGGACACTGTCATGGGAGATATGGGTTCAAATGTCCCTAAAGAAAATCAGATCTGAACCCACAACATTCATATCAGGTGAATTTTTTAAACACTGACCAAATAGAAAAGGAGTTTTAAAAGAAAGTCTGGACATTTTTCAAAATTTTGCAATAAGCAAATTATTTTAAAAGACAGTTATAATTCCATAAAGATTATGAACGCTTGAGTTGAGGAAGGTCCTTCCTTGAGTCCAAGGAGGAAAGCATCTTAGTCCTGGAGAATGTTAGGTGTTAAAATAATCCATGACTCAGCATATGCAAGTGATTAGCATAAACAGCTTTCTACCAACCCTTGTGGAAACTATTCTGAAATTCTTGACTTTCCCCAGATTGCTAATTTAGGGCTAATCTAGTAAAGTTGTACTTTTCCCCTGTAATTTCAAAATGACACACTGGATCTATTTCTGACAACAATGCAGAACTAATTAACACATTCTAGTTATTTTTAGAGCTTGTAGTTCTTGATGGTTATTGGCAAACATGTCCTCAAAAATAGTTATTGTAACATTAAAAAAACCCCAGCTTTATTTGAAAAAGAATCTCAAGGACAATACAGAATCTTGATTCTCTTTTAAGATGTTACCTTTAAATAGAGTAACTGTATATTCTTATTGTACTGTTTGTCAAGTCGATTTGCTATGAAAATGCTTCTCATGGTCTAATTTATCATTTACTCTTTGATAGGGATTTTTTTGTCATGGTGAGTCTTAGGTTGTCTGTGAGATCTTTCTGCTTAGGGAGGCAGTTTTCCTATACAAATGCCATATATTTCTCTGGAGGATTGTACATATTGGCAAGGCAGTTGTTTGCACCGTAAATATTTTGCTCTTAGCTAAATTATTGCTCCATTTTGTTTGCAAAATTTAAACAAAACACAAAAGCAAAATAGATCACACAAAAACAAGCATCAAAGAAAACCATGGGTTTGGGGGATGTTAATAGGTTTTGTTCTCTCTTAGAAGCTAGTAAGTCTATGTGTTTCAGAATACAATTGAAGTTCATATTAAAATAAAAACTAAAATATCACTGGAACTGGAGAGTAACTCTCATGGCTGACATCTTCTCTCTTGGTCTCATCATGTTACATTGGCAAGCTCCAGTCCCAGTTCCTCTCAGGGACTCACCTATTCGTTTACTGGAGACTGAATATATATATCTCATATATATATATATATATATATGAAAATATATCTCATATATACTAAGGCTCAGAGGTTGAAAGAGGCTTTGTTTATCATTTTGAACTATGAGCTTCTTATGAGCTTATGAGATTCTATGATGTGGTAGAATTAGCATACACCTATTAACATAATACTGAGTTCTGATAATATGAGTCCAACGTTCCCTTTTTTACTAAATATACAGTCTTGAGTCCCTGTCTAGATCTGATTTAAAAGTTGAAGAACTACCCAAAAAATATCTCTGCTTCTGAAAAATGTGTCATTTGCAGACAAAAAAAGAATGAAGAAAAATGTGACATAAATAATTAAGCTTAATTCTAGTTATATAAATGCTTTATAATGAGGTGGTCAATATATTTCAAATTTAAATGTGGTTTTGAGAAGATGGTCTTTCACTTCTTTTGAGAAATGAAAGTAATTTCAGCATATTTTGATCAATATATTCTGAACTGAACATGGTTTTATTGGCAAACAGTATTATCTAATTGATCAGCTGCACTGGACATCTGAATGCTTTCAGTGAATGTTTGAACACAAGTGTTCCCTTTTGCCAGTAAAGTTCCTTCCTATTTAAGGGTTAAGGTAAGAAGCAGAATTCCCCTTTCTTGTAAATTACATTTGCTAATGTCCCTTTGTAGTATGGTGACCAGTAATATTCAACTATTTCCTTGTTAACTTCTCTCCTGTTTTGGTCTTGTACTTAGATGTTTAATGAATATGTGAAGTGAAATCTTTGACTTCATTAAAGATAATTTAAACGTCTCATTTTGCAAAGTACTGTTACAATTTGCTATCAGGAAAGAAAGTAGAGAGAAAACTGCAGCACAGATCCATTACACTGTTTCAGCAATTACTTATTCCTGTTACAGGTAATATTTAGACCAGTGTTCAAGGAAAGAAAAAAGCAATGGGAATGGATGTTACCAAAAACCATCCATCACTTTATGGATATAGTCATGATGATGTAGAAGGTACAGTTTTACCAGTACCAACTGACCAGTTCTTTATATCCCATTGTGCATATTCTATTCCATTATTTGTCTCTTACTATTGTTCATTTCTCTGAGGAAAAAATTCATTGGGTCTAGCCATGTAAAACATTGCTTTCTGCAGTCTCTTGAATAAAAATAATCTAGGCAATACTCAAAAACATGAAGACAGTCTACATCTGAGCGATACCAAAAAAGCCTTTTCAAAAGCTATTCGTGTGCAGTATGGACTAGACAAATTCATCATTATAAGGAGGGTCAAGTGGTAAGAATCATAGAATAGAATCATAGAATCATTCAGGTTGGAAAAGACCCTCGGGATCATTGAGTCCAACCATCAGCCGTACTCTACAAAGTTCTCCCCTACACCATATCCCCCAACATCTCATCTAAACGACCCTTAAACACATCCAGGGATGGTGACTCCACCACCTCCCTGGGCAGCCTATTCCACTGTCTGACCACTCTTTCTGTGAAAAATTTCAGAAGCATGATCTTATTTTAATACTAGGTCAAGATGATGAATAATTTTCTTGTCAAGATAAAAACCAAAAAACATGGACACAGTTTGTTAATATGCTTTACACATAATATGAATCTTTTAAGTCATTGGAATGGCACTTAATAAAGGATCATTTGTTGTGATAGCAATTGGTTTAAGTGATGTTGCCCAGCTACAGAAGTTGCAAACACACTGGCATGGGCAACGCATTTGAAAAAAATGGCTCCATCTGTAACATTGATACCCACAAGAAAACTACATTAGAGTAAAAGAAAACCAAGTTGAACCAAGTTGCAACTTCTGAGCAATTAGTAGATTAATGGCACTCCTGTCACAGTGCTGTTGTTTTAGAACAACCTTAGAAAAAACAACGTCTAAATGAAAGTACTATTTAAAAAGGTGTCCAAAGGGGAAAGAGGAACAGCAAGCATGGTATGATCATGTCAAAACACAAAACAAATGCCCATAAAATGGGCCAAAACCCCTCACTCCCACTATAAAGGTACTGATGAAGGTTCCTCTAACTGATGAAAAGAGCAGCCTGCTGTGAATAATTTCCCCACTGGTATTAAATATCCATATAACCACAATCTTCACACAACCTCAATAAGATATGGTTACTTTAAAAACTAGTGGAAAATACAGAAGTAGTGCATAATGTGAGATATTAGCAGTTAAAAAGATGTTCATGGGGAAGAGTAAAATCAAGAAAATAATGCCTATCACTGCACTGAGACCAGTGCAGCCAATGCAATCTTCATAAAGATCAGAAGTAATGAGTTTACAGAAGAGCAGAAAATTATATATACTTTGCTATGTCCCCTTGACTCAAAAAATGTTAGCTTTATAAAATGAAATCTAGATATCTTTCTGATTCAGACAGCCCCAGGAACATACTCTTTCAAAAGTCACTAGCATGGATATTGATCGTACATGACCAATCAACCAGATGGAGTTTTTCTTCTCATATTTTTCTTTGCTGTTTTCAAAAACTGTATTTTATTGTTTTGCTGATTAAGGATACCAATTAAACTCGGACACCAGAGTGAAAAGAGTAGGCGTATTTTACTGGTGATAACCAAATAATGTAACAGTGTAATACAGAAAACATGCAGTAAGAAAAAAGCAGAATAGTGCACTTAAAGCAACAAACAGGAAAATACAGGGTAATGCATCAAATCATTACTACACGAGAGAGAGAATAGTGATTAAGAAAGATACCTCACCACTTGCATATATTATCATCATCATCCAGATCCGCAGTCACTGGGGAGCCCCGGTTACAGCGAGGATTTGGAGAGCCTGTCCCGGCAAGTGGGAAATCCTACATGGTGTGTCCACCTATAGGTGAGGCATCCAAAGTCACTGTGAGCGGGTCCAGCCTTATATACCAGAGATGGACAAGCCAGAATAGCTGGCACCTTTGTTTTGAGTGGAAAATTTCTGGTTTCATTCTCCTGTTGGATTCCACCCAAAGCTTGGCCAGGGCTCAGGGGGGAACCAAGGGAGTTTCTAACAAGGCCAAATACTTGGGTTCTCAGCCTTGCACAAGGCTGCGAAAGGAAAGTTGGATGCATTCTCTCCTCACTACTGATTATATTTTGTCTAAGCTGCATCTTTCACTAGCGAGTTTACATATTTTACTAATGACTACATGCTAAGTTAGCAGCTTCAGCTTGGGGCCTGTTGTTCAGGCTGCAGTATTTCAATGCTTTAGCACTTTTTACACCAGCATAAATGGGTTGTTATCACTTAGTACAATACCTACTAGCACAATAATTATCAGTTATAAAATATACAGGATTCATCTATAGGTCAACTCTGGCTTGGGCCTGTTGTCCAAGCCTTAGCACTTCATTTATACATTTCATTGAAATAATATTTAAAAAAAAATTTCCAATGTTTGTTTCTTTATTTTTAGCATATTAAACTAAGTATGCATTCTTGATAAATAAGAAAATATAGACATTTGAAAGAAAAATTAACCTTATAATGTCCCTTCACAGACTCTATTTAAAACATATACGTGATGAATTGCGTATAAAAAAAATTTGGATCCCTTGGTCAGAATTATTAACAATTATTAACAGAATAATATTTGATAGCAATAATAACCAGCACAGAATGACCACAAATTATGTTTACACTGTTTTTTAAGTGCAAATTTTTTGTTGTGTAAAATAATGAAGATATCTAGATCTGTGGTCTCTTATACTGGACATGAAATTTTACTGTCTTTTAATAGCACAGATAACTGGAAGCTGGGAAGATATGCTGATGGAAATATCATTGTATGCCTGTTCCATTCTTATATACTTCAGAGACATTTATTTCTGAGCATTGTTAGAAATAGAATACCAGGCCAAAATGACCTTTAATCTTATCCCTTAACACTGTTCTTGTGTGGCTATATTAATTTCATAATATGTTTTACTGCACGATAAAAATACTGGGAAAAAAAATTTAGGCTCAAATTTGTAGTTAGCATTGAACTGCTGTGACACATATTTCTATGTATATTCATATTTCTATGAATATAAAGAAAACTTTCTGATCATCTCCAAAAATTGAGTATGTGTTGTTTCTCTACTGCTTTTTGTTAAGTTCATGGCAATCAGCTAACTTTTGTTTCCATTCTGTTGTTTACATGTGTGCACGTGTATGTGCATCTATTTGTATCTATATCCACCTCTGAAAAAAACAAACCAAACCCCTCATTATTTCTTAAATTATTGAAAATTTTCTGACACCTTTTCAAAATAAGTAATTTGATTTTTATGCATTAACTTCATGAATATATGTATTGTTCTAAAAATTTATTAAAACTTACAGATCAGTAGTAATTTCTGATTTCTTTCATCACTAAGGCTTTGTTCACTTAATATGCTTTAAAAGTTGTACTTCTGGGCAATATTTTCATCTAACAAATATCTGCACCATCTGTATAAAAATGAACAAAACTGTGAAATAAGCATAAATATAAGCATGAATATGATAATGATTAAAATAAGGTTTCATTATTATTTGTAGTAGTTTGTCATTATCATCAATGTAAATTTAATAACAGTGTTGTAAAAAAATTATAATGTGATCTTCTAAAATGTTGAATAACATAGAGTAGGGTCATTTACAAAACGTTCAGTTATCCCTACTTTTTGATATGCTTTTTTGTGAATCAAGGATTTCACCCAAAATATTTACTCCACTGCTGAATAACTGTAAACACTGTCACAATAAAGACAGCTTTGATGAGGACTTTGATGAGAAACCATTCCATACAAAAAACCTATTGATTAACAGACAAACTTTGTATTTCACCAACAAGGCAAATGACATTTTAAATCTTTTACCCTTTTTACCACATTCAAACGGTTGCTCTGATGTCAAATTTTGAACAGTTGTCACCAGTATTGTGAAAGATTAACATGGCTGAGATGTTTGACATATAAGTATCAGCACCTGTTAGTGATAAACACCATGTTCTTTCCTCTCCTGATGGATTATATGTTCTTTTATTGAATGTAAAGGAAGGATGACAGGGACAAGCAATAGTCTAAATTTTTCTGTTAAGATGTTGCTGGCATTTGAGGTAGCTTTTCATATTTTTCTAAAAGTAAAAGTGTCATTGGTAATTGATTCTGTTGGGAAAAGTATGATAAAAAACGTCTCTACTCCCATACCTTAGGGGACTGTCAATTTGTGACTACATCAATTCTTTTCTAGACTTGCCAGACAGAAGTGTTAACAAGTAATTCTAAATAATTTAAACCTTTTAAACTGCTATTTAGAGAAAGAAAGGTTGTAAATATCAGCACAGACCATACCAATAAACCAGAAATAGAGATTTTGTAATTACAAGATTTTAAAGAACTCTCAGCAAGCAAGTAACTTAGTGTCATGAACCTAATGTGGAATTATAACTGTATTGGATTTAAAAATTATAATTGTGAATCTATAAAATTTGCAATCTTATTATCTTATTTACTCTTATTTCTGTCCCAGATTATCGTTGTCTGTCTTGGGAAGAAGTTAGAAGTGTAATTTTGGGGAAAGGGACCTGGTTTAACTATATTTCTTTATAGATGAAACATCTCAGCCAACTTCATTAAGATAAAGCTTGCATATTCTGAATTGCAAAATTGAGCATAACTAAAAAAATCTAATTCTTTATGCAGCTTTGGCAGTTATTCCACACTCCGGTACAAAGTAGGTCATCTACAATTTTTTTAGTGTAATGGATATTCTGTTGTACAATAGCAACATTTACCTTTCCATTTACTCTAATTGAGGGCAGTTAAATTTGAATTAAATTTAGTTTTATGACTGAAGCACCATGATAGCAGAAAAGTCATGGTAAGTATGGTCCTTTTATTTGTTTACTTGATTGAAGTGCATTCCCATGTACTTCCAACAAAAGAACAGAAATACTGTATACAGCACCTACCAAAGGCAATATTAATAAAGCAGAAGCCATTTGAATGGATTCCTATTAAAGAAAGGAGACCTGAAAGAATATTTTATATATGATCACTGAGGTTATTTTTCCAACAAAGAAATAATATTGCTCAAATGGTTAAAGGCGATAAATAATAATGATTGAACCATATATTAACAGTTGGAAATAAAGAATTGAGACTTATGCAAATCCATCTGCATTTAAGTATGCCATCAATATCTGTATCACTAAATTCCTATGTTAATCAGACAAATGTTATTCTAATTGACAACCTTCTACCTCTACATTTACTTCTTTCTTTTTTCCCTCTCTTGTTGCTATGAGACAGGATGCCACATCTACATTTTTCTTCTCTCATTGCTTTATAAGAAAAATTAAAATTAAATTGGCCACTACAGACTCCCTGTGAGGAAGCTTCAGGTTCCCTCTGATTCAGGATGAGGAGATGACATATAGTACCAAGCTAAGCTCTGGAAACAAAGTTTTGTGACTTTATGCCAAGGAAAGCAGTGGGATGGCTGAGAATTCCAGCTGGTCTTAAAGGTCTTTCATTGACTTGTTCAAGTATCTTTATGCCTTTATCCCTTCTGACTGATTTTTTTTTTTTCTTTTCCTCTAAGTTTTTCAAGGCCTTAATCTTCCAGTATCATTTTGTCTATATGCTTTGCACGTCTGCCTTTTTCTGTCCTCTTTATCAATATTTTTATCTTCTTTCTCAGCATTTATTCCTTCATTGATTCTGTTACAAGCTGCCTCTGCTTTTTCCTTGCACCATTTTTCCAGTTTCCTTTTTGTCATGTGGTACCACTTTTCACTTCCTTTTATGATGTTTCTACTTATAAGCCCTTTGTTTCAGGTGTCTCTCTTCCTTTGCAAGCTTCCATTACATCAGATATCATGAATCAGGGACCTTGAGTATTTCCTATGCATCCTAATGAAAAATAAACACTATGTAGAGTGAACATTTATTCATGTGGTTTTTTTTCTGTCCTTATTACCAACAGAGTCCATCTTGTGATAGTCTTATTTCTCTCCTCTTTCTACATTTAAAATAAAGTTCTAAAATGCTAGCTTCTAAAAATTAATTTCCAACAATATCTTCACTGGGAGAAAGTCCTTTAGCATCATGCAGAAGTGATTTGTCAGGTACATTTTAGGAAAATAATTTTACTGCAGATACATACTTATTGCAGGTCTCCTCATGGTACAGTGGAGGGATTGATGAGCCTGTAAGAACCTCAATACAAGAGGTCATAGTTGAAGGTCATGTTACCAGGAAAATTATTTCTTTTGCAAGGAAACTTTGAAATATTTTGTGAACTAAAGAGCTAGTTCACAAGGGATTTTTTTTCATATTCACTTTATAAGTGCAGTTATCTCACTAATTCACACACTGGAGGGATAAAATGGGATATACTCACCAATAAAATTGTACATGGAGACCAAATGTGTTTCAGTTTTTCTATTGGCTTTAGGGGGATTAAATGCAGTCCTCAGAAGGCACTGATATGAGGATGAAGGCTGTAAAATAACCTGTTGCTCTGTAACATAGTAGAGTGCACAAAACAATAAACTATGCTAATTGGGATGAAAAGAATCCTAGACTTCTTAATTCCCCTTAGCCATGTCTGGCATCAGTCCTCTAAGTTCCCCACATACAGAAGAATCCTTTGTGTTGTAACATCAAAGTTATACTCACAGAGACTTTTTATCAATTCTCCTTCTCTTGCCTTTAAACTCAAGTAGTGTGTCAAATAAGTACTTCTTTATCAGATGCCTGGAAGGTGACTACAATGTGTAAAATTTTTTATTTATTTATATTTAACATGGTGATTTCTTTTTTATGACATCATGCATGCAGATTGTCTGATAAGCTATTGTGGTCAGCATAACAAAAATCGGATTCAGCATGTCTTATTCTAGGTTTTTTTCAATGAGCTTTAAAAATTCAGAACAGATAGGGATTTTTTTTTTTAAATGAAAGCACTAATTCATAGGTATTCAGCAGCAAACATTGTCAGTCTAGGACTGCTAGAACTAGTTAGTCTTTCATTGTTGAACACAGAAGATTTCCACAAATAAGAAGATGACGGAGGAGGATATCAGCTCTTTGCCAGAAAGGTCTATGCAAAGTACATCTTTCAGGACTCATTTACAGTTGTCTCTTTGGTATGGGACTCCAGGATGCCAACAGATCTCCAGTTCACTCTTTTCAGTTTGCTAATCATGATAGATACTCCTAACAGCAGCCTGGATACTTGCAAGCTTTATCTGGTGGAAGGAATAATATCAGGATGTAACACATATGCAGCTTTTTAAAGTGAAATTTAAAAAAAAAAAAAAAAAAAAAAAAAGAAGCCTGGTATTTGCAACAACTAGTTTAACATCTCAGACAACTGTCCTATCTTACCTGTGCTCATTAAAGCACATCCCACCATAACATGTGCCTTCTCTACTAGGAAACTAGTTATAGACATTTTTTCCAGCTCAGGCTCTTGGTTAGCTGTCAGTCTGCTGCTGCTGACTTCTTACCTTAGTCCTCCTTGAATGAGTTTTCTCTCCATCTGTAACCATAATTTACATTGATGATGTAGAGATAAAAAATATCTAGTAGTCAGGTGTCACTGAAGTGACAACTGTATTTGTTCTGCGCCTGACAATTACACTTCTTTTAAAAATACTAATATCATTTTTAATAGACATTGCTACTGTTTGGGAATATTCTTGAAACAACATGGTGAAAATGAGGCATTAGGAGGATTTAAAGGAATATATGACTGTGGCATTATGGATCCATTTGGGAACAGTGTACCAGGGAGCTAATGAGATCATTTATACTAATACTAAAATATGCAGCATAAGGAAATTGCAGACCTGATGTACAGCCTGTTATAACTTGGAAATCATAGGAATTATACAGAAGCTTTCAGATTTCTGTGTAAACAGCTGGTAAATAAGCCAAATGCCGGTGTTACCTTAAAACATGGGTTTATGAATCTTTGTAAATTTTCTACAATTAATATTGATACTTTTCTTCACCTCTTACTGTTGTATGCATTCTAAGCTTTTCATCATCTTCCTACTTTGTCCTGCTTGTCAGGCTCTACTTTCATTTCCCCCCTCTCTCTGTTATTCTTGTGGTCTCTTTTTGTCTCTTTTCTCTCTTGGTTTTATTTTTCCCTGGAGATGCTTCCAGATCACTTTAGAAATGTAGGTTGCATTTCTGATGTCATTCTTAGTGAAAGAAAAAGAAATTACAACCTTAGTGCTCAAGGCTATATATGGAAATCCTCTTAACATGTCTCCGTAGCAATGCTTTTTCATGATCCTGAGATGCTTCAATATGTATTTGTGGGTAGGGAAAAATGCAAACTTTAGGAAGTTGTATCTTTCCAGTATGTGACAATTAGACACAGTTGCTTGTCTGATTATAGAGTTGGTGTTGTGCTAGCCATCCACTGGGAACAGATTTCAGAAATGCCACTGAAAAATAAATGAATACACTGAGTTTGGGATTTAAAATGCATTTATTTCCTCAGCTCTTCCTTGTTTAAGCAGTGCTGTGTGCTGTGAATCCCATAATGAGATGCTTCAATTCCTGCAGTTACTATAAAGAATGTAGATGCCTGTCTCAGTTGCATAGATTCTGTTGCAGAGCCTAAAGGAATGAAATTTATGGCAGTCAGGCTCCTTCTATGTCCGACTTATTTCTAAATAGCAACAGCTAGCCTTCAGAGACTGAGTTGTATTGGTGTTTTTTTCAGGTCAGGGTCAAATGTTAAAGTTAAATGATATAAGATATTTTGTATTACTGTATTTCTGTAACATATACTCCATACATAGAAACAGCAGTCCCATACATGTTAACTCAACTTTTTTCAAAACCAAAGATCTCACATTAGGCTGTTATTCTTTTATAATGGTCATAATTATGCATTACTAATACGGTTTGTTTCATGGCTTATTAAAGTGTACAAAACTTATTGAAAATCATACTCCAAACTACACAATGCAAAACAATTTGTCTTATTCTCATTTTTAATTGCTGAACTCACTTGTATAAGAACAAGATCTTTGTTCTAACAATTCACCTGTGAGACAGAAGAAGTTACTTTGTTATAGAAAGTGATCAGGTTAGTCTGGCATGATTTGACTTTTGTAAATTCGTATTGGCTTTTTTCAATCACCTTCTTCATTTGGTTTGTATTGTGCCTCGAGTTTAAAATAGGAAAGCTTTACATCTCAGACATGTAAGTGACTAGGCCAATTTTGGGGTTTTTTTTAATGCTGTTCAGTTTAAACACTTATAACTTTGCCTAAAATGTATCGTATTGACCTCCATGCTATTTTAAATTGTGTCTTTTGCATCTAATTCTCCTGTCTATATAGTTGTTCAGTTGGGTCTATTCAGTGCAGTAGCTCTCTTTGTAATCTACTGTTGCCCTTGTAAATCTACAAACTGCATTTTCTATTTCCCATTTCACCCTCAGTAGTAAATTTGGATGCCCAGGCAGACCTGTAGCTTGTTCTAGTACACTATTTGGTCTGGACAATCACACTACAGAATACTTTACCCACCCCTATCAACCTTAGCTATATGCACCACAAAACACATGAGCTATAGCAATGACAAAGTCAACAGGCTTTTCAAAAACTTGTTCCTGATTACCATAGGCATTTTTTATTACTTGTTTCTATTACCGGAGAACCTTGTAATCCTAAATTTATTTATATGTGCAAAATCCCATGTGGTAGAGCAATACTTTTTTTAACTTGTTCGCTCAAAGATGCAGTAGTAGGAAGAAGGTATAGTCACACAAAAAGTCTCTGGAGGAGCTGCGAAGTTGTCCTTTTCTCAGGAGGCCTTCACAAGAGTGCAGAATCACTCCTTAGCAAACTAAACTAAAAGAAAAATGAAGACGAGTCCACAAAAATCTGATCAAATGTCTTTTTTCACATTGACTTTATTATAATAAATAATATCAGTTGTGAAGTTAATGTAGAAAGTTACATACAATGTATTTTAAAATGCTCTGTAGTAAATGATAATTTTATCTAATGACTCTGAATAAAATTATTTAACTCCCTGGGAAAAAAAAGACAAAATGTCATTAATCTTTTGTCAGTGATGGTTTTAGCTAATCCATATTATGTTGGTTTTGGTGCAACATCTTGATTCATCCTAGTTTGAGTGAATTACTATAATGGTATATTGATTTATAAATTGGTCACCTAAGCTCACTAATTTTCTTGTTCAGTTGTGGTGCTAGGGGAGAAGTTCCACATGCCAATCAATTATTTCTCTGAAATACTAAAGAAGGTGTAGGTAGTTATTATAAACAAGATTGTTGTAGGAAGCATTAGAGAATTCCACATTGTATTCACAAACTGCTGAAACCAAAAGTATTGAGATAATTGGACTTATCAACTGTAGGGTCTCATTTTTCTGATACCTTGACTTTTTTCTTGATATTGCTTCCATATCAAAAAAAGATTTGATCAAAACAGCAAGAAATAGTATGAGTATTTTTTTCATGTACTTATGTAAGCAGTTTCCAAGAGAAAGGTGAGCAGAAAATGAGTTATGGCTGTATATGTGGTAGCTGGATTTCTACAGCAGTCTTAATCTATAGTTTAAACAAGATTGCTTGAGGAAGTCATGCTTGACACACTACCACTTGTCCTCAAGCAAAGATATTTCTAGGTTGCTACAGAACATACCAAAACAATACATGTATTCAGAGATGTTTTCAAACCAAATAATTTAATTCATACGCCCTGTGTATCTGTATTGGATTGCCTGGTAAATTTAATTTTCTATATGGCTGATATTAACATTGGATAGAAAATCTACACAGTGCAGGAAGCAAATCGGAAAAACTACCTGGATCGAACAGATTAATAAGGTTCAGCACTAAGATGTAAATGGGGGGAAAAAATAAACTATAGTTCTTGTTATATATAAGGAACTTAGAGATATTTTAACTTTTTTCCTTAATATAATTTTAAAACAACCGATATTAGTAATGGGAAGTGGAAGTAGAGGACAGGAGGGAGGAGGCAGACTTATTAAAAGCTAATATGAACAAATCTGAAAACCAGTGCACTAAGAAGTAACTAATCCTTTCATCAGAGAGAAAAAAATAACTACCTACTTTTAGCTGGGCAAAGAAACTTCTAAAGTGTTGATTTGTTGTATTTCTCAATCAATTGTTAAATTCATATTTTAAAATAACAAGATGAGCATTTGTTTTAGCATATATCAGAAGCCGTTCTAATAAACTAGTAATCAAATAAACTTTTTCTATTCTTTAAATTGCAAGACTGTTTTTAGGAAAGAGACACTCAAAGGTTGACTTCGTTTTGCTTAATAGTACTGCAGTTGAAGAACTGATCTCATTAAATTCTTTTTTAATGGTCATTAAACTTTCTATTGGACCAGTCAGTGTAGGACCAAAACCTGGGGAGACTTTCACTGATTTTGTGAATCTTGTACATTTCTCTAGGTCCTTAAAGAACAGACCAAAACCCAACTTTCCACATAATGCCTTGATGTAAACTCTGTCTCATATGATCAGAGATTTAAGATTTCTATTGGGGGGGGGGAAGGTAATTCATGAATCTTTTAAATCAGTCTTTCATGTTAATGTTGTTGAGAGCTTTATGTGTAGATTTCCATGAGTTTGGATATCTTATGAGGATAAAAATGAAAAGCTAAATATGTTTGTGTTCAGGGTTCCAGACTAGATTAAAAAGGAATTAATTTAGCTGATATCAGCTACTGTTCTGGTTGAGGAAGAGAAAATTTTTTGAGGCAGCTATAGGATTTAGAAAACTACATTAGCATTTAACTTGCTGTGTTTTTTTCCTTGATGTGAAATGTTTCTTGAAATTAACAAATGCCTTCTCTTCAAATGTGTATTTTCCAAAGAAGCCTTGAGTTGTCTTCACAAAAGAGTTGTTAGGTATTCTAGATTACTGCTTGTTTGTCAATCCCAACAATGTTGATAAATATGTTACTTACTGCCCAGTCCCTATGATGGAAAATAAAATAGGTTCTAGCATTTCCATAAAACAGTTACTTCACAGCAGTGTCAACTTCAGGGTAAGCAATTAATGCAATAAAAAGAAACTTCACTAGTAACAGAGTTATAATACAGTCATGAAAATGCCATAAAACATAGTGAAAAATTGTCTTAATTGAATGCTGCAAGTTCTGACTTTAGAGGGCCTGTGAGACTGACTGTTCCTGGTGGCCACCTGGCTGGAAAATCCCTTCTTATGTAGGGATTGTTTCAACAGCAGCCAAGCATGAAGAAGAAAAAGTTGCAGCTGCTGGTTTAGCTTCCCCTGGCATCTTCCAGGGGAGGATTCAAGGGTCTCTGAGCATGTTCAGTAGGTTAAGGTAAGACACCTTAGTAGCTTTAAGTTGTGAAGTCCAGAAGGAGTTTATCAATGATCAGACTGCAGTCTTACTCTGAATTTATCAGGGTTCATTATTTTAATGAGTTTAATAAAATGTTTTAGAGGAACGTGTAAATTCCAGCCAATTTTATAGTGAGTAGATCAGCCTGTGCAACACTTGAAGTTAAGATGAGAAAGGGATTTAGTTCAATTTTGTCTGTTGAAATATATTCAGTTGGTCCAGTGACAAGTGAAAAATGAACTGCTTCTTTTCAAATGCAGAAACTTTTGAATGGTTTGAAAATGTTGTACTGTGCTTTCTGTGACTCACTCAAATGGAGAATAAACTTAAATAATCATTTTGGATTATTGCAGAGAACACAGGTCTGAGCACTGTGAAGGAGACCAGCTCTGCTTTTTCTTCTGCCAGCAGTTTCTTATATAATATGCTATTTTTTATCAGCATAGCTTTTTTATAACAAGCTATAAAATGATGGTATAGGACTCACTTTTATTATCTGGCCCTTTATTTTTTATTATGATATATATTATATGGAAGTTATGCATTGATATTATTTTTACATATTTTAGATTTCTTGCCACTTAAATTCAAAAGTCTATGATCTATGAAAAACCTGTAAAAGTGGGTGACACTTAGGTGTGGGGTCGAACTAACAAGGAAAAGGTCATCCAACTAAGAACAAAAAGATGTCTTGAACAACTTAAAGAAAAAATAGTTTTTTGACTTCTATGAGTAATTTCATGCTATGAGGGTGTACCGGGTGCAGGTGCCCATGCGCTGGCAGCGGGGCTGCAGGGCGGCCTCTGTGAGGAGCGGCCGGGGCTGCCCCGTGCCGGACACAGCCGGTTCCAGCCGGCTCCAACCCACCCACAGCAGGGCACGGCTGAGCCCCCCGGCCAAGGGGGTGGTGCTTTGGGGAAAATGTCTTTAAGAAAGGGGAAAATGCTGCTTTGGAGAGAGGAGTGAGGAAAAAAAGAGTGAGAAACAACTCTGTAAACACCTGAGTCAGAGAAGAAGAAGGAGGAGAAGGTGTTTCAAGGCCAGAGCAGAGATTCCCCTGCAGCTCCTGGAGGAGACCATGGTGGAGCAGGGAAAAGTGTGAGAAGGAAGAAGCAGCAGAGACAAACTGTTATGGACTTACTGCAGACCCTGTTTGAGGGGGTGGTAGAGGAGTTTGGAGGGAAGGAGTGAATTTGAGCGTAGTTAAAGGGGCAGGAAAGATTTTTTTGTTTGTTTCCCACTACACAAACTAATAATTACATTTTTATTTTAATCAGCAGTAAATTTTCCCAGAGTTGTATTGCCCACAGCAGCAATTGGTAAGTGATCTCCCAGTCTTTATCTCAACCCACAAGCTCTCTTTTTTCCTATTCTATCTTCTGCCCATCCTGTCCTGCTGAAAGAGTGGAGAGAACCAGTGGGTGGGTGGGAATGTTAGTCAAGGCTAACCCACCACAGAAGACCAAAGGATGCGTTCCTAAACCTGCAGCATAGCAAAAAATATTATTAGTTTGACAGTAGGTCTAAAACATTCAAATTATGACTCATAGTAAGTAAAAAACTAGGGTAGTATGTTGTGTGTGTGCATGCATGCACACAAGAGGCTATATTAATTTCTACTGTTTTCTCAGGCATTCCTGGTATTATTTAATCATTGACCAAATCATGAGAGAATGAAAATTTAGCTTCATCCAGACCAAGTCATCCATAGTTAGGAACATAACTTTTATTGTCAATGTAATTATGTTAGCACAATATCTGTATATTTGTTACAATTTAATCACACTATCTACATACTGCTTGTATTTCTAATAGTATTCTTTTAATGCTAATAAAATATATTTTAAAATCTATTAATACTTTTAATATCCAAAAGGTGAACACTACAAATAAACCATTGTAAGGGACTCTCAGCCATTTTGTCTCAGTATTGCTGCTACACCATTACCCCCCTGCACCCCAGAGCCGCAGGGTGGTGTAAGAGGGCACCACGCCATTTCATAGGCCAGGCCTCGACATCCCGTTACCAGGAGGACAAAATCTGCCTGGAGTTAGAAAAGCTGTATGTGCACGCAGGGCCAGGGGACGAGAGGGACGTGCAGAAGCTGAAGGCGTCAATGGCTGACCCGTCCCGTCCCGTCCCCCCCCCCCGCCCACCATACGACCACTGTGGGCATCTGGGCATGTGCACATGGGGGGAACATGGGGTGGTGAATATGCAAATAGGCTTTGTGGCAACGAGCGGACTAGTGGGGGGGACTGTATAAAAGGGGCTGCGTGCTCCTCTCTGGCTAAGTTTCTCACTTGCAGTAGTTTTTCTCTTGCCTTCTTTCTATCATCTGCCAAAGCTCTTGCCTGCTGAAGCTCTTTGCTTGCTTGCTTTCTCCCCGTCGCCTGCTGAGCTTTATCTCCATCGCCTGCACTGGGACCGGACCAACGGAACACCGTTAGACTTGTGGTGGTGACATTCCCCATCGTCTGCAGGAACCCCCCCTCCCCATCACCTGCACCGGAACGGGATCAATGGAATGTGGTTAGACTCATGGTGGTGGTAACTAGTATTGCTGCATCTCTTTTATTTGCTTGCTTAGGTATTCTGACTTTTCCTTTCTTCTTCCTTCTGTCCTATCACTATTATCAGTTATTTCGTTAAATAAAGCTTACAAGATTTGGGCGGCATCTGACCTCGTTTGCATCTTAATCTCGCTCTTGGGATCGTGTAAGAACCCTCTCTGATATTGGATCAGGACAACTGTGCAGTCACTTATCATCATTCCCTGGAGTTTTTGATCTACTACAAAAAGAGTGTGTGTGACAAGACTGACCTAAGCTTAATAATGCTATCCCTGCATTGCACAATGGCTTTAACAAAATTCTTGGCCGCCAATAGGATTCAGTTATTACTAATGTAAAGCCAGTATCTCACTCAGACATTGTGGCTTAGGTTCTCACAGACCCTGCTTCCCAACAAAATCAGTCTTTCATGTACGTTCAAGTCCTTTTAGTCTCCTGATGAAGGTTAGATTCAGCTGACTTAGAGTAACCATCTACAAGTTTAGATGCACTAAGATACCACAACTGGCCTTTGGTCAGTATTTCCTAAAGGGTCAGATCTTTCATGGGTCCTGTGGCATATCCGTTAGTCCATGTATGTATATTGAATATATCCAAAGGAGAGTATGACAGAGAGGTTATTTCTCAATGCACTATAACAAAAACCCAACAAAGTAAACATACATTTCTTAACTATGTTTTACTTTCTGGCTTGTTAAGAAATGGAGCTTACAAGTTCAAAAAACATTCTAAGAGTTCTAAATCCTTCTATAATCATACAGAAACAATTAAAAGCTATATCCTGCTCAGCACTTACAAGTTATACATTTGTACTGCAATCAGCACAAAGATAAGTTGCAGATTTTTGGTAGTATTGCATCTCAGAAAACAGAGCACAATTTTGGCTCTCAAAATACATTTAAGATAAAGCTGCATGTGGACATATTTTTATAGATGACAGTAAGAAATTAAATTGTTTGGGAGCTTCACACAAAAATTCCAGTTCTTGGTAAAGTCCTTGTCATGCAAGCTGTAATTTCTTTTACTCAAGGTTGTTAATACTTTTTTATTGAGTTATTCCACTTGCTAGTTTAAATAAACATTTGTTGTTTCTAGTCTGCTAAATAAAATGACAAATAAAACCTTAAAACAAATGTCTATGAAAAACTTGAAATTATTCCAAATCTTTAGGCTCCCAGCCCTAGGTTTTCAAATCTGATAGATTCCAATGGAACCAAATTACTACCAAAAAACATGGTTTATAACCTAGAAAAAAATCTATAAAAGTAATATCTCAATTCTCCAGTATAATGTTATGGCTTTGGGAATGCTCTTCCACAAACAAACAAACAAAAATTTTTGCAGATAAAAGTATCTAAATTCCATCCCTCACTGCTGAAATGGTCACTACAATAATACCAGATCTGCACTTTCTAAACAAGCCATCAATTCACTGACCTTAAAGTTGAAAAGTAAATTCTGAAGTGTTTGATAAAACACATTATTTGTAGCATCAAATCCTCCTTGCAGTAATCCATTGCAATGTTCCTTCAGTTCTATGCAGTATACATGAAAAGTCAGAAACTAGATGTGCTCTAACTTATTTCAAAAGATTTGATTCTGAATGTAGAGCAGATATTTTTTTCTGAACACGATGTGTTATTTGAAATGAAAGCTATTTTTTCTGCCATCTGTGGAATTGCATAGTACAGTGTGTAACCTGGATACTGTGTGTAAAGAATGATATTGAAAATGAAATTAGAAACATACTAGAAATTAAAGCATTACAGACAAGAAATAGACCTGTGTTTCTACAGGATAGGCAAACAAATACTTTTAGTATACACCAAAAAAGAACAAATAGAAATAAACCAATGTTGCAGTTCAATTAGTCACCAGCAGGCTTTATTAAGCAGAGGAATGGTGGATGTATTTCAGTTGACACTAACTAGATTGTGCTCTGACCTGAAATATACAGTACTTGAAATTTCATGGCTCTGTCCCAAACTATTAGTAATGGCAGCTTGTATGCAACAAACTCAACATGTAGCAAATGATAGATAAGCTAAAATCTGGGCACCTGTCCATAACTGAATTGTAAATACAATCCTCCGTCTGCCTTCAGGAAAGTAGCGTCTGTCTTACACTTTTTAGCATACAATTAAGAGATGACTTTTAATTACTATCTCCCATGGTCTATTGCATTCCATCTCTTTGTTGATAAATTGATACTAAAATTGAAGAATTTATAATATAGTCTGAGTAAATATTACATATGTTTACTGTTAATATAGTTTATTTTGGAATGTTTGAAAATGTGGTCAATGTCATTCACAATTCACATTGGTTTGAAAATGATGTTCTTTTACTTCAGAAGTATAATTTCAAGTTTTTCTTTTAGTGGGATTTCTCATAATATTTACTTTAATAGTTGAACTAATAACAGGTAAAGTGAAGGTCATATTGACTCAATTCATTGAAGATCAATTGAACTCAACTTTTCTTCAGTTGAGTTAATTCTGAGGTTTGCTTCATCAGGGTTTGGTGCTTGGTTTTTTGTCTGGTTGGGTTTTTTTTTCTCCTGAGAGAAAAGAATCTGTCTCTGAATTTGCAAATAGCAATCTTTGTCTTCAATTTGCATGCAAAACATGTTTTTTTCTTATTATATCAAATTTGGCTTTTATATTCTTCTCTTGATTTTTGGCTTCCTCTGCTGATTGCGTAATGTTAACACTGGAGGCATGGGGGGAAACAAAAAAAAAAAAAAAAAAAAGTTCTGTTCCAGCTTAGATTTATATTTTCTTTCACGATTGCAATATACTGAAGTTATGTAGAATTTAACAGATTCCACATTTGCTCTTATACCTTTCTCCAATTTCACAATATTGTGCAAAAGACATTGCTAAGGAAGTACTAGCATTTTCTTCATTGATTAGAATTTGTCCCGATCAAGTTTTTTATATGAATACAGCACATGCCAGCAGCCTGACAACTTTGAAATTCAGGCGATTGTTTCATCTTTATCTCTTTACAGGACTTAAATTTAATTCAATTACAGTAAAGCTGAAACATCCTCTTCCTTTCCTGAAAAAAAGTAGGTGCAGATTGCATTCAGACAAGATTCACCAAATCTGTACTTGTTTGAGTGGGACTTTTTATTTCAGTAACAGTTCCGGCATGAAATTTATTCCAGTGTAACAAAGATTTTCAACAACAACCCTTGCTGAATATAAAACCACATTCTTCACTTCTAATTAAATTCTGCAGTATTTTATCCCAGTCATAGGTGTAACATTTCAAGGGGATGGTATGTACAGATGACATACTGTTCAAAGTGCAAACACCATAATGAGAATAAGGAAGAAATTATAAGAATGAGTAACAAAAGAGCTAAACCAAATTTTATACTTTTGTCAATCCCACCTGAAACCATTCTATGAGTATTCCAAGTTAAAGTTTCTAGAGATATGCAGCAAGAATGTATTAATTTTTAAGATCTCTAGAATACCATTGACAGGAAAAAAAAAAATCCCTTCTACTCAGTGAGGTGAGAAATCTTGATGAGTTCCTGCAGAGCTGTGGAACAACCAAGGACCCTTACATCAGTCAAGAAGGCATTTTCAGCCAGAGAGCACTCCATTTTAAAGCAGTGAAGATGAGACAAGCTTCATCTGTTCAAGAAAAGGAACTAATTATTCCACTTGACTGCAAAAGAAATTATACATTAAAGACAAAGATAATTCTACAGCTACAGTACATAGGCTTGATATAACAGCAAGACAGATAAATATATTTAGCTCATGTGAAGAAAAAAAATAGTTGAAGGGAATAGTGTGGGGCTTGAGCAACTGCTGTAGAAACAAGAAAAGATCCTATGTTATAGAAGGTGATAAAATTGTACACTAGAGTCATTTAGCCATACTCTTTTTCCAGGTGTTTTACAAATTCAGGTACTGGACTGTGCAGAAATATTTTATTTTTCATGGGCTGAAATTTATAGGAAAGGCAATTACATTTATTTTAAAGCCACCAGCACCTTCACTGTGATTGTCAGCTATCTGCTTTCTCGGTAGTGTATAATTTCAGGGGGATGGTTAAACAAAGGATTGACTGATCAAAGCCAGACAAAGCAAGAATTTTGAAGAAACACATTACAGTATTATGAGCCTAAGTGAGCACTGCAAGCAAACTAAAATGACCTACCAGTTGTGCAGAATTATCCAATATCAGTTTTCTGTGTGTTCACCAGAGAAAATATGCATTTAATCTGAGATAAAGCTAGTACAAAATCCTTTTACTTTAACGAATATAGGTGCATACATATCTATCACTGAACCATCTTTGTCCTAAGTGTGATAAAGATCTCTTCCCATTTCTTCCTAACGACCTTATGCAGTGATATACATAATGTATGTTAATACATTATTATTAATATAATCTTAATACAGTAATCTATAATACAGTAATATAATACAGCATTATACAGGCTCTGCCATACCTAGGTTCTTAGAAATGGAAAAAAAAGTTTTAAGGGAAATTTCTTAGAGGAAATCATATGGGAAATACTCTCACTCCCTGGGCAGATTCCTGAATCATGTACAGGGTATGCCTTAGAGGGTGCTGTGTGGCCTCGCCCAGTGACAGGACCACTCTAACAACTAATCACAGCAGACATGGAGCTCCAGCACACAGGAGCAATCCAGAGCCTGGCAATGTTACTTTTTGCTAGTACAGACATAGTCTGAACACTCTGTTCTACCTTTGGTTCTTCCTGAAACATCAATATTACAGTAAGTGATGCTAGTCTTTGGCCTAAGGCCCAGTGATCAAAATGTCATTTTGTTTTACTAAAGCCATTCTGTAGTTTAATTGCATTGAATAAAGGAATTCTGGTGCTACAATATATATATATTTTTTTTTTTTTTTTTTTACTTATTATTTTGATTTTGTGTTTAACCAGATTTTTTGATTAAGGATAGGAAAGTTTATTAATGATTGAAATTCAAGACAAACAAACTCTGTCCAATGACTCTACATCACTATGTCAAACATGTAAATATTTTTCCATGCTTAAGAAAGATGGATTTAACAATCAACACACCAGTTTCTATTCTAGCTATTTCAAGGAATTGAAAATGGGAGAAAAGATGTACTACATAAATTTATTTTTCTTTTTTTTTCAGTTACCATATATATATAAAAAATGTTTCTTTTTCTTCAAGAGACCATCATTTTCCACTAAACCCTCCCAAATGATCTTTTTCATGTGCCTAATCTGTTCCACACATTTTTCTCAGCAATTATAATCTTACCCTCTTTAAAAACTACTTCTTTAATGAGGCTATACCATTCAGAACCTGTGGTAAAATCTTAATTACTTTCTCCTAAGTTTCATATCGTTGAGTAAATCTGGCAATCACAATTCATATCAAATGCCAAACCCAAGAGATCTCTCTTATTACACTGATATGTACAACATTTATATTAGTACTTCACTCCACTATGCCTTTTCAACCCACAACTGTCTTGTGGGTAAATCAAGAATAGTGTTGAAAAAATCTGTTCTTGTTTGTTAATCCTCTTTTTATAATGCTAATGTTTTGAAGTCAGTTTCAGGTAATACACATTTCACCCACAAAAGATAGTAAAGATTTTATACATAAGAATTAAAACAAAAATCCTTCTTCATTAAGGATGATTGCAATCAATTTTTGCTTGCTTTCATTGTAAGTGATCCGATTAATTCCTTTTAGTTTTTACAAAAGCATATTAAAACCCCTTTTCTATTTAACAGCTCTGTAGAAGAGTTTCCCTAGCTTGAAGATTCACTCAGATGTAATACAAATAACCTAGAGAAGAAGCTTGTTACCTCTTTATCTCTTTCAGAAAGCAGGCAAGTAATACTCTGTCTTTGACTATCTTCCTCACTTTGGCATGCTAACTCTTTCCGAAACCCAGTTTTAGTCTCTATTGCATTTAATATTTTTGTTTACATTTAATGCAGGTGGTTGTTTTTCTTCTCAATCCACTTTGAAAAAAACTCCTCATTTTCTCTTTTTTTTTTTTTTTTTTTTCACAATAACAGTGAAAAACTGCCCAAATCTTAGTTCCATTTACATAATCCAAAAGGTAGTTTCTAGTTAAGTATCCTGTGTGAAGGCATATTTCTTAGAATATCTTCTTTTGAGGCTGCATGCAATTGAATACCTCAATATTTCCATCTTTTAGCTAACATTCTCTCCTTGCTCTGTGATACCTAGATTAGGAAACAGATTTAGTCCATCTTTTAATATAAGTCTTAAGAAGAAATTTAATAAATGTAAAAGAGTGAAGTTGTTGTTGTTTTCTTTTAGCTTTGCACTATGTTGAAAACTTTCATATCTTCCTCATTCTGCCAGTTCCCTTGATTCTCTAAACCACTTTTTCTTAATGAAGGATTTACTTACCCTTTAATTCACATGCTCTTCTAGTAGAAACTTTGTCTTCTCTTTGTTCTGTTTATTGCTAGTATTGTTCTGGTATCATTGTTTCTAAAACCACATCAATTTATGCATCTGTGCCCAGCTTAGGAACAAACAAACATTCCATTTTATTTCAGGCTGATACTTTATTCATCTTATGCAAAAATGTTGGGTATGGTTGCTGTGAGTTATTCCTCTGAACTAATGATGTCACTTAGATTCTCTTTGTTCTGTTTACTACGCTCTCATGGCGCTTGCAAATTCTTGAAAAAATCCCACAAATCACTGCAGTTCTCACTACCTTTCCTGCTGGACATTGTCTTGGGTTGCAGCATTTCCATCACCACACAGTTATACATACTTTTTTGTTGTCTGAAAAACTGTAATTTGAATCTCTGAATACTTCTCTGATTCAAAATTGTTTGCTGTTTCTATTTAGAATTTGAAGTAATACTCACAGTGGCAGAATACAGTCCATATTTCACAAGATGTGGAAGCAAATGTGTAGTCTTTTATATTTAAAACAAATTAGCTGGCTTTTGCCAGTTTGAATTGGCTTACTCACCCTGTGTTAGTCAAAAACTAGCTTAGTCATAAAATCTGTTTTTATCTTTCCTTTCACTATGTACTTAAAAACATACTACTCATGTATCCCACTTCAGAATAAGTGATGTTGTCTTCATGTATATTTAAGTTTTCTTTTCCTATCTTGCTGAAAGCTACTGAAAACAGCAAATACTTTGGAATAAACTAATGTCAGCTCTGTAATTGTTTAAAATTTTGTAAAAAGTTGTTTAAAAAATTTCATTTTTTTTAAACAATTCCTTAAGAGCTGGATCTCTCATCCAAATGATGCATTTTTAGTTTCCATGTTTTGCTCCTGCCTATCTTGTGGTAGGAAGTCACTCAAAAGTAGTCTACTCTATTCTGGATTTGTGTATTAGCAGACTAGCACTGTTTAACACAAGCCTCTATATAATACAATAGTTCTAAGTGGCTCTTACTGTAGTCTCTTAAACATTCTTATGATTCCCCACAATTTCCACAACAATTTACTAATGAAGATTTATCATTTAGACTTCCATAACTGTCTACTCTCTTCAACAGTGACCTTTCAGCACGCAAAATATATTGACCAAACTGCATTTCTACACACTCAGAGAAAGCTTTTGTCATCTACCTATTTATTGGATAGAATTTATGTTTAAAATTTGTTAATCTTTTTAATATATTGTATAAATGAATATTATTGTTGTTGCTTTCCATGTGACTGATTTAGTAAGCATAGAATTTCTTGCTAAACTCAGAGATGTGAAATGGAAGCCTTTTACAGAGTACTCCATAAGACAGGAAACAGGATACTTTATTCCCTACCTTGATTCCAGCCGATAATGTCCATTACTGCAATGAATTTTCAGTAATAATACAGCCATTGTAATGCAACAGTAAATGATTATTAATTTCCTCTGTAAATATTTTAATCCAAATTGCTCCCTAAAACATTCACTAATTCAGTTAAGAAATACTAGGAAACTAATATGTAAAGTAGATGGAGTAAGATATAACGATATGGTATGGTCATTGTTTCTTTGGCAAACAGCTGCTTTGTTTCTAGCAATACAGAATATCAGTTCTACCTTGTCGTGGTTTGAACTCGGACAGTAGCCAGTCACCACATGGCCAGTTGTTTACTGCCCCCTCCCTCTCCGGTGAAATAGGGGAGGGACAAAAAGAAAGAAATTCATAGGTTCAATAAAAAAAATTTAGTAATAGTAACAAAACAACAGTAACAGTAGTAAGTCCAAACAGGTAATATATAATGCAGTTGCTTACCAACTGGCAACTGGTACACAGCCCTCCCCCAGCAGCGATCCTGACCGCACCAGAAATCCCGCTGCCAACCAACTGGGAAACCAGAACTGAAACTCTCTCATTGAGCACATGTCCCCTTATATACTGAGCATGAGTCAAATGATATGGAATACTCCAATGACTGATCTGGACCCGGCCCTCTAGCTGTGCTCCCTCTCAGCCCAAGGAAGGTTAACTCTATCCTGGCCGAAACCAGGACATACCTCTTGATACCTGCTGAAATATATCTATACTATAGGAAGAACTTAAACTCTCAGATGGATTTCCTTAGGTTTAGCTGACTTGATGAATGTATCTAATATGAACTCTTGGAATATTCCTTATTCTCTTGTTCCCGTATCTTGACCTGTGCTCTTCTGCTACTTAGAATATGCTATATAACTGGTCAAATTAACTTTTCTGTGAAGACTCAAGCAAATTCTATTAAGTAACAAATGCATAGTTCCTTTTGCCTTCTTACTCTAATGTTCAACGTACAGTATAAGACAGTTGGTTCAGAAATTGGTCTTGCAGATACCCTTTTTTGAATACCATTTACAAAACATTAATAAAAAATAAAACCCATTTGTAGATTTTTGTGTAATAAGGATGAAATTTCTAGGCAAAACCAGAGAACAAATGCAAGTCCTCTACACAGTAGACCAAGCCCTGAGGGATAGATCAGTCTTTTCCCCACTTTGTTTAATTCAAACTAGGGGGTTCAACCAAACATCAGTGTATCAGCTGAATGCCCTTACACCATTAGCTCTTGCCTCGTCTGGAATTCAATATTTTTCTCTCACTCTCTCTCCCTTCCCCCAACACCATCCCTGAAAAAGACCTGCCTTTGAAGAGGAATGGTAAAACCTGTATTCCTGACATCTCTAATCACTGTTAGCGCTTTGTTACTCTCATATCTAAATTGTAGTGTGTGAGAGCTATGGAAATAATACTAGGTAAATATATTCTATATCTTTAAGATATTTATTTTTTAGTGGGACTGTATTAGGTTTGAAATGCCTGTGCCCGTATTCCTCAAAATTCTAGGAAAGCACAAATCTTGCCGCTTCTCCTAATGAAAGTATTTTTAATATGCTTTAGTGGGACTATGCTGCTACCAAAAATTGCTGCTAACAGAAATTACTCCCTTCCTGCTACTGAAAGTCTCTATAAAAGTATAATTGTAACAAATCTATCAGTTTATCGTAGTTGGGCAAATAATCAAGGATCACAGATTGTGGCAGTCCAAAATCAGCACATTATAGCCAATCAGCAAGACCTTACTGCATGAGCAAAATAATAGGAAATGGAATGACGTAACTGATAAGTGATTATATTTTAAAGTAGAAATAGAGAGGAACTGTCATGTTTTGAGCTCAGAGAGCAACTGAGCACCATGCAGCTGCTCACTGCCCCCTTCCCCCCCAGTGCTGAGAAGGGGAAAATAAACAAAGACGCAGCTCACTCCCCCTTTCTCCCTAGCTCTGGGAAGGAGGGAAACAAAAGGCCCAGGAATTTGAGATAAGGACAAGAAGGGATGATCTCATCCTTTAAGTCACAGGCAAAAACCAGACTCATTAGGGGAAGGGAAAAAAGAACATAAATGTAATACAGACACTAACAACAACAACAGACAGAGTAGGATCATTACCACGTCTTGAAAACAACTTCTCCCATCCCGCCCTTCTTCCTAGACTCAGCTTTTCCCCCAATTATCTCTACCTCCTCCTCCCAAGTGGCACAGGGGACAGGGAATGGGGGGTGCAGTCAGTCTTGCCGCTTCTTCCACCTTACTGTAGGGAACTTTTGCCATTCCTCTCCTGTTCCAGCATGGTTCCCCTCTCACAGAAAACAGTCTCCACAAAATAGCTCTGACATGGGTCACTCTCAGGGACGTGTGGGTCACCCCTACATGTTGCAATATTCCCAGCACCAAACTACAGCAGCAGGGCCTTGTTCCTATGGGGTCCCAGCCTTCTTTAGGGGCAGTCACCTGGAGCAGTGTGGGGCCCCCCATGGGCTTCAAATCGGTAACTGCTCCACCATAGACCTTCATGGGTGGCAGTGGGGGGTGGCCCTGCTGTCTCACCATGGGATGTAGAGGAGTCTCTGTGCTGGCACACCTCCATCCCTTCTTCTCCTTCCTTCCACTGACCTTGGTGTTTGCACAGATGTTCTCTTTGCAACTTCTCCTCACAACTCCACAACTTCTCCCAAGTTCCCCTTCTTAAATACGTTATTGCAGAGGCACAAATAATTGGCCTGGCCTTGAAGGCAGGTCCGACTTGGAGCCAGGGGAACCTCGAGAAGCTTCTCACAGGGGGTCGCTGCTGTAGACCCCTCCCCTGCCACCAAAATATCCCTGCCACTCCCTCAAACCAGGACAGGAACACAGATTTGGGAAGTAGTATCAAACTTTATTAGGGAAACAGAAATTATTCCTGGATTAATATTAAAAGTTTTATATGGTTTTGAAGTCAGAAGCTGAAATGTACAACCCAAGAAGAACCAGACTTACTACAAATAGTGCTTTAATTGTGCTGCATGGAGGGATCTAGAGAATTTCAGTTCTGAGGTTGTCATTCTTCCTATGGTTGCATTCTGTAAAATTTTGCTTCACAGGTCACTACTTGCGTATTAATTAATTTAAAACATGAACATTTGAGTGGAAATATTAGGAAAAAAGGCCTAAGCTTTTCCTTGGTGACTATAGGAATTAAAGATTAATGTTTGAATTCACTCTACAACAAAAGACCATTTTTTTTTTTTTTATAGTATTCGTGTACTTATATGTTAGAAGATAGTGCAGAACCAAGAGCAAATCTAATGGGCTTTTAGGAATACTCACAGAATCCCAGAATAATGGAGGTTGGAAGGGACCTCTGGAGCCAGTTGCCCAGGACCCTGTACGGATGGCTTTTGAATGTCTACAAGGATGGAGAGTCCACAACCTCTCCGGGAAACCTGTGCCAGTGATCAGTCACCCTCACAGTAAAAAAATTTTCCTGATGTTCAGACAGGACAACTTGTGTTTCAGTTTGTGCCTATTGTCTCTGATCCTGTCACTGGGCACCACTGAAAAGAGCCTGGCTCTATGCACCTTGTATGCACTCTCTTTCAGGTATTTATATACATTTATAAGATCCCCCCCAGTCTTCTCTTTTCTATGTTAAACAGTCCCAAATGTCTCAGTCTTTCTTGTATAAGAGATGCTCCAGTCCCTTAATCATCTTTGTGGTTGTTTATTGGACTCTGTCCAATATGCCCATGTCTCTCTTGTATAAGGGGGCCTAAAACTGTACACAGTACTACAGGTGTGGCCTCATCAGTGCTGAGTAGAGGAGAAGGATTACCTCCTTCAACCTGCTGGCAATACTTTATTCAGTGCAGCCCAGGCTTGGAGTACACCAGAATTCCCAGGTCCTTTTCTGCCAAGCTGCTCTCCAGCTGGGTAGACTCCAGTTGGCCTGAGGTTGCACTTTCCCTTGTTGACCTTCATGAGATTTCTGTCAGCCCATTTCTCCAGCTTATCCAGGTCCTTCTGGATGACAGCATGACCCTCTGACGTATCAGCCATTCCTCACAGTCTTGTGTCATCAGCAAACTTGCTGAGAGTACACTCTGTCTCATCAACCAGATCATTAATGAAGATGTTAAAGAGGACTGGACCCAGTATAGGCTCCTGGGGTATGTCACTAGTTATTGGCCTCCAAATACCATCCAGCTCTCTCAGCACTCATGGGTGCATCCCATCAGGGCTCATCAACTTCTGTATGTTCAATTCGTTTTATTCTCTGACTTGATCCTATTCCACCAAGGATACGTCTTCCTTGCTCCAGCTTTTCCCCATCATCTCTGTTACCTGGGATTCCTGAAGGCCAACCTCACTAGTAAAGACTGAGGCAAAGAAGGCATTCAGCACTTCAGCCTTTCGCATGTCCTGTGTAACCAGGTCCCCCGTCTCATTGAGCAATGGGCCCACATTTTCCCTTGTCTTCCTTTTGTCACCTATTTACTTGTAGAAGCCCTTCTTGCTATCTTTGACATCCCTGGTGTTGCAGAGGCTCTCAAAATAAACAAGAGAAGACAAGTACTTAAAATAAAATTTATTTTGAGAAAAATCGATTAGCACTTCAGCAAATATTAAGAAACTACAGGTTCAGATGTCCATGAGATAAAAATATTACTGCACAGCCAATTTAGGAATTCCTAGGATTTAAACAAATGACTGCAGTCTCACTGCTCCAAAGAAGACTGGCTCAAAATGGGTCCCCAACAGGACTCCATTTATACCCAAGCCAAATGTGATCTGTGGTCAAGGTCAGCTCTTACTGGTTAAGGGCTCCAATTACCATAAAGACATGAAAACAAGGGCATGAAAGGAGGCAGCAGCCACTGTGCTATATCAACAGTTGAAAAGCCCCATCTTTGTCAGGGTCAGTGCACCTGCCACAACCAGGCATATTCAATTATATTTGGGCTTAGCTTTCCTAACTTCCTCCATGGATGCTCAGACAATGTTTCTGTATTCCTCACAGGTTACCTGTCCTTGCTTTCACCCTCTGTATGCCTCCATTTTGTGTTTGAGCTTGGCTAGGAGCTCTTTATTCATCCACACAGGCTTCCTTGCATTTTTGCCTGACTTCATATTTGTTGGGATGGAATTCTCTTGATCTTGGAGGAGGTCATCCTTGAATATTAACCATCTTCCCTGGGCCCCTCCCTTCCCTCTAGGGTCTCATTCCTTGAGAGTCTTCCAAGCAGATCTTTGAAGAGACCAAAGTCTGACCTCCTGAAGTCCAGCATTTTGTGCTTGCTTTTCACCCTCCCCTCTGCCTTCAGGATCCTGAACTCCACAATCTCATGGTCACTGAAAACAAGGCTCACTTTGATCTTCACATCACCACTAGCCCATCCTTGTTGGTGAGTATGAGGCCCAACAGAGCACCTCTCCTACTGGTTGGAGGCAGAAGTTATTGTCAATGCACTCCAGGAACATCCTTGAGGAATCTCTTCATTTTATTTGATCTTATCAAGCTTGTCTGCTAAATTCTTTGGGCAAGCAACTGGCATCTCCCACTTACATAGAAAATGTCTAGATGCTGCTACCAACATATATAATTAAGAGGCACATAATGTTCAGAATCACTGTGCTTCAAGCAACACAGTCCTTAGTGAATGAACTTTTACAGAGTTAATTCCAGTGAACACCTGTCTCCATTGAAGCTAATGAAAAAAACTCATCTTGACTTCAGATTCATCAAAATTCCATTCTTGGAGAAATTATAGAAATTTAAGGCTGACCATTTAAAGTCCTCTGGAGTAATCTGAGAGAATATAAGGATAGAAAGGAAGAGAGAAATAGCTATGCTAAGATGACTTATAGAGTCCAGAATATTATTGGACACTTTATTCTGTTTGGAAAATCCATATGGTCTTGGATAAAATGGAGTAATTGGAGGAAAAGAATGGAAATAGAAAAGAAGCAGAGATCATAACAAGCAGTGCTATAGGAAGCAAACATTGCATAAATAAGTTTTTTCAACTAGGTATGAAAAAAATCAGTGCAAGAAAATAGGTGCTCTCAAAATGTTGGAGGAAAAAATCCTTTGAGATGAGACAAGTATGCAGAAAAAAAGAAGATTGAGAAAGCAAACTAGGTTTTTTAGTACTAACAGTCATGAAGACTAAAATAATAAATGGATTAAAATGTTACAATTACAATATTGGCTGGAAGGTAGACAAGGAGTCAGATGAACTATTGAAGGACAAGAATGAGATGTTAATGACAAATGAGGTTCATATTGCCAAGAGGCTGAATGAATCCTGTATGTATATATATATGCATGAAAGATTTTGAAGGTCATATTCCACAGCCTGGGATAAATTTTCCCAGTGAAGCAAGTGAAATGTTAAAAGGCTTCATGGTCACAATGAAGCAGGGAGTTAGGAAATAAGACCTATTAAAACTGACATAGTATCAAGACAGGATAAATTACATCCTGGACATCTCCATGAAACTCTGTAACAAGCAGCAGGAACATTTCTGGGCTAGATATTTGGCTGAATATGAAAAAAGAAAAGACCAAGTGATTCGCCATGAGCAGATAAGATAATTTATCATTTAAGTAAAGGAATTAAATGTTACATGACTACTACTAATCAAAACTAAACATTAATTGTATCTAATGTTCTGGAAACACTGATATGAGAAATACTCCATCATAAGAAATTGCAACTTACAGAAATTGCTAAGTACGATAATAAATATGTAAAATCACATAGGCATGGCTTCTTTGTGATAGCAATTTGAATTCATTTCAGCAATGCTATACTCTGCAGTGTATTTTACCTTAAGTTCATGAACAATTATCTGTGGATGTTGTTTTAACCAGTTTTGGGGGGATGGGTAGCTGAATAGTTAAATTATTTGTCACATATCTCAAACCAGGAATTTATACTTTGGTCTGTTCACTGTAAAAGGCTACTTTAATCAGTCTAGTTTGAAGTGGTTACTGGATAGTCAGACACAATAGTCAAAGGCAGACAGATATAATGACCAATTACTTTGCTATGTACTACTAAATCCAGAGGCAGGTTCAGGCTTGAATTAATCTTGTTAAAGTTCTGAACCACATAGTTTAAAATAACATTTGGTTTAATAGGGTAAGTGTATGGTCTTTTGTGTGTATGCATACATATATATATGTATGTATATGTATATATACACATGTATATATATGTAAATGTATATATACATACATATACAAACATAATGTATGTACATGCACTATGTATATGTTTGTATATATGGTATGTATAACATAATTTGCATTTCTTAATAGTCATATTTATATTCTTGATAAATTGATATGTTTCCTTAATTACATTAATATTTAATTTATTATTAATTTAAGCACTAAGCACTTTTTCAGCAGAAGATCCCCACTAGAACTCTACTTCCCCATCATGACATCATGAAGGTGACAGTATCAGATTCAGGGTAATGAAATATACTGTGGAAAATATTAGGCACATGTGGTGGTTTAGGCCCTGTCGGGACCTGAGACCACGCTGCCGCTGCCCCTCCTCCACCCTCCAACCTGACAAGGCAGGAGTGACATACAAACCCCGGGGTTCAGATAAGGAGAATTTTAATACAATAGTGTAACAACAACAAAACAAATAACAACAATAACAATAATAACAATGAACAGAGCAAGAGAGACACCGTATAGGTACAGCAGTGAGGGAAAGCGACCACACACCATCTTCCCGCCCTTGGGCGACCGAACCTGACTTCAGCATGGTATTGAATAACCCGGCTAGAGCTCCCTCCCCACTGCTGGGGAAACTTAACCCTATCCTAGCTGAACCAGGACGGCACAGAAGAGAAGGACTCTTGTGATAAACTATTCAGTTTTACTAGTCAATAACTGCATTTTATGGTAGAAGAACAGTTTACAGATCCAGAAGGCAGCACTTTGCCTGTCGTGAATTATCACACAGGGTGGTGAAACGTAGCAGGTTCAAAACATTTTTAAAAGAAGAGTAAGACATGGACAAGTGAGAAAGGAAAGATTCAAATTCAGATGTAATGTTTAGATGTTGGTCAAATACAACAAATGGAAATTTAGGTAGAGGATAGGATTTGGGTTGCCTTTTATGTTACTGGGATGACATGGGACTGATTGTGAGGGAAGGTTTATGTCTACCTAAAATAGCGTTTGTGACAAAACATTGTATATTTATTTAAAGATATTTTAGGTATTGGAAGGTTGAACAGCATTGTCAAATAGAAAAATATATATTTCAGTATTTCCAAATTCAGCATTGGTCCAAGGCTATGACCATTCAAACAGTGATAAAGGGGTTGGGCCTCAAAGTTACATAGTCAAGTGGTTTGGATGCCACTCTTGGATGGAACTGTCATGGAATCAAGGTATTCTTATGATTCTAGGGGCTCATTTACAGAAAATATGACAAGCATACAGAATCAAAAACTGCCTCTAAACAACTGAGCACTGGAACAGAAAATAGTGTTCTGGAGCACCCTAGTGAAGATAACTAGCATGATAAATTTTGTTTAATCTATACAAGTTAATGTGTGCATACCATTTTGAAGGTGTGAACCAGTTCATTCAGAATTATGTTAAATATGTATTTAATTATGATTTGCTTAATTCTGGACCTGCTAAAAGTCACAATAAAGAAAAGCCTCTAGGATGTAGCACTAGGAATGCTAATGAACACTGAACAAACAAGATATCCAACAAGATATTCAGCCACATATTATGGAAACAGGTAGCAATGCAATCAGGAAAAAAATTTAGAGAAAAATCAGTGAAGTCTTCTTAGTAGATTTCTGAACTTTTTTTCCAATTCTGGAGGCAATTTAAAGCCCAAACAATTAAGGAGAGACTTATAAAATCTCAATTTATGAGTCAGTTCAATCTATCAAGAGAGCTGTAATCTCAAACTAGTTCTTCTGGAGATTTTTGGGCCTGTAAAATTTGGTCATCTCATTCATCAATAAACATCTTCACATTCAGTTGGTGAAAGATTTTTCAGCTGTAAAAAGTGATGACAACTAATTTAAAGGTGAAGCAAAGAGTGGGCTCATCTTAGTAACTGAAAGCCAACTGGAGCCTTAGCCTTGAGCTGGTGTAGACAGAGGAGTAGAAATGAGAAATAGATGGGTACTTAAAATCTATCCTGCCTCAGAGAAGGAAACTAACCTTTAAACAGGTTTCATGCCTGTTCCTTTTTTCATGAAACCGCCTGGAGATGCATGTTACATGTTTCTGGTAACTTTTTCATTTTATACTCTGTTAGAGGTGCTTGCTTTCTTTCAAATTTTGAGAACTATTACTGTTACAAAAAGTCTAAAATTCTAATATAAAAACAAAAGCACAAATGCACCATATGACCAACATGCTACAATTTGTGATTTCCTATGTTGTGTAAAAATGAGTAATTGAACATTTGTCTCTTAATTGTATTGTCTGTATATTCTTGTAGAGTTATATGTTTCTTAGTTCTTTTTTTTAATAGTATAGCTATATTATTTGAGGAAGGAGTTCAAGCCAAAAACATATAAACATATTAAAACTGGCAATGAACTAAGGAGTTTTGTAAATGTTGTAACCTCCTTTATGATAAATTTAATTATCAAACAAATTTATATGATTCAATTAATTATTAAAATAGTTTCCCTCATAATATATTTAGCTTGAGTTCTGAAAAACAAATAATGACCAAAAAGGTATTAATCACAGTATTTAAGTAGATTTTTTTTTTCATAATTATGTCTCCTATTGACTAAAGTTTGAAGGTTCTCAATTTGAAATTACTACTCTTAACAAAAGCAGTATTACTAAAAGCAAATTCATATTCATTGTGATCGTACACTAAAAGGAAAGAAGAAGCAAAAGGAGCTATTTCCTCTTCCTGAAGTAGTATAGTTTCATTCTACAAAAATGAGAACCATTCTTTAAAAGGCTCATTTAAATCTAATTAGACTGAAATTGAAATCCACAATTCTTTCTGTTTATGCCATTACAACATTATTTTTTCCTTTTTATTGTAAAACTTGAAAGACTCTAGAAAGTACATTTTCCAATCACAGAAGCCTTGAGTTGTAACACCACTGAATTTTCATTAATGTTAAGGTTTTGGAATAGTGATCAGTTGAATATCACTAAATATCTGATAGAAATTTAAGTCAAAATATGTGCAGCATATGTTAGGTTGTAAATTACAGACTTTTAATAAAATGTTGATTTACTTGAAGAGATTCTGAATGAATTTGTGCTTAGTCATATCTGTTTGTATTAAAGATCTATTCTGTTTTACAGAGTATTCTGTATCTACAATATGGTGATCTCAAAACTACCTATAAATTTGGTGTATTAAAAAAGGGGAATATATGCATAAGTAGGTACAATGTTAATGAGAACATTTAAATAAAGCCATAGCATATACCTTTCTTATTTCCCTGTGTCTTTTTCTTATAGTAGCAGAAGTCAGAAAAATCTCAACATATACAAAGATTAAAGATAAAAATAAATTACTGTATTTCCTCAGAAAGTTCAGAGGGTTTTTCCTCATGTTCAAGCTTATGTAAAGATTTGGGTCAGTTCTCATCTTATCCAAATAAGTTAATTTAGCTATTATAAAAATACCAGTCTCAAATAATTAAAAATACTTGCTTCAGCAACTAGAAATGCAAGAACTTTTTGAACCAAACATATTAGTCTGCAAAATAAAAATGATGAATTAATTTCATTGTATTAAAATGCATTTCTGTTCTTCTCAATTTTCAGGTTTTATTCCTGCCCCCTTTGATTCTCTGTATTGTCTCAAGCATTTTCTGAGAACTCCCTTATTTGTCGCTCATTTTTCATCCAAGCAGTGCGTACAATGTTCTTGTTCCAAATGGATTCACAATTATAATACAACTTTCATTATAATTCTGTCTTGTTTCAGTGTGATGAATTTATTTTATGTTGCCTTTATCTTGTCATTCTTCTGAAGTTTGATTATTTTAATTCTATGTAGAAAAACGTTCATAGTGATATATCAGGATGATAAATTCGTTGCTATGTGTGACTTTGGTCTCTCCTGTTCTGAAAAAAACCCCTTCATAACCCTAATGGATTTAGAAGGAATGGAGAGTTTTCTTATGTTAAAGTCTGTTCCTTAAACTATATATACAATCTCATTTACAATCTCCTGTATATACATTCTCCTTTGCCATCCTCACCAGATAAAGGTGTTACAGATGTTACAGAAGCAGAAAGGAAAAAAATTACTGCTTTATGAAAGCAGGTCTCTTCCAGTAGAGTCTGAAAAATGTCCCCCAATAAATTATACAGAAATAGCAGGCACTTCTGATACATTTTTAAATGTAAATATCATTTATAACTTGAATGGTGTCTTATGTTGTGGTGCAGGAATTCAATGAATCACAGATTCCTTTTCCACAATACAGTTCATTTCAGTTCCTGCTTTCTCCACATAGGTCATAAACTTCTCTAAAATCAGGCAATCCTTTCCCTACTGGCAGCGTTCGTAAACTCTTCTGACTAGGGACAGCTTTGCAAGGTGTGTCCCTGTTCAGTCTGCAGCTTTGTGGCAATTCAGAATATGGAAGACTTAGCTCTTTACCAATGTACTGTTTCATTTTCTTTTCTGTTTCAATTATTTATTTGTGGTACTTTAGAAGAAGACTTGTAAGAGACAACTCTCTATCCTGCTCTGTGATTGATGATGGAGGAGACAGAAAAAGATACCTGCTCTCAAGAAACAGTGGCTTTTTTGAAACACTGGAACAGAAGGGGCAGAAAGAAAAGATGTTATCTCTTGCTGGGCCCACGGTATGCTGCAGGTTTTCAGTACTTGGTCTGCATAAATAAGTGTGCAACTTGATGTTTTCAGTCTGAAAGAGGTTATGGAGCCCTTTCTGTCAAGCATTTTGTTCTTGCATGTTCACATCAGCTCTGATATTCATTTCATGTTCAGCAGAAAATGAAATGTCAAAGTGCAGTTCAGGTGAAATCAATATATTTTACTCAGTCTTGTATTAAAACTGGGAGATTTAGGTTGTTTTAGAAGAAAAATTCAAAAACCTGCAGTATTTGAAGAAACAACACATGGGCAGTCTTTGGAGGTATGAATCATTGAAGAAATTTAGATTCAACTAGATAATGTTTGAAAAGTGAAGCATGTGTGAGCAAAAAGCTGTGAAGATTTAAATATATGTAATTAAAGAGTTAGTGAAAAACAGAGCAGAAGCCCAGAATCATTTACAATCTGAAACATCCCACTGTGTGAAATGTAAACTGAGTTGTTCAAAGTTCCATCTATACCTTGTATTTCATTGAGGTATGCTAAGGATTAAAATGTTAGAGAAGAGAAACCTTATCATGGGTTTCTGATTTTTTTTTTTTCTCTATGAAGGTGTTTCACATAAGAAAACAACTTACTAATTTTAGTGGAAGACATTTTTGTTCACTCCATTAGCTACTTGTACTTTACTGCAACTCCACTTTTTTCACAATCTCTTGGGAATAAATTGTTACATGGTCCTTGGGAAGAGGAAAAAATCCAATATCGATATGCAAAGAGGACTGTACACAGGGGGGAAAAAAAACAAGCCAACTACATCTACAGTATGATAAGCTCTAAGTTACTTATTACTGTTCATGAAAGAAATGATTATATGAAAATATTAGTGCACAACAGCAGTCAATAAATAAATATCTTTGTATGTGACCTTGTATGTTGAATGCTATATTCAGCTCTGATCCCCTTCTCAGCAGGACCTATAACAGTACAAAGACTGTCAACAAAATTGATTAGCAGTATTTAAAAGATCTCTTATGAGGACAAATTAAATAGCCAAGAATTCATCTGCTCAGAAATAATATAGCTGAGGACAATATGAGACATGGCAACCAAATTATTATTTGGTTTATTTATTTATTAATTCAGTCATGAATGCAGCTAATAAAGTGCAGTTATTCTATATTGTTGTTGTGGTTTAAACCCAGAGAGCAACTGAGCACCACGCAGCTGCTTGCTCACTCCTCCCTCCTGGGGGGATGGAGAGGAAAAAATATAACAAAAAGCTTGGAGATTGAGATAAGGACAGAGAGGGATGACATACTAATTACGGTCATGGGCAAAAGACAGACTCGATTTTGAAAAGAAAAAAAAAAGAACATCAATTTAATTTGAACACCACCAACACTAATTTGCTCATGATTTCTCTACCTCTTCTCCCTCAGTGGCACAGGGAGCTGGGGAATGGGAGATGTGGTCAGTTCATCACATGTTGTCTTTGCTGTTCCTTCCTCCTTAGGGGAAGGACTCCTCACTCTCTTCCCCTGCTCCAGTGTGGAGTCCCTCCCATGGGAGACAGTCCTCCATGAGCTTCTTCAGCATGAGTCCTTCCCACAGGCTGCAGCTCTTCCTGAACTGTTCCTGCGTGGGTCCCTCCTGCGGGCTGCAGTTCTCCTAGCAACAGTCTGTTCCGGTGCAAGCTTCCTTCAGAGTCCCGGCCTTCTTCGGGCACAGCCACCTGCTCCAGCATGGGGTTCTCCATGGGCTGCAGGTGGGAATCTGCTCCAGCGGTAACTTCCATGGGCTGCAGGGGCACAGCCTGCCCTCTCACCATGGGCTGCAGGGGGGTCTCTGCTCGGCACACCTCCCCCTCCTCCTACTTCTTCAACTGACCTAGGTGTTTGCATAGATATTTCCCTCACAAATCCTCCTGCACATGTTCCCGATCTTAAATATGCTATCACAGAGGTGCTACCACTGTCGATAATTGTCTCAGTCTTGGCCGGAGGCAGGTCTGACTTGGAGCCGGTGGAGCTTCTAGCAGCTTCTCACAGGAGCCACCCCTGTAGCCCCTCCCCTGCTACCAAAACCCTGCCACGCACAAACCCAATACAATTGTTCAGAATATCAGAAGTTGGGGAGTCAAAGTCATCTGAAAGTAGGTAAGTAGGTTCATAGGAAAAAAAGGAAACTATTTGGTTGTCTTTTGTTTTAAATAAGACATTGACACTATGGAACTCACTCGTGAAGGATGTTTATGAAGCTGAAAGCTTACGACTTCAGGAGATAACTAAATGAATAAACCTCCAACAAGGACTACTAAAACATGGCAAAACCTCTGACATAGTTAACTACTTAGTCTCCGATGCTTAAAAATTATATTGTACTCTGTGAGAATCTCTGTATGATTGCCCTGCTATGTTGCACTTCCCTGAGTACCTTCTACAAGCAGCTTTCAGAGATAGGATACTGAGCTAGGCAAACATTGAATGTTAGCCAGAAGAGCAGTTACCATCAAACTAAAAAATGTGTAAAAAATTTAAAGAATTTAATTTTTAAATTAATATTAAATAATTCATAAAACATAAAGATGTAGGATGATAATCAAATGCAAACAAATGTAACAGCCTAATCTTTGTAAACATGGGAAAACACAAGTAGATTTGTAAGAAAAACAGAGCATGGGAAATGATAAGCAGTAAGCTTGCTCACACACTGTCTATCTCTATGTATATACAAACACCTCCCTCCCCCAACTACTATAGTCAACAAAGAAATATGTTGACTAAATGACTTAATTACTAACAGAATTATAGAATCACAGAATAGTTTGGGTTTGAAGAGACCTTAAAGATCATCTAGTTCCAACCCCCCCTGTCATGAACAGGGATACCTTTCACTAGACCAGGTTGCTCAAAGCCCCATCCAACCTGGCCTTGAACATTTCCAGGGAGGGGACTGAAGTGCTAAGGCTTGGACAACAGGCGCAAGCCAGAGCTGACCTATGGATGAATCCTGTATATTTTATAACTGATAACCATTGTGCTAGTAGGTATTGTACTAAGTGATAACAACCCACTTATGCTGGTGTAAAAAGTGCTAAAGCATTGAAATACTGCAGCCTGAACAACAGGCCCCAAGCTGAAGCTGCTAACTTAGTATGTAATCATTAACAAAGTATGTAAGCTCACTAGTGAAAGACAAAATATAATCAGTAGTGAGGAGAGAATGCATCCAACTTTCCTTTTGCAGCCTTGTTCAAGGCTGAGAACCCAAGTATTTGGCCTTGTTAGAAACTCCCTTGGTTCCCACCCTGAGTCCTGGCCAAGCTTTGGGTGGAATCCAACAGGAGAATGAAACCAGAAATTTTCCGCTCAAAACAAAGGTGCCAGCTATTCTGGCTTGTCCATCTCTGGTATATAAGGCTGGGCCCGTTTGCAGCGACTCTGGATGCCTCACCTATGGGTGGACGCACTGCGTAGGATTTCCCACTTGCCGGGACAGGCTCTCCAAATCCTCGCTGTAACCGGGGCTCCCCAGCGACTGCGGATCTGGATGATGATGATAATATATGCAAGTGGTGATTGTACCGGGTCTGGCTGAGCCAGAATTGGTTTTCCCCTGTAGCAGCCCTCATGGTGATGTGTTTTATGTTGGGAGCTGGCAGGGTGTTGATAGCACACTGGTGGTGTGGCTACTGCTGAGTAGTGCTTACACAGCACCAAGGCTCTTTCCGACATTCCAACCCCCCCCCCCCCCCCGCCCCCCCACAGTGGGATGGGGTGGGCAAGATCTTGGGAGGGGACACAACCAGGACAGCTGACCCGAACTGACCAAAGGGATATTCCATACCATATGACGTCTGCTCAGTATAAAGCTGGGAGAAAGGAGGAAGGGGGTGGGGTCACCCTTGGTCCTCCGAGGCAACCACTACGCGTATTGGAGCCCTGCTTCCTGAGAAGGCCCGACATCGCCTGTTCATGGGAAGTAGAGAATAAATCTGTTTTCTTTTTTTTTCTTCCACTCACGGACCTTTGCTTCGCTTTGCTTATATTAAAACTGCTTTTGTTTTACCCACAAGGGTTGGTTATTTTCTTTCCCCTCTTTGCCCTGTTGAGAAAAAAGGGGAAAGGGAGGGAAGTGATAGAGCGACTTGGTGGGTACCTGGCATTTAGCCAAGGTCAAACCATCACAGTGATGTATCTTTCTTAATCACTATTCTCTCTCTTGTGTAGTAATGATTTGATGCATTACCCTGTATTTTCCTGTTTGTTGCTTTAAGTGCACTATTCTGCTTTTTCTTACTGCATGTCTTCTGTATTACACTGTTACATTATTTGGTTATCACCAGTAAAATATGTCTACTCTTTTCACTCTGGTGTCTGAGTTTAATTGGTATCCTTAATATAGGAAAACAGGGACATCCACTACTTCTCTGGCAACCTGTTCCAGTGTCTCACCACTCTTACAGTAAATAATTTCTTCCTTATATCTAATCTAAATATTTCCATTTAAAACTCTTTGAGTTGAAAACCATTAACTCTCGTCCTATCACTACACTCCCTGATAAAGAGTCCTTCTACATGTTTCCTGTAGGCCCCCTTTAAGTACTGGAAGGCCTCTATAAGGTCTCCCCAGAGCCTTCTCTTCTCCAGGCTGAACAACTCCAGCTCTCTCAACCTGTCCTCATAAGGGAGGTTCTTCAGCCCCCTGATCATCTTTATGGCTCTCCTCTGGACCTGCTTGAGCAGGTCCATGTCCTTCTTAGGTTGGGGGCCCCAGAGCTGGACACAGTACTGCAGGTGGGATCTCACAAGAGTGGAGTAGAGGGGGAGAATCACCTCCCTTGACCTGTTGGCCACACTTCTCTTGATGCAGTCCAGAATGCAACTGACTTTTTGGAATACCTACTAAAGTTTTGGGGATGCAGTCCATGAACAAGTCATGTACAAACTGATATTTTTCCAGGTATTAAAAAAGGGAACCAGAAGTGAAAACTGGCTAAAAAGGTTTAGAAAGATCTAAAAAAAAACCCCAAAACAACAAGATAAGTTTTTAGTGCCTTGAGCCCGAGTTATGAAGATGTCACAGAAAGAAATCAAAATCTTATTATGAAAAAAAAAGGACATATCTTTTTGAAGCTGAGAGCTGTATGAATGATCTGGGTGTGTGAAGATGGGAGCTGACTATCTATTTTATAGGCATTGAGAAGAGGACATCAAAGTCAGAGTATTAAAGAACTTTCAGAAAAAGTTGGAAAAAAGAGGAGAGGGAAACAGAAATTAAAGTTCTTCTCTGAGGTTATTCCTACAAAATAATTCACACAGTAGAAGACAATGTGGATGTGTTCAGAAAACAAAATAGATAGTGAAAAGGATTTCAATAAGAAATGATCAAAAGTTTTGCAAAAAGAATGACTTAAAGATGAACAGGGCATATGTATTAATGTTGAGTATAAAAGAGCAGAAAAAGTGAGAAGCAAAAGAATGGGAGACATTCAGTTTAAGATGAGCTAAATTCAGTGAGGAAAAGTTCTTAGTTCCAGAGAACATCCACAATAAGACACAATGCCTTCAGTTATTTTCTTTAGGCTAATTTTAAATAGTTAGCAACAGCAGGCAAAAGAAGTTTAAATTAGTTACCTCTGAGTGACAAATTCTCCTTCCTTTCTTCATTTCAGGTCTCATAATTGTGGCAATCATGTAATTTTTGACATATGGACTATCACTGACGTTAATTTCACACTGTTTCATCTGTTTTTCAACAATACCGAAATAGCTGGAGACATTCATTGTTAATATTTTATTCTTATTTTTCCTGTAAGATACATCTGAAAAATAGGTTTTAGGTTAAATTAAATTAATATCTTAATATCAATACATATAGGAAATACTTTGTATGTTGTCACAAATGTCATTCCACAAAAGTGAAACACTGCAACATCAACAACAGCATTAGACATCCATCATTACATATGAAAATGTTTTTCTACTTAATGGTACCAACCAAATTGCTGCAAATGTATTTAAAAAGACTTGTGATCTATTTATTGAGGAAGTTTATAGTAATGCATATACACATTTCAAAGTTTATCTGTATTCCACAGGAAAAAAAAAAAAAACACCATGAGAAAAGTAAGCCTAAGAGGACCATGCTGATGTTATTTTTACTATTATATGTTCAAGAATGTTTTTTCTCTCCTTCTCTAACATTGTTCTGCATTTATGGATTTACTTCCTACTATCTACATCTATGGACAGCAAGTGCACAGCATTTTAGCTTGTTAGCCTTTATAATAATCTTAGAAAGAAAAAAACTGAAAGAATGGGAAAGGGAAGGAAAGAAATGTCTGTTAAACTATTTGAATATGTAATCTTTTATGAAGGTGGAAGAGATCTGATGTTCACTAGTTCAGTAGTCATGCTCATACCTTGTGCCATCAGAGTTTTAAGGAATTCAGCTTCCAGGGTGAAAGAAGTATTTTGTAGCAAGTATAATTTTTGAAATTTTTATTCTTGTAAGTGTCAGTACACTGAAACCACTCATTCTGATTTATACATCAGAAAGAGTACCTTTACAGAAAAGGCTATGTGATTCAAGTTGTCTGTGTAACCAGCAGCCTTCTTGTCTGATGTGAAACAGGTGTATCTGTTTCTTTGTATCTCCTAAGCAATCCCCCTTGTCTCCATCTTTCAAACAGCATTAGAAGTTAACCTCTTTATTGATTGTAATTACTGCTAGCAATGAAGTTATAGGTTTGTTGAGCGTTCCACTGACTGGTCAAGTATTCAATTGAAAGGGGTAAGGAATTCTTATTAGTATGTCAACTATTTGTGTTTTTCTGTAAGACCATGGTCAATTGATTGAAAGAAGATCAATAAAGGCCTGTGGGATTGAAAGAGTTTGCAAGGAAGTAACCAAATTGTATAAAATTGATAAAGACTCTCACTGAGTAATAGCATAAGCCTCTTTCTAGCATAAGCTCTTTCATAGCTCATCAAGAGAAAAGGATTCCTATGATAGAGATAATAAATGGATACAGCTAAAGTAACCTGTTATTGTATAGTGCAGAATGTACAGATACATCTGTTTTAAACTTTTTCTGTATTTGTTGTATTCACTCAATGCTCTGTATAAATCTTTTGAAAATACAAGATAGGAGTGAGACATCTTTGTTAAAAATCTTCCTTCTTATGCCATAGAAGATCCACTGTTTTATCCATTTGAAGTATTTTTCCTGGAAGCACTATTGAAGATTCCTCTGAGAAGAGAGTTTCTTAGGACTGTACACAAATTTAATGTCAGTTTTGACCTGAAATCATAGAACAGACAAAGGCATGGAGAATGGAGGCAAAGGCATGAGAAGAAAATCTGATCCTCCTCAGTTCATATAAAGAAACTGAAGCAGAAAGTTACAATTGTCTACTAACACTTTTTGCTTTGAGTCTCACGGGGGAAAAAAAAAAATAAAAACCAAACAAAACAAACCAAAAAAAACCCAAACAAGCCTATCTGAATCCTACCTGGATCCACCTACCTAGAAGAGGAAGGAGAATCTCTGCTGGCAGATTAGCTGATTTAGTGATTTGCACTTTAAACTAATAAACCCGAGGAGTGGAGTCCAAAGCTGTAACACCTGTCTACTCAGAAGCAAAAAGGCGGATGAGTGCACCTACAAAGTAGTGAAGAATGTCCTTGAACCCTCCAAAAAAGGTTCCACCAAAAAGGTGAGACAGTTGACAGTGCAGCTGAAGCATTTCTATACCAATGCACACAGCATGGGTAGTAAACAGGAGGAGCTGGAAGCCATGGTGTAGCTGGGAAGCTATGATTTGCTCACTCACTCCCACAAACTTGGTGGGATGAATCACATGATTGGAGCGCTGCAATTGATGACTCTGAACTAGTCGGGGGTCAAGCAAGGAAGGAGGTGTGGGGAGAGAGAGGGGTTGCCCTCTATGTAAAAAACATTGACTGACTGCACAGATATGTCTTTGAAAAACAATTATGAACAGGTTGAGACTTTATGGGTAAAAGAATAGAGTCCAAGCCAACAAAGGAAACCTTGTGGTTGGTGTTTACTGCAGGACAACTGATCAAGGGGAGCCTGTTGATGAAGTGTTCTTATTTCAACTACAGAAAGCATCATGCTTGCAGGCTCTGATCCTGCTGGGGGACTTCAACCACCCTGACATTTGCTGGAAAAGCAGCACAGCAAGCTGTAAGCAGTCCAGGAGACTCTTGGAGTGCACTGAGGATAATATTTTTAATCCCTGTACTAGACAGCCTGACCAGAAGAGACCTGTTGCTTGCCAACTCAGAAGAACTAATTAGAGACGTTAAGACTGGTGGCAGCCAGGACTGCAGTGATCATGCCCTGGCCATGAAAATGGTCAGAGGGCTAGGAACACCCCTCCTATGAAGAAAAGCCAAGACGGTAAAGGTTTTTTAGCCTGGAGAAGAGAAGGCTCTTCGGATACTTCATTTCAGTCTTTCACTATTTAAAGGGGGCTTAAAAGACAGAGGAAAAGAAACTTTTTATCAAGGACTGCCTGTAGTAACAGGAGAAGGGGTAACAGTATTAAACTGAAAGAGGGTCAATTTAGACTGGACATAAGGAAGAATTTTTTTACAATGAGGGTGGTGACACACCAGAACACTTTGCCCAGAGAAGTTGTGAATGCTCCATCATGTGATTCATCCCACCAAGTTTCAGTGACAGTGGTCACATCATAGCTTTCTAGATACACAGTGGCTTCCAGATCCTCATGTTGGCAGTGATGACATTATTTTTAAAAACTGATCACACAAAAATGTGTTTTGCTGATTAAGGATACCAATTAAACTCAGACACCAGAGTGAAAAGAGTAGGCGTATTTTACTGGTGATAACCAAATAATGTAGCAGTGTAATACAGAAAACATGCAGTAAGATAAAAGCATAATAGTGCACCTAAACCAGGAAAATACAGGGTAATGCATCAAATCATTACTACACGAGAGAGAGAGAATAGTGATTAAGAGAAATACATCACCACTTGCATATATTATCATCATCATCCAGATCCGCAGACACTGGGGAGCCCCGGTTACAGCGAGGATTTGGAGAGCCTGTTCCGGCAAGTGGGAAATCTGTTTTGCTGATCAGGGATATCAATTAAACTCAGACACCAGAGTGAAAAGAGCAGGCATATTTTACTAGAAATAACTAAATAATGTAACAGAATAATACAGAAAACATACAGTAAGAAAAGACAGAATAGTGCACTTAAACAAATAGGAAAATACAGGGTAATGCATCAAATCATTACTACTTGAGAGAGAGAGAGAATAGTGATTAAGAAAGATACATCACCACTTGCATACGTTACCATCATCCAGATTCGCAGTCGCTGGGGAGCCCCGGTTACAGCGAGGATTTGGAGAACCTTTCCCTGCAAGTGGGAAATCCTACGCGGTGCGTCCACCCGTAGGTGAGGCTTCCAAAGTCGCTGTGAGCGGGCCCAGCCTTATATACCTAAAAATCAGTAAGCCAGAATAGCTGACACCTTTGTTTTAAGCGGAAATATCTGGTTTTCATCTCAGTTAGGTTCCCCCCAGAGCCTGGCCAGGGCTTAAGGGAGAAGCTAAGGGAGTTTCCCTGCTTATCTAGTTAATTTATGAGCAAGGTCACAAGGCCAGACAACTGTTTCCGTGGCCTTGTTATCTTGCTCACACATAAAGAAATATAAGGATACATTCAGGATAGACATGTTTTATGATGTTTAAGCTATATCTTCTATGTATATTTCACTAATGACTACATGCGGAGTTAGCAGTTTCAGTTCAGGGCCTGTTGCTCAGGCTTCAGTATTCCCACCTTTTATATCAGAACAGTTGGTTTACTATAACTTAGTATAATACCTAATAGCACAATGGCTATCAGTTATAAAATGTACAGGATTCATCTATAGGTCAACTCTGGCTTGGGCTTATTGTCCAAGACTTAGCACTTCAGAAATCCTACGCAGTGCGTCCACCCATAGGTGAGGCATCCAGAGTCGCTGCAAACGGGCCCAGCCTTATATACCAGAGATGGACAAGCCAGAATAGCTGGCACCTTTGTTTTGAGCGGAAAATTTCTGGTTTCATTCTCCTGTTGGATTCCACCCAAAGCTTGGCCAGGACTCAGGGTGGGAACCAAGGGAGTTTCTAACAAGGCCAAATACTTGGGTTCTCAGCCTTGAACAAGGCTGCAAAAGGAAAGTTGGATGCATTCTCTCCTCACTACTGATTATATTTTGTCTTTCACTAGTGAGCTTACATACTTTGTTAATGATTACATACTAAGTTAGCAGCTTCAGCTTGGGGCCTGTTGTTCAGGCTGCAGTATTTCAATGCTTTAGCACTTTTTACACCAGCATAAGTGGGTTGTTATCACTTAGTACAATACCTACTAGCACAATGGTTATCAGTTATAAAATATACAGGATTCATCCATAGGTCAGCTCTGGCTTGCGCCTGTTGTCCAAGCCTTAGCACTTCAAAATGTAACCTTCCATACATAGTCATGGGACTTTCCCTGATCCAGTCTACTCTATGCAAAGTTCTTTATTCTGTATCTTTATTTTGTATCTCCAAATTTCTTATGACCATCTAGCTAGAGACTGTACTGTACTGGGACATCCATTTTTCATCCTTCCTTTTGAAAGTGTTACTTTTCTTTCTGGTGGAGAAAACCCATTAAGTTAAATCCTGTTCCTGTTTCCAAGTCCATTTATACGTGCTACACTAAAAAGCACTTACAACACAAGGAGAATAAGATGCTGGACTTCTCTCTCAAACTGAGCTATACATTTGTCTAGAATTATTCTTGTTTCCTTCCTCTGGCCTAATTAATTTTGATATTCTCTTTCTTTGTCATGCCTGACTTAACAGAGATTTAGTGAAGATTGTTTGGTACCTCTGATATTGTAATATTGTATAGCTTAGTGGTTAGGACATTTTCTAGGAAAGAAACACTTTACAAATAGAGTATCTGCACAATTATGTCTAAATATTGAAAAGATTGTTTTTCTAGGAACACTGTGAAGAAACAAAAATTCACCCCTGGAAGTGTTCTAAGAAAATCAATAAAAATAACTGCAAACAGTAACAAAGTAAAGTTCTGTGGGTTTTTTTTTTTTTTTAATTAAAAAAAAATATTTTTCAGTATCTCCAAACTCTCTTCATCACTCTGAAAATACTATTTGCACAGAAAATCCCTTCTGTATTTCATTTTTCTGTCGTATCATCTAATATTGTATAAAATTGTGAAGATGTATTGTCTGTGTTTCTTTATGGTGTTTTTTTCCAAAATATGAAGTGTAACATTGTACCATATAGCTGAATTGATGGATTCAGATTAGAATCAGAGAAAATGCACTTACTTGAACAAGCCAGTAATTACGCTGAATCATGTAATGTGTCTCTAGAGCCACTCTGTTCTAGTTTGCTTAAAGAGCAGCTGACTCTGAAAGCATTCTGTTTACAAGCCATTCTGTTTCCATATTATATATTTTTCAATATTTATCTTCCATTGTTCTTTACTACTAGGAACATTTGCATGAAAACAGTATCTGTGTTTTTCAGGAGTACATCTGCTACCACTGCTTATTCTCAGCCCAGAGTCATAAACCAGTGTTTATGACATCACCCTAACATTTAGAAGAACCAGATGAATTGTCATTAAAAACAAAGTGAAAACACCCTCAGATTCTGTCTTCAGATGTGGTTTAAAAGGAGAAACTAATGGACTCTCACTCACAAAAGCTTTTTTCTTACAAATGCACATAACAATGCACAGCCAGGAAAACAGTAAGAAGAATCAGCAACTCCTTTAAAAGGTATGAAAGGTACTCTAGGGAGCTAAGGAACTAGATTGCAGAAAGTGGATTTTGCTATGGTAACACCACCTACACCTCTTAAATTCTCTAATGTCACCAACACCTATGCTGATTTTACTTAATTGTATGAATTCCTTACTCAGACAAATTCTCACATCAAGTAGGATACCAGGAAAGATACTGTCACAGCTTTGAGGAGACAGGAGAATTTGTACTCCAGACAAGGTCCTCTCACTTAAATCATACTTCTACAGCTGGCTTTGGCAGAACACAGATTTATGTTTGGATTCAGAGTATTTCAGATCATTGCTAATGAACTAGAATCGGCATTCCAGATGCTGATAGAAACATTTGAATAAAACCACTTTTTTTTTTTTTTTTATATATTACAAAAAAACAAAAAAACAAAAACAGAAAGGAAAAAAAGAAAGAAATTCAAAGTAGTTGTCTAAACTCTTTCTCTGCTTGACACAGAGGGCCAGTACCTGCAGAGGACAATTACCCACTACAATAACCTATCTTTTTCTGCTGTCTACCACAGAAACATAGATGACTAGCTTAGGGATCTTAACTTTTAGTTAACTGGTGCCTGGTGACGGAAGTCACATTCCAAGTCATAAATACAAAATGTAGTCTGGGAAATAGAGTTGTTTTTCACTATTTCCATGATGCCAGCAAAACAGCTGTGTGTACATATATTGTGGGCCAAGGGATTGCAGCTGTACATAGACAAGTCTAGAGAGCATGCAAGTTTGTGGGTAAACACATAAATAATGTTAGGCAGAAGGCTAACACATTGGTGATTTCTTTGTCATGGCTGCTTTCCATGCATTTATATTGATGAGGAACTGAACATTAAAATCCCTGGAATATTTAGACTGAATTATTTAAATTTTATTAAAATGATAGGGTGCCTCAAACAATAGCAATTTGATTGCTTCCTGTCCATGTTCCGTGGTTTTCATTCTCCAATTAGATTACAATTTCATCTGGATTAAGAGGATGAAACATGGCCAAGGACTCCTATAATTAATGCAGTTTCCTACTTGTCCACACGCAAAAATCATTATTCATCACAGCAAATGTAGTCCAGCTAGCAAATGTGCAGGGAAAAGCAACCTGGGAGAATGATAGTATGAAGTTTTAAATCTACAAACCATATTAGGTATTCAGGAAACATTTCTAAAACTAAATTCTATGAGGACTCATTATTTTTTACTTCTGAAATATTTTTGCATTCAGATGTCTTAGAACAAATTACAATCTACTGAGATTTTTTCAACCATCATGGTTCACTTTATCAAACTAAAATTTAAGTCCACATTGAGGGTGTGCTCTTAACCGTGAACAGTTCCATTGCTGTTGACCAGTCTGAAGGAGGATTGTAAAGGGTAACTTAAAGTTGCTTTCATTTGTTTTCATTTCATCTTTTTCTTTTGTGTTTTCAGCTGTCTTCACTTTTTTCTTCCCTCTCTTCTCCATCTCTTGTAACTTGGTCTGCCTGGTTTCTCAGTGCCTTGATGTTACCTGCAGTTTTGGGGAGGTGATTCCAAGGGGTTTTGCTGCTAGCATTTCAGAGGGAAACATGGAAGGAACTAGGTACTAAAATGTATGGAAACCCCAGGGAAACCTTGATGTATTGTAGAGAACTTATGAGGACTTTCTATCATTGAGTGATTAAATGAAATTTCTGACGGGTACTTATTCACAACAAAAACCAACTAATAGCCTTTGTCACATGTCAAAATTCTTTAAAGCCTTTCTTTACCAAACTTAAGTTGCACCCTCTGCAATATATGATCGGCATTTCTGCCCTGTAACTACATTAAAAAAAAAAAAAAAAAAGAAAAAGAAAGTAAGTTCTGGGTTTAAGGACAAGAATTTCTACAGCAGTCCTTCATGTAAATGTTAGAGATTGATTTCTATCAGTGTTCCAACCACTTAAATTGTATTAGTTTATACTCTTGAAAACAAAGAAAAAGCAGCTCCCTCAATACTTTGTCTGTTATTGTTTATGTGTTTATTTGTGTCGTCATCCAAAAAATTGCTAAGCACATTGCTTTGTGTCCAGATTTTGTCTTTCTCCAGGCACATGACCTAATAGACCTCCTCTTTCATTTCAGGTTCAGAACTGACAGCTCCATCAAAAAGATTTTCTAAAAGAGATTAATGACTCCCATGAATCCACAGTGGACACCTGAACTTCTTTAGTTCTCTTTTTCTTTATCTATAGTAACGGATACTTTCTTTTACATACTAATTAAAAATTATGTTTTAGCCACTGCGTTACTGGCTTTTGAGAGTTCTGAATTTTGATCTCATATTAATGAGAAATTTTTGTGTGTTATATAAGGTCCTATCCAATTATTACTTTGCTTACTAGACCAAGTTTTTATCGGCCCATATTGAACACACGCTTATTATAGAGAGATAAGTTTCCTTCCCACATGTAAGCTGCAGGTAGCTTCAATTATTAACTCTAATTTTGGGCTCATGAGATCTAGATTTTAGTTAATTTGCAGCATCTTTGTAGCACTTACTTGACACAAAAGATTTCTAAGCAGTCTCAAATGTTTCAGTTAAAATGTTAGGATGTTTTAGAGTCTCAGGAAATTTCTCTGCTTCTTAGCCTTCAAATAAAACATTTGAAAATGTCTAATAATAATACATACATATCATTTACTCTCAGATTTATTTTTTTATATAGTACACAATAAGACTTTTATATAATACAGTTCTATACTTATATATCATGTTGACATAATTAGAATGTATATTTTGCAAAATAAATACTATGGAATGGTGTATGTATTTCATAAAAAATATATATTTAATAGATTTTACCAAATTTTTTATTTTCATTAAATGGATTTTGTAATGGGAAACATGTTCCATTAACTCTTTTTTAATCAATTCTCAATAGAGAATTTTCCTCAAAATTCTTTGGTGACACATTTTCCCTCATCCTATTTCTGTGCTCCTGTTTCTCTGATTTCCTAATACAAAGTGGGAACACTTTCTGTTCTACTAATATTTGCCAATCATAAGAGCCATTTAGGCCTCTGTAATACTGTGCCATTTGAACTTAACTGACCCCAGACATGAGAGTTCACATTTCTTTCCTAAAACCCTTAATTTCTCAAAGTCTCCAAATATATTGGAGATATCACAACAAGATTTTTTTATGTGATCAAAAGGAAACTGTAATTTAAAATTATGCAAGATTTAACTGATCTTCTGCATGATTATTCTAATGTATTTGCTGGATAACAATACTTCCTGGCAATGGGGACAGGAAAGTGCTAATTTAACACACGTTATCTGGCAGTGTCCTTTTATTTAAAATGTTAGAAATAGTATGGTATCATAAGTCATCACATGACTCATTATTGCTATATTTTACGTAAATGTGTGTGAATGTAGTCTTCTATTAAATGGATTTTGATTGCCCTTAGCTCTGCAAAAAGTTGAGTCCTTTGAATGTAAGAAAGTGTAATCATGTTTCTCTAAAAAATTGAATACTGACACATTGTATAACATCTAATTTATAAAATTTAATTTAAGAATCAAGGATATAGAGAAAATTAGTTGCCTTAACATGCTCCTTCTTTGTTTATTCAGGTTCAGAATTTAAAAGCAACATATATGAAACAGAACTTGTACATAGTCTTGTTAATGCAGTGCTGCAGGAATAGGAAACCTTGTTTGCTTGAGTTTTTGTAGCTTCTCTGAATTTTAACCCATTGTTGCACACATACTCTATAGCAGTTTGTCAAAAGCTTTTTAAAATAAAATTTAAACCCAAGGTTGTGATACTATCAATCACACTGAGTAACACTTTATGTCATAGTCAGTCTCACTTAAATGTATTTAAATAGATTAATTATGTAGAAAAGCAGCAGAATCTAGTACTCTATGAGCTGTCAGTTTCCATATTTATCTATTTCCCCTTCAATCATAATCTTATTAATGGCCAGTTGCAATCAAGCTTACGTGTCCTTTAAAAAAAAAAAAAAGTCCTCTCCATTCCACTCTCCTCACCTCCACTCCCCTTTCTGCTTTGTTTTGTTTTGCTTTGCTTTCTTTTCCTCAGAATGTTTCTTATTGACTTATAATGCTTATGAATTCAGTCTTTTTGGTGGACCAGTGAGCATGAGAAAGAAACTATCCTTAGCTTTCCAAGAGAATCAAACAAATCCATTACAAGTGGGTGTTTCTCCATTCTCCACTTTGCAAGATTGGATCTGAGGGCAATGGAAGTGGTGAAGTTTCATTTTTGGAAGTCAGAATATCAAACAGAACAGAGTTCTAGGAATCAACAGATCCATTAAAACTAATCTGTGGATAGCAAAGTGAGCTCTGAGCAGACTTTGATGCTTGGAGTGGAAAAACAAACAGACAAACAAACAAAACCAGGAATGCTACCATGTCTCCTTATGCTTTTGACTGCAGCACAATTTACTGTAATGCAAATGTTTCCTGTTCCACAGCAATATGAATTCATAAGATGACCAACCTACTTCCCATGCCATCTTTTCCTTGTTTTTTTCCAAGAATGTATATAAAACAAATTTGAAGCAGTACCACTAAAAAGAGGTACCAAGTCAGATCATAAATTATCTTGTCAGAGGTTTTTTTTCTTCCCCACCAGAGGGAGTGGAAAAAATCTTTTCCCTTTAGCTCTGCTACTTGTAATACGTCTCTATCAAAAATTAAAGGTTCAAAACAGTGTAAGAAAAGAATACAATGTATATCCTTTTACATATTCTTGTACAGATTTTGGTTTCATCTTCCTCAGAATTTGACACTTCAGTGGTTTTTTAAACAAAGGAGAAGGCTTGTTTATGCAGTCACTCAATTTTATGTCTAAGATTTATAGGATTAAGATTTATATATATGTTAGATATATTTTCCTTTTATAAGACTACTTATCACTTCTTTTGGTGCCTAGGAAATTTTCCACATTAATATAAAATCTATATGAAATTAATCTTTGCTACCTTTCTCCAGTGACCTACAGAGGTATTGTATTAAATTCTTGATGTTTTTTTCAGGAAGGCAATGTTTCCTGAACAACATGGCAGATTTTAATTTAGTGAGAATTTCTGGATTCTAGTTTATAATTTTCTACCCATATTTGTACTTAAACAACATTTTAGGTAACATATTATTATTGACTGGTTAGTCCTTCCCAAAATATGAAGATATTTTATTAAGCCAGCTGGGAAAATCTTTGTCCAAACATTTGTCATCTTGCATCTGGGCTATTATAAACATCTCTTGGCCAGCCTTCCTACCTCATCTATTTCCCATTTATATTCCATTTAAAACATACCAGCATGGTTGATATTTTCCACACCTCACAACTCCCATTTTATACTCTTATGCAGTCAATTAAACTTCTAGCCTTGGGATAAAATTTAAACTTATATTATTTGCACTATAATATTTTTTTTTTAATAATTTGATTTATGTTTCTAATTCTTGGTCATGGAATTCTGGGTTGGGCATTTTTCTTGCTATACCATCTGTACCCTGTTTAATTTCTGGGTACAGGACATTTTCACATCTGGCATCTAGATAATGACAAGCTTTTGCACATAATTTCTGCTCCGGTGAATTTCAGCACTTTTAAGGAAAGATATAAATGCTTTTTTTTTTTTTCTTTACTAGCTATTTTTGCTTAATGTTGTATGTAACACTGTAGCTGAGGTTTATATAAAGTGACTATGATGAGAGTTTCCATAATCTGTAAAAAATCCACCGCAATTAGAGCAAGTTTTGAATTTAAACAAAGGAAGGTAAATAATTAGCATCTTGCCTGGATAACTGTATTTTGTATATGCACATTTTGCATTTTGTATTTTCTATACTTACATACATATGAAGAGTATGTACTGCTTGAAATAAATATTTATACAATGAACAACATCAGATGAATATAGCAAATATCTTTTCTCTTCTTAGGTTCTTAACTTTGCATATTAGCTGGGAAATGGTTGTCCAATAATGATACCATGTTTTCATTCTGTCACATGATCAACCATAAAATATTCTTTCAATCTCATCCAGAATATTGACTCTTGTGATGATCTTGATAGAGCAGTCATGCCTGTTTCTTTTAAGGTTTCTCACTAGCTGCCACCATAAAAAAAGTTAAGACCTTAAAGAAAAAGAAACTACTATAGGTTCTTCCATTGCTTTTATATGGATTGGTGTTCTCCCATTCTTTATTGAAAAATATGTTAATTCTGGTGTTCTTTATAAGAACAAAACAAAATAATTTTTTCTGTACTATATATGAACATTCTCTAATGTTTCCTGTGTTTAGTCTCAAGGTTTATGGATTAAAAAAAACAAACAAACAACAAACCAGCAAAAAGTCACTGTACTAACTCATCATCTACAAAAAATTTTTGGTCTCTGAAATGCTTTGGGATTCTTTGAGCTGAATTGTAGCTACAGCAATGTATGGCTATTATTGTGTATGACATTCAAACACACATCAATCATAAACAGTCGTAAATCCAAATACTTGAACAATATAAAAATTGTCCAGTAGCACACAAAAACCGAGCTGCTGAGTCCTGAAGTTTTAAAGTCACTTCCACTCCCTATTTTTTTAACTAAAAATGGTTTAAAAAGTACTTAAGAATCTTTTTTTTTTTCTGACTGAAAAGTTGCAGCTGTCAGGTGTAGGCGAACTGCAGAAGTTACTTAAAAGGTGAAACATGATAGGTGGTGAGTCCGTAGATGTTGTGCTAGAGATGCTGTTGTCACTGTAGTGTGCTGATTTTGGCTGGGATACAGTTAATTTTCTTCATAGTAGCTACTATGGGACTATGTTTTAGACTTGTGCTGAAAACAGCATTGATAATACAGAGATGTTTTTGTTATTGCTGAGCAGTGCTTACACAGAGTCAAGGCTTTTTCTGCTTCTCACAGCCCCCTGTCTATGAGTAGAATGCACAAGAAGTTGGGAAGTGCACAAGAAGTTGGTAGGGGACACAGCCGGGACAACTGACCCCAACTGACCAAAGGGATATGCCATACCATATGATGTCATGCTCAGTATATAAAGCTGGGGGAAGAAGCACAGAGGAACATTTGGAGTTATGGCATTTGTCTGCCCAAGTAACAGTTATGCGTGATGGAGCCCTGCTTTCCTGGAAGTGGCTGAACATCTGCCTGCCCAATGGGAAGCAGTGAATGAATCCCTTATTTTGCTTTGCTTGTGCACTCAGCTTTTTATTTACCTATTAAAGGTCTTTGCCTCAACCCATTGTAATCAATATAATATGCACATTATAGTAGAAATACCTCTAATCTAGAAACAATATATATTTGCATCAGTGCAGTTCAGTACTGCAGAATATTACATGTTAAGGAATGTTATCTCTAATGACTGTAGTCAAAATTTCATTATGAACTCTGTTTTTCACATAATTGTATGTGTAACTATCTGGGAAAAAAATTTCTGATACAGACATTGAAAATGCATATAAAATATTCTGATTAATTAATAATTTTCACCCATCTTGCTCAGTGTTACACAATCAGACCCTACAAGAAAAGAACAGAGAAACAAATTATTTCCATATCTTCTTAAGTAGATCCCTAAGTAGTTCCCTTACTTCCCTTAGTTCCCTAGTTTCCTTGGTTTCTGTAGTTTTTAATGACTGGGGGGGCTGCCACCCATAATTGTTTTATTCTTTGTTTTTTCATCTGTATATCTGTCTTCATCTGTTATTTGTAGGGCCTTGTAGATGGAGGCAATCTTTTCATTCTGTCTTCATGCAATGGATACAAACTCCAGTTGTAATTCAGACTTGTCCATCTAATGGACTTGCTGTCCCTAATATTTGCTCAACAGATTACCATAGCTCTGGCTGCACCTGGAATAGGGTACTTTAGCATACTTAACATTTTAAGACATAGACAGACACTTGGCCATGCTGTCCAGAAAGAATATGCACCATCTCTCTCTCTAAGCATGTCTATCCCTAAATGTACAAGGTATATTTTGAGGCCAGTCTCTTGCTGAGCTAATAGCTAGGAAGGTGGGTAGTAATTGCATGGGTCATGCGGTAAAGCACATTAAGCCGACTCCTAAATCAACTCATCCTCCTGTAGCTTGATCTAGCCTTTGTGAACAGTTTTCTAACTGGTGAGTGGTCTCTTAACTCATGCTTGGCATTCATAAATGTTGTTGAATCTATTTCAGTAGAATTTATCCTCCACTGTCTTGAATGGAAAAGAGAAGTTGTCAGACTCCCTAATTTGAAGAAAAATAATGCTTGAGGATACACTTCAAATTAGATCTCATCCCACGACCCAGCTGTTGCGACTGGAAAGCCTTTTCCTTCTGAGTATTTCCTGGCATGAGAACTTTGCCCTCACAGACAGTCAATTATCCACTGCCACTAGTCTGAAAGTTATTTAATTATTTATATACTTGTATTTGTGCAAATGTGGAGATACTGAAACTATTATACAACTTATTTGAACTCTGATGTAATATAATATAATATAATAAAATGAGAGAAAAGTGGATTTTTTTGAAAATGAACACATGAATTACTAAACAATAGGAGTTTAAAAATATCCAAGAAGTGATCATGATGATTTAACTCTTAAGGCAAATTTCAATCAGTCTGGATTCCTTCGTGTCAGATGCTTTACTGCAACTAACTAATTATAATCCTTATGCCCCCAAATTTAAAAAAGTCCTCAGAGTTTTCAGATGTGATTGACCAGGCAACATATATACAGAGAGAGAGATATATACTTATGCATATAATATTTATATACTTATGTGTATAACATTTAAAAATACAACTGATCATACAAATGGTTTTGTTTTTCTGTTTGTCAAAAATAGTGGCTTTGTCTAATCTCATTAAGATCAAAGTAGTAAAGGCTGATAAAGACTCAGCATCTCTGATTAAGATCAGGTTTTCTAAAAAATCATCTCCAATTTAAAACTCAAATTAATTGGCTGGATTGTCAAAAGAGATTGCATTAGAAGAGTGAGTAATGAATGATTGGAGCTGTTGAGTATGCCCTTCATTTCTTGTCTGTAGAAGACAAAATGTATATTTTTAAAAAATTGTTTCCAGTTGTAGAGGATGAGTACTTAAAAATCTGGCCTTGAGGTCTTCTCAAAATCTGGCTGTAATTGTGAAGCTGAAACAACCCTCTCAAATCATAGCTACTCAAAGTGTCAGAAATATTCTGAATCTGTCTGGGTTTTATAACTTTGTCAATCAAGCCTATCACTAAATAAAATGTCAGATGCTGAGCTTGTCTATTTATTGCCAATAAAGTTAGAACTGTAACTTTGACAATGTGCTTGGAAATTCATAATTTTACATCTTCCTGTTAACTCTTCCAAGAAGACTTGCAAAGTATAGTCATGGTTTGCACTTGGAATAAAGTAATTTCCTCCTTTTAAAATGAGATGTGATTTCTGAATGTTATAACAAAAATAACAATGAATAACTCTCCTTGAAGCTCTAGTATTATATATTATGGCAGAAGGAAAAGATGAAATTAAAAACAATTTTTGCAAAGTCTTAGAACCCAAGCAAGCAAAAATAACTGGAATAGTAATCTTTACCATTCCAAATGTTAATTGTTTAAACTTTCAGAAATTTCATGTAGATATTTGAATACTCCTTTCTTTTTACACAGTTCTCCAATGGTTCAAATTAAATGTGAGCTCGTAAAGGAGTGCAATGGTGTTGTGGTTCAGGATCTCACTTAACATATAGGAGAGGTATATCTGTCTAGTTCTTTGCTTCTCTTTACACGTCCTAAAATCTTATCCTTCAACAAAGATGACCAAGCCAATGCACATGATTAAAAATCGTATCTCATTAAGCCCTACACAATGGTATGATTACACTTTCCATATTTACGGATGATACACCTTCTCATAGGACATTAGCTTATGGAGACATTCTTAGAATAGAATCATAGAATCATTTAGATTGGAAAAGACCTTTAAAATCATTGAGTCCAACCGTAAACCTAACACTGCCAAGTCCACCACTAAACCATGACCCTAAGCACCACTTCTGCACATCTTTTGAATACCTCCAGGGATGGTGACTCAAGCACTTCCCTGGGTAAGCAGACAACATATTGCAGGGAAAGACAAGAATCTGACAAAAATCACCTTCCCCCTCCATGAAATGAGTGTGTCACTAGAACTAAGAAGGATGAAAAAAGAAAAGGGAAAAAAACCAAACATGTAGAAGTATGTGAGAACTCTTGAATCCCACAACTACTTCAGGCCGGATGCTCTAAGATGCCAAGTACTTGGCAAAGACAACACTCAGGTAAGCAAGATGTTATTCTGCATTCATAGCAGAACATTCAGAGTTTTGTATTCTTAGTTTATAAACTTCCGGGGACTGAGATTACAGAGCTATAAATTATTACCATGGAACCCCTAGAAATCCACTCTCTTCTATCGTTTTAACTGTCACACGAGCAACTGAAGTACCCAGCTGGAGACAACATACACATTTTTGTTATAACAGAAAGCCTAAAGCTCATGACACTACATTTCAGACCATTTTATTTTGTCACATCTCTGTTGCCTCAATATTTCAGATCATCTAATTATTTCTGTATGGTATCCTGATCCTCCTTTGTTTGCAATGTTCTCTTAAATTAAATACAGTAAGTCCTTAATCATTTGATGTTTAGCATCTGACACATTGACTATTAGCAATTTTTGTTACAAAGCTTTGACTTTTTGTTTAAAGTTGTTTAAATAACAGTTCCATTACCTAATGTGGATTCATACCTGGCTTTTAATTCACTCTCTTTATCGAAAAATTTACCCAAATTTGTAATTTTTTGGGTGTACGTTGAATGATGTCTAAGGCAGCAAATGTCTTATAATAGCTCTCTTCAAGTTGTAGAAAGAAGTCCAACTTTGGGGCTCTCATTTGAGTTGATTAAGTAGTAGAGAATCTGCTGCCCAAATTACTTGTTGAACATTTTTTTTTTTATTTCTGTTGTACATAGGATTATATTCATCTTTATTTGGGAAAAGAAAGGAGTATTCTTTCAAGTATTCAGGAAAGCATTCTCCAGTTCACAGGAAAAAAATGGAAAAACTACATATCCAGTAAAAGATAGGCATTATACAACTTCCTGTGATAAATATGTTAGCACGTATGTATGCATTTATTCTTTGTTCCATTTCTATGTTCTCACAGAGATATTAAACTGGATTCATAAATTAGTGTGATATGCAAAAACATTTTTATATATTGCTTTGCAACTCCTAATAGCTGAGCTAGCTCTGACTGTGTTGGTATGTCCTCAAGGCCCAGTGTGGAGCAGTGGGAAGGGACTAACTCACATCACCAGAATAATATAGCTATGGTATATATAATGGTATGTCAGTGTATTGAAACTTTCAATCTTTCAACAAAGGTTCATATTTCCACACATATAAGACATAACTAATTCAAAATATAAATATTATCAATACCCTTGAGATTATGTATATTACAGTATGAACCCTACTGCAAAATTTCTTTTTTTTCCCCACACCTTTCCTGCCCAATAACCTCTCCCCTTAATCCCCATCATTTTTTATCTTCCTTAAAAAATTCCTACATTTGAGTCCACTCTGTTTTTGCTTCTAAGTAGGTGTAATTACCATAGGGTGCCAGACTTACTTTTCATTTCTGATGCTTTTCAAAGACTGTAGGCTATGTGAGGTACAATATATATATATCTCATCTGAGTGGGTTGCATGCAATGCTTCCTTGATTTGGCTGTACTCTTTCCTGTGAGGAACTATCATATGCTTTACCTGTAGAGAGGTTAAATTACTTTTATATAATCTGGAAGTCTCTATGTCATGCTCCAAACCTTAAGAGAGACTCCCTCTGTGGCCATCTATGAACAATGTGGCAGCTTATATAACTCTAGCCTTTGATGCTGATACTGGGGTGGGGGGCAGGAAATATCAGGGAGAGGAGAAAGAGGAACAAATAATATGGATGAAAAAAATAAAATGTGTATTTTCACCAGACTATAGCATTTTCATGGGTAAAAATCAGTACTTTTCCACATACAAGCTGCATGTCTGAATGCTGGGAAAGGGTGGTTTAAAGAAGCACCATCTGAGGGGTGAGAGGTAATTACAGAATGGGAAAGAATGAACACAAAGAAGTGCAATCATGCAAAGGAGAATATGCCACGGAGCATGTGTAAGAAGTTCCCATGAAACCTCTGCTGGGGCAGGTGGGCTCTCCCCTACTCAGTTGTTTAGCTGACGGCTCATATCTTTCAGGAGAAGCATTTAATTTCTGAACACAGCCTTCTCAGTGGGGCTGGGATTTTAAACTTACTGTGTAATGGAGTGTATTACCATTTACCATATGATGAGATGGCCTTGTCTGTCAGCCAGGGAGCTGCTTAATGTTATATATGGGTCAAATGAGCCAAAAAAAGAGAGAGGGAAAAAAAAAATCAAGAACCTTGAGCCCTCTAGCAAGAGGGGAAACTTCCCCTATGGCAAGCCGCCAGGTCATTTTTTGAAAGATCCATTTTCTCGTGGAAATTGATTGAGTAGCACTAAATAACTTAAGATAAAGGAATTCTAAGAGCAGGGGGATTTCTGCTGAATCAGCCATTGAAGTGATCATAGTAGCAGGTGGTGTTCTTTTGGCAGAAATAATTTTTTATTGTTTGCAAATGCATTTATTTGCATGAAAAAAATGGCTATTCTCCAAACATAACAGAGTGTTAAAGCTTTTCCTTGTGAATATTTGTACAAAATAAATGAGGGAACATTATAAAAACTAAATCAATCAGATGTTCAGAATTTGACTCGCTGTTCCCAAACACAGCTTTGCAGTGGTTGAATTGATCCATTGGAGCTGTAACATTATTTGCAAAGCTTACATAACATCTGGCTATATAAAAGCAGATAAATATCCAAGCTAAAAATGCAGATATTTGTTGAACTAATCTTATGTCTCATCTTGATTCAGTGAAGGTGTTTATTTTTCAGCAACTTTGAACAGAAAAGCAAAATAGTAAGTTCCATTTCAGTCATTGAAGTAACCATGAAATGTACCATATAGACAAGATGACAATTGTTCCCATTCTTCCTAACATTGGTCTTCTAGATGATAATTGTTTAAATCCAAGCTAATTATCCTAGAATACTTTTATGATCCATATTAAGCAGAATGGATCTTTGAAAAACTGTTCAGCTTGGATATCTGAATGGATAGTCATGTATTGCACTCCATTGTCTTAAAAGGAGCCTGGCTGATGGATTTAACTGTAAGCCACCTGTCTGACACTTAAATTAAGTTACATTAATTCTACCCATCCACTATACAAGCCATTATTCTGATAAACATATAGAAACACTGAAGTTTGATTAAAAATAAAAATTAAAAAAAAAAAAAAAAACAAGTGAAGACCTTTTCCATCAGTGACATGGTCAGCCTATTTTTAGTCAGTAGTCTCACTAACTGTATACTAAACAACAGCTTTCCCCAACAGAAGCTGCACATTCAAAGACTATTTATTTCCAGATGAGTGCAGTACATGTGGAAATTATCCCTTTGAATCTGGTTATTACCTCCTTTTAACTAAATCTGAGAACCACAGAGATTAAATTAATGCCTAGGGTTTCTACAGCTAAACTGGCAGACCTACATTTAAGATTAATTTGATTCTTATCTATAACTTATTCGCTTGTATGTACTGCTTTTAAAAGCAGATGCATGGTTAGATGCAAGATCTGCAACAAGAAGTTGACTAAAGGTCTGTGTGTGACTGTTAAAAGATGTCCACTCATATTATTGCATCTTATTTTTATGATAGGAGCTGCATAGACTTATAGTTTTGTCTCATGTATGGTTTTGCTGCAGGTACAAATCAGCCCTTAAAACCACGTTGTACGTAGATCTAAAAATAACTGTAGACAGGAAAGAGGCCCTGGAGAAATCTGAAACAGACATGAAACAGGAACAAAGTAAATGGTACTTGCTGTTCTGCCATGGATGTTTACCTAAAAAGACAGCAGCTGCTGTTTGCATCATCCAGATCTGATTTAATCAGGTCAATAATCAACTGTCCTGAAGTTCGCAGTAAGCATAATGCTGTGAATCCTCACCATCTTAATTCTTACTCTTAAGATTTTCTTATTAAAGCCAAAGTATGCCTCAAGAGAGAAATTTCTGGAATATTTCTATGAACAATGGTGAATTTTCAATATCAAAGATGAACCAGAAGTTTCAGCCTTCCAATCAGTCCCACTGATCCTAAATCCATATCCATAAGTGTCCTGTGGTATTAGGTTTTCTCTTGTCAGTCTCCTGTTTTCTTGACAGCTGCTGTGATTTGCTTTCAGCGAGACTATGTTAGCATTTCGCCAGTAATTTTATGTCATCTGGAGATTCTCTGATAGGAAAAAAAATCTTTCCTTTTATACTGCACTAACATAATGGGAAAAAGTGCTCAGGAAAGTCCCCAGGGTCTAACCCACAAATGGTGACTGTCTGTATTGTTTCCATAATGTAAGGTAGCTTTCTGTACTGTTAGGTGTACAGGCTATCTTTTGATTTTTTTTGTTGTTGTTGATTTGTTGTTTCTTTTTTTTTCCTCTTTCTTATGTTTTACGTTTGAAACATCAGGAATCTCATGTCTTCATATGATCTTTTTATTACAGAAACCTGCTCAGATCAGCTGACTAAAACCAGTTCTGACACACAAACCTGTAACTTTTGCTGCCACGTTCCCTCTTCTCCGCTCTGCTCAGCAAAGGCAGGAGGTAGTTGGTGTTAAGTGGCCTCTCTCTCTGTAGTAAGTGTAACTGATGGGCAAGACAGAGTTATAGCTCATGTTACAGCCCTTCAGAATGTCTTACTTGGGTTCTCTGAAGAGCTTAAGCAGAGCTGCCAATAAAGGGACGGGACTGACAGTTTGATATGCTAGTGGCTCAGCTGGTGTTCTATAGGACAACCTCATCCGACTTGGCTTCTCAGAAAAATGCAGAATTTGATAATCATAATGTAGAAAATAAGCAATAATAATAAAAATAATAATAAAAACACCCCAGCCCCACAAAGACAACTTGAGACGTTCACATATATTTTAAAGAACTAGAAAACTGTAAAACCTTTCTTCATGCCTTTGTCTTAGTGTTCATTATGAAATGTAGATTTATGGAGCTGTAGAATGGCTTATTGAAGATTCTACACAACTGTGTAAAAAATATAATTTTGTGAATGGCTCAGTTATTTGGAAGCCTGTATTAATAGTGGGGAAATAATTAGTTCTGGTCATAAACTAGAAAAGAAAGCATAATCAGTCTGTCATTTTAATCATCAATTCTATTATCTTGAATTTAATAAATGGTGTCAAATTAAGAAAGTTGCCCAATATGACAAAATACAAGTTTGGGGGATGTTATCATACAACTGAGATATACCGCTCCTGTTTAATATTTTACAAGCCATCTTTATTATTCTCTCACACGACATCAGAACAAATCTGCATCTGTTAAGGTGAATTTTATTTGTAATACTTGAGTCTAACTATTCCCTTGTTCTTTTCTTGTATTGAAAAAATGATCCATTACAGAACACATGGCAAATACTTATTAAGATTTATTTTATTTTTTATTGTCTTTGCAACATTTTCTTTTTAGCTCTGGTTATAAAACCTCAAATCTTCTTCAGTTTGGAACTTGACATCTACCAATAAAAGGGCAAAATGAAATACAAGCTAACAAAGAATAAGGTTTATGTTAGCTTATGTTTTCTGAAAAATCACACAACAGCAAATATTCAAGGCACCACAAAATTTCCAAGCCATATAATTCAATTGTAATCATTCTGAAGCAATAGACAAAGTGATTGATCTATATGTATGTAGGAATATACAGTAGCTTTTGAAGAAAAAATACACACAGAAATGAACATTCTGATCATAAGAAGACAATTATATGTTAATATATATGTGTGAACACTTCAAAGCTTGATTACTTTTGATTTTCAGAACTAATTGCTTAAACTGCAGTTTACAGCAGATATGGAAACTACCTAATATGCCCCAGAGAAGTATTGATATGATGTGGATGTTCATATACTCTGACGTGAGCTAGTTTAGTCCTCTAGTTAAAGAAAAAAAGAAATAATGTGAGTTCAGAAGCATAAATTCCTTATATAGTCAATGTAGAAAGGTTGGCATCTGCAAATGGCCAAATAAAATCATTTGCTTCTGAAGAGAGATGTCCAGATTGAAGCTGCCAAAATTAGAAGCCATTATAAAATGTGTATGCTTCTGATTTTATAGTATTGGGTTAATTTTATACTTTTGTCACAAAGTTCACAAAGGTGTTTGTTTGGCTTTTTTCTTCCTAAGTGTTCGGTATTTATATTTCGCATCTAGGACTTCTGGAAGTAATTTATTGTGTTGACTCTAGTGTTGACTTCATTAGTGTTGCAATGAGCAAGCCAGATAACAAAGTACCTGACTAATTATGACTGTAAATTATCATGAGCAGAAAATTGAAACTGCTTCCCAAAATCAAGCTCTAAGGAAAACAAGGAGTATAGAATTTTTATAAGTGCTTTTCAGTATTGTATGTGTTTGTTGTTTAACTAGTCCACAGTAGTCAGAAAACTCACAATAGTCAAAAAGCTATCTGTGAGAATCAAAATACCTACCCAGAAGTTAAACTTTTTCACAGTGTCTCAAGCACTGAAGTTACTCAAAACAGAGCACTGAAAAAAGAAAGAAAAGTTATGATTCTACCAGAAACTGCAGAACATGTTAAGCATTAGAAACAGAAGAAATTAAAATTCTGATGCTTCATTCTTTTTTAGGTAGATCTTAATGAGAACAGAAAATAGCACAACATTAATCCATTCTTGTGACAAATGTTGCAACATAAATGGGAACTGTTAGAAACTGATCTGTCCTTGTTATTGTCTTCTTGTAATGCCACGATCCTCCGTAGTTGCCCGAGTGCAAAGTCATACAAACTATTAGCTTTCAAATCAAATTGTACTGTTGGCAGTGGGTCCAGTAAACTGAAACTGCAATTTCTATTTCACTAAAAATAGGCAAATAATGAGATACAATGTGCTGAGCCATTTGAATTCAGTCAACAGTAATAGATAGCTCATAGTTAAGTAGAGGGCTGACTTTAACTCTTGGGTATTTTTTGATTTCAGGGCTGATTCTTCCACAGAGGTTGTGTGTATGTCACTATATATTTGGAAGCTTTGAGTTAATTAGGTGCTTTTGTATTTAAGTACATAGAAACCCTGAATGACACTATTTATGCTAATTCAGTTGTGTGGGATGTAGTCAACATTTAAAAATAGGCTATGTGAGTATATATCACAGGATTAGAGATTCAAGGTTATTTCAATACACAATAAGAATGTGTCTGCTTAAACACTACCACAGAGGAGGCCATGCTGATCAGATAAAGCATGTCTCTGAAGCATTCCCGTTGATTAGATCTACCTAGGGTTACTTCCTCACCTACAACAGTTTCTAATGTATTTGTGATATTATAAAAAAGGCTAAATATTAATATCTGGTTCTTTGCTTCTTCTGAAGCAAAGGAAATCCCAACTTGCAAAATTAACTTATTTTTGAAAAGTCATGATTACTAAGAAATATTAGTCAGGATTTTAATTTTCCACCTTCTCAATGAACAAAGAGGAAAAATCTAAACGTGTCTTAATTATTTTCAGAAAAGTTTAGCACAATATTAGGAGAGTGTTGCAATATTGACTGGCCTAGAAAAGAGAAATACACTTGTAAAAATTAAATATCAGGTATATCTCAATGATTTCTTAATTCACTCATTTCTCAAAAGTGGCAAACATGTGGGGTTCCTCATGTGAACAGTATTAAGAGCATTTCTTTTTTATAAAAATAGGGGTCATCTTGTTTTTTTCTCCATTATTAATCCACACGTAATACAACTCCAGCATTGAGATACACTACATTAATGGGCAGATTTTTCAAAAAAGCTCTTGATTTCCCAAAGCACTTAAAATTTAAATGGGATTAAATATGATAAACAAGATAAAATGTCTGATAGAGTAAAATCAAGAGGAAAAAAAGAAAATAGTATGAGCTATTTCAAACAGTTTACTGCATACTATAATAGAACTGACAAATTTATCAGGCAGAAGTTGATCCTGAGAAAATGATGAGCTGGTTGACATAGCTTTTACTTAATAAAGAATGAAAAGAAGTGTAAAAGAATTTAACCCACTCACCATTGTGTGGATAACAAGTAGTTAGCTTTATTTAGTGCTTAAGTACCTGGGTAACGTTATTTGGAAAGATCATGAGTTTGGTTGATGAAGGTATCTGATCTGAATTCTTGAACTCTGTTAAGCATTTAGTTTGGAATTGTGCTATATCTGCTGACAAACTAAAAATTGATTAACAAAATATAAAACTTTACTATCTTAAAATTCAAATGTTCATTTAAAAATAGGAAGGCCATTTCTTACTGGCTACATTTGTCTTAATGAATCTAAAAGTACTTTCCTTCTCTGGCTTCAGATATGACTTGATTTTATCAAGGTAAATCAAGGTGTATCCCCCACCCCTCTGCACACCACAGCCCCATGCTCCCATCAATGGAAACTATGATATACAGGCTAAAAAGAGACATAATTTTTGAAAATCAGATTCCTCTACTGATACTAAAGTTATACACCCAGTAAGTAAAGCATTTTAACAATTTTTTATTAAAGTTTGGAGACAGACCTCTTATCAGGCATGCTAGAACTCTCACCATGTTTGGGTAAAGTATCTCTTTGATTGCACCAAGAATTCTCTTTTAAGAAGCATCCCCTTGCCATTTTCATAACTGTCCTATGATCCACAGAACTAGAGTAACTGAATTAAACCTACGTATTTTAAAATCCACAAGTTCAAAATCCACATATTTTGTTAATTTTCACTTCTTGTATGCTTAGTCTTCTTTTATAAAGCATGGTCAATTAATCAGAATTTATGCATAGCTTGAGGTTTTTAGTGACTCCCTGCTAACTTGTCTAACTTGCTTTTTCAAATTTTAGCTTTGCGCTGCTATCCTATTTCAAAAAGGAGTGCATTTGACTAGGCCAAAACCTCTGTTTTTTTCTTCTGGACTGGGTTTTGTCCCTCAAGTTTGTAATTCCCTTCCAGCTAAGCGTCAAATGCACTCTTGACCTGAAATACAAATAAAAATATCTGCACTTTTCCTGACACAGTCCTACTGTAGCAATTGTGTATGCATAAATTATTATAAAGATACTCACAGACTCATGTATAAAGTGTTTGTTAAAAGACAAAACTAATTTATTGGGATCTTGGCAAAGGATAACACTCACATGGCAAATCAAATCTCTTGAACAGCATCATCAGTTGTTGTCTGATGGCAATGGTAGTCTCCACTGCAATGATCATTGCAGTGGCATCATCATCTGGATTGGATGAGATTCCAGCTGCTCCATGGTCCTATGTGACCACTCCAGGAGTAATCCACCGCTGTTGATTACCTTAACTACATACATGCTACCTCTCACATATCTCAACTATGTAGAAAATGTTGTCCTATGTGATATTTATGGGTATCTTCATGAACAGTTTTTTATTGGCTTTTTTATAAATGTTTTGTGTTTGTATAGTCTGATCAGTTCTGCAGCAGGACCTGCCTGGTGGAATTGTTAAAACTGTCCAAAATCCCCACCTGGAGAGCTTCCGTAAAAGCCGGGCAGCTGTCTGATGATGAAGGTCGCTAGTGGTGCAGTCAGTCAACTGGTTAAATGTAGGTCCTTTGTCTCAAACCAGTTATCTCAGTTATCTCGTGTATGCAGATGACTGGTTGGGGAGTTCTTGAACCACCCAGGGAATAAACATCACAGCCTTGATGCCCAGCCACACTACTGTTATAACTAATGGGAAAACTGGAATTTCAACTTGTAACTCACCAATAACAAAGATTTATTACATTTGCCACATGATAGAGCAATGAAAATGCTTTGGCATGTGTAAGGTTAAAACATAAATATACAAATCCAAGGCAAATATGATTGAAGTAATAATAGAGAGTGATTATGTTTGGTTTTTCTTATTCTGTAGAGGAGTAGGATTTCCTTATCACTGGCAAGCAGGGTCAGTATATATATGTAAGTGCAGAAAATCTCAAAACATGCATGCAGATTTGAACAGCACTTCCAGTTCTCTCTATCTTGTAATATAAAACCACACTCCCAGAAAATCTTTTGTGTAGGCTAACATTTGTCTTCACCCTTGTCATGATGGATTTATTTTTTGTTCCTGCTTTTTGGCATCTGACCACAAAATACAGTATATATGATACATTGCAAAAAGATAGTCTTCAGGAGGATGGAAATCGACAAATAAGCATTTCTTAGCACTAAAAGTAAGAAAATTTTTCTTACTTTTTGACTGTCTGTTCTACTGAGATTTGCTTTTGCTGACATATTTTTACACTTATTTCCTCTGTAACTGAGAAAAAATTAAGGCTACAGAAGCAGTGTATTATTGCATTTATTTATAAAATTATTATGTATGCAATATAGTGAGCACTTAGCAATTAATTGTTTGAGATCTAATAAAACTGAGCTTTGTTGTACAGGTTCAGTCCAAATCACTGATTTTTTTTTTTCTTTCCTTTATTTGTTTTGTTTCTGGCTTTTATGTATTTCCTTACCATACATCCTTGTCTGCTTAGAGATTTGTGTGGATAAAATAAAAATCTGCTTTGGTGTCATTGGTTTATTCTGAATCAATCCTGTCCAGAACCATGGAAAATCCAGCTAGAAGGCAAGATTTTTAAGTATAGAGTACCTTTTTCCCTTAGACTCCACCAGCTATGCAAATTAAATAAACCTTAAATGATTTTCTGCCCTATCAGACCATTAAGCTACTTGTTTCCTAGGGCAATGACACTTTCACTACCTGTGGACTGCCCTTTTACACAACCTTCATGCTTAGTTGTGTGAAATCTTTATCTTCTACCTCTGTTCCCTCTCCTTTCCTATTTTCTTAGGTATTATCCATCAGACAGAAAATCTTTATCTTGCTGATTTAAGACAATTTCAACTTTGTGTCTGTTTTCCAAGTTTTCAAAGTTTTGTCAAGTATTTTTTTCTTTCATTTTTCACAATATTTTAATTAAGATTTTAGGGGTGTATCTTCAGTTTACATCTCTCTGCAATTCTGTGTGTTTCCCTTAGGTCTGTTCACCTCATGGCATCTCTGTAATTCCATTCTCTTAATTATATTTTAGCATGCAAAAACAATGGCAGATAAAGTCTATTTAGATGTTTAACAAAACCTGCCACAGATCTCACTAAAATTTCCTGCCAATAATGATTTTGCTGATAAGCCTCATAATTGCTAAGACAATATGCTGTTTCATATCATGTGTAGAAAATTATAACAACCTGATTAAGATACTGACAGTGTTACAGTGCTGTTTGCATTCATTATGGAGGTTGGACAAGCAACCTAAGTGACTGACAAGTAATTCCATTATCTAGGAGACTTTATGCTTTTTTCAAGGGCTAAATTATACATGGTTCGAAGATGATTGTTTTCAAGGTAGAATTCCATGCACTTTCTTACCTATGAATCCCACATGCCAGAGCAGCTCAGTTACAATTTTCTTATTTGGGAAATGAAGGAAATAATTTCTTCACCAGAGAGGCCATATTTGTTATCCTAGAGAAGCACAAGGATTGTAGCTCAACTGATCCTTTTATGTTCACCTCAGAGCATTCAAACAGTTTAAGCATGAATCAGCCTACTCATTTCTCCATTAAGTACTGTTCTGGTTTCAGCCAGGATAGAGTTAACTTTCCTTGGGCTGAGAGGGAGCACAGCTAGAGGGCCGAGTCCAGATCTATCACTGGAGTATTCCATATAATGTGACATCATGCTCAGTATATAGGTGGACATGTGCTCTCTCACTCCCCGTTTCGGTTTCCAGGTCAGTGTGGCCGGATTTTCTGGTGTGGTCGGATCACTGCTGTGGGGGGGTGGGCTGCGTACCTGTCACTGCACTCAGTAAGCCACTGCTGCATTTTTACCTGTTTTGGACTCACTATTGTTACTGTAGTTTTTTTGTTTTTTATTACTAAATTTTTTTTATTCAACCTATGAATGTCTTCTTTTGTCCCTCTCCTGTTTCACCAAGGAGGGTGTGTGGAGGGGAAGTAAACAACTGGCCATGTGGTGACTGGCTACTGGCTGAGTTCAAACCACAACAAGTATCAAACATCTCAGGGAGTGATTGTATTTCAGAAAGCAAAGGACTGCCGCTGTCGTAGTTTTTCTAATTAATCCCTAAGAAAACTAAGTGCCATAATTTGAAATTTTGAAATTTTGACCAGTCTAAGAAAGAAATGAACTTTAAAAAGGAAAAGCTTTGTAATCAATAAAATGTACGTATGCAACATGATATGAAAACTTTGGGTATGATTTAATGTATAGTGAATATTAAGAGATACTTCTCCAGTAAGTGAAGTTCTGAGCTCGGATATGTAACAGACAAAAGACTGTCCCTGTCTTGTTTAACTGAGAAGTTGTACAATGTTTGTGATTAGGATAGCTGAGTTCAAATTTGATCTGCTAAAACCCTCCACTTACATGATTTCCATGTCCAGAAGCATAAGGACTGTTTCCCTGATCAGTTTCCCTACAAAAAATAAATGCCTTCTGTTTGACAGTTAGTGAAATGAAGAGAATTTGGCACTTGAGGAAGACTCTTCACTTGTATGACTCCTTTGTGTCATGGCATGCCTGGGGATATCTCTGAATCTGCAGCTGAGGCATCCCACAGCTTAAAATGTCTTGTACCAAAGGACTTCCTTGCTGAACAAAGAATAGAATTAGTTGCTCTCAGACAGATTGAGGCAATTTGACACTTCCAAAGCAGCCAAACGAGGGAGCTTTGCATTATTTCATGGTCCCACCAAAGTTAGGAAGGGTAGTGAACCCATTTAAATAAAATTTGCCAGACAGGAGGGCAGAACCTTTTTGGAACAAATCAAGGGGAGACCAATATTTTTCTGGAATGGTAACTACAGCCTAGGTAAACTTTAATAGTGGTTAGAGGCCTAAATTTAGATTGCTGAATCAAGCCTTTAGGTGACCAATGGCCAGGGCTTATGCTATCTGTATCTCAAAGCTCAGATCTCTCGAGAACGGCTGTATGACACTCACCCAGTTTTATCACAAATGTTGCTGAGCTGTGAGAGACTATTGAAGGCAAATCCAAGCAAGATATGTAGAGTGAGAACATAGAAACAGAAGTGTTGAGACAGTAATAGCAACTCAGGGATGCAGAAAATAAAATGCCAACACAAAAAAATGCATAAAAACCTAAGTGAAAAAATCAGGGAGATGGGAGATCTCAACTTGGCATATCAAGGATTAGGCCATTCCAAGGAGCAATGGAAGCCAACTCTTCCTCAGATGACTGATGAAAGCCAAGTTAGCACAAGGCTAGGATAGTGAGAATATTAATGCTTAACCCAGTATCTTGCAAGTCATAGCTCTCAGCTGTGTCTATTTGCCAGTAAATAGTTTCTGGGTGCTCATGAGAACGTGCATCTTGTTCTAAGTCTCTTTGTGCACCGCAAAATATGCTTGGAGAAAAGCGTGGTTCAGCGAGGGAAGGTTGCATCAGAAGACTACTTCAGAATGAGTTGGATTACTCTCCAGAGGTTAACTTTTGGACAGTTAATATATAGGTACAGTTGATCTTTAGAGCAGCCTTAGCACTGCTGTGAACAGATAAATCAATCAATGCAACCAGTCAGCCAATGTGCGATCTTTTTTTCTTTGATATACACATCTTCTAGTCTGGTAGAAGTGGTTAAAAAATTCCCTTACAACAGCTCATATCTTTGGGAGAGAGATTTTTACTCTGGTTGCCTACTCAGGGAAACATTGCTTTATTATTTGTTAGACCATATTGTCCATTTATTTTCTCTGCAGAAGATTTATACTTCTAGTTTATTTTTTGCAAACGAAAGATTAAGTTCTTATTTTCTTGTGTAGCACAGAAAGACAGGACTAAACAGGCAGATACAGCGCTTATGCTTCTATGCAATCCTTTTAGTACCTTCTTAACTAACTTGCCATGGGTCTGAAGGGTTTTGAGTCTCCATTTGCTTAAAACAGCACAAAATCTGTATTTATTCAACCTCACTTTAGGCTTCAAACTGAGATATTTGTGTTAGGAGCATAGCCACTCAAGGCTCCCTCTATACTTGTTGGAGAGAATTAGTCTCTCCACAGCATGACTCAGATCTTAGCTCATTTGAATTTCTCTCTTGAGGTGTCATTCTGTTAAATATAGAAATGGCTTATGCCATTTTTGTGCCTAGGTTAGGCTCCTCAGGAAGGTGCCAAAAGCTAAGTGGAATGATCTAGATTAAATTTTCTGACAAAGAGTTTATGTTAAAAGAAAAAGTCTTTCAATGATATACATCATATGTGAAAGCTGTTAACTTACTGAAAAGAGAGAATAAACATTAGACTTACTTTCAAGCTTAGTCCCTAATTTGCAGGAGCATATGGCCTGTTAACTCACCTGGCTGCAATTGCATTCAGTGCTAACTGTGTGCCTACATTGCCCTGTCAACCAACAGATTGGTACTTCGTTGCTTGAGAGTTACATGCTGATGTGCTATCCGTGTTCAGACAACATTGTGTATATTTTTGCTTAGTTCTTCTGCTATGAGTTACAAAGTTATGCAGTGTCTTGGTTTTGATTTTTCTCCCCTAAGGTCTAAACAGCCAACACTCTCAGCCATCTAATTCCATGAGAGCAAGGAATGCAATCAGAACCCAAACTGCCTGAAATAATGGTATATTTGATCTGATTTATAAAAGATATGTGTTTTTCCAAGTGTTATTGCAACACTTCCTCACAGTGCTACAGTTAAAGCCAAAGTGTCAGAATGCAACACACTTCCAGACATCGGTGCTTTTTAAAACTAAACAAAATAAAAGTAAAAGATGGAATGGGAGTCTTCTCAGCTACAGTTTGTATATGTGCCTAAAGATCTTTTGGTCTAGCAATGATATAACAATTTGTCAAGCTTGGGGAAGAAATTCTACTTTCTTCAGATCTAGGACACAGAACTCAGACTGTGTAGTAACCACAAGAACTAGATGAATTATTGATGAACAGAACCAGAATATTAATTCACAGAAGAGGAAGATATTTTTGTTTTTAACTTTTCATGGTGATAAAATATCCTATATCATTTGGTATGAGCTTCATTAAATATCTGCATCCCACACTTTTCAAAACTCAAGATTTAATGCTTTCTAGCCTCTATTTCAGCTTTAAATTCTATCAGCGAAATCAAGGTACATGAATTATTAAGAACAAAGATTTTGCTAAAATGACAGGAAATTCAGTCCCTCTGTCTGGCATTCATAAGTCCTCCTATTCACACATTTTCCAACCTTAAAAAAGAAACTGACAGAGATTTCAAATAAACTTTTATTTTCACCTTCTTGTATATTTTGGTTTTGTTATTTTAATTATATGCTTTTGTACGGACTTCAACAAAAATACAGAGAGGATAGGTATTTCGCAGATCATTTCTCTAGACCGTAGAAGATCAAGGTCTTCTGTCTATAAGAATTGATACTTACATTGCCCAGTTAGATGGAAAATGTCTTCATTATCAGACTGTAAAAAATTCCAGCATTTCTTTCATCTCCATCCTTCCTCCTAGACTGGCAATAGAAAATGAAAATAAAATCATAAGGCAAGATAAAAACCAGGAGTCTGATTTTTCAGCCTGGTAAGATAGCATTGTCCCTAAGACGGTAAAGTTCTGGGTATTGTTTCAGTGCTGCTTAATTAATATATCTAGTTAACCTTAAATTAAAATTCATAAACCATCTTTAAGTATATACATTCTAATACATTTTGTGGCCCTGAAGTTTTGCCTAAAATGAGATTTACTTAGAATTTAAAGACAACATGCTATTACTCTCTAGAGCTGTTAAAATAAATGAAGTCCAGATAGGTAAAATGGGGAAATAGACTTGGATTTCTTGCCATTCAGAGTATTTCAGCCAAAACAATGAAACCACTACCATTTTCAACAAGCAATAAAAGAATATCATGGAATCATAGAATCAAAAAATATTCAAGCCAGAAGGGACCTCATATAATCTAGTCCAACATCCTGCTCAAAGCAAGACTAATTAGGTCAGATTGTGCAAATCTGTGTCCAGTCAAGCCTTGAATACGTCCAGGGATTGACATTCCACTCCACTCTGGGCAACTTGCTCCAGGGTTTGGCCATCCAAATGATAAAAAAATTTCCAATGTCTAATCAGAATTTCCCATGTTCTAACTTGTGTCCTTTGCCTCTCACTCTATCACTGAGCACTTCAAAAAGGTGTCTGGCTCCATATTCTCTGTATCCTCTGATCAGGTATCTGCAGACAGCAATAAGGTCTCCCTCAGCCTTCTTTTCTCCAGGCTGAATCAACACAAGTCTTTCAGCTTCCCCTTATTTGTCATGACAATGGTTGTGTCCTGCATTGGACTAACTCCAGGATGTCCATGTCCTCTTCTAATGAGGAGCTCAAAACACAGCACTGCAGTCATAGTCTCACCAGTGCTGAAGAGCTGACAATGATCTCTTCTGTCAATCTGCTGGCTAGGTTTTTTTTTGTACAGTCCACAAAGCATTTGGCCTTTGCTGCAAGGATACACTGCTGGTTCATGGTCTACTCAGTGTCCACCAGCTTCTGCAAAGCTGATTTCCAGCTGGTGGACCCCAGCATGTACCAGTTCATGGGTTGATTCCTCCACAGATGCAGATTTTTCCACTTGCTTTTGTTGAACTTCCTGAGGTTCCTCTTAGCCCATTTCTTCTGCCTGTCCAGGTAACTCTCAATAACATCCCTACCCTCTAACAGAGAAGTGCTCTTTCCACTCTTTGGGGTTGTCTATAAATTTACTGAGAGCACACTTTGTCCCACTATTCAGGTGGTTAATAAAGACATTAAGATATATTTGTTCCAGTACTGATGCCTGAAGGACCCCACTAGCTACTGTCCAGCAACTGGACTTTCCACCACTAGTCACAGGTCTTTGAGTCCAGCCAATTTTCCACACACCTTACTGTCCACATATCCACCCCATATCTCAGAAGTTCAGTGCTAAGGAAACTATGGTGGACTGTGTCAAAGACCTTCCTAATGTCAAGGTATGCAGCATTCTCTGTCCTCTCCCTGTTCACAGCAACAATCACTTTGTCACAGAAAGTATTTATGTTCACCAGGTATGAGTTACCCTTGGTAAATGCATGCTGGCTGCTTCCAGTTTTCTTATTGTTTTTCAAGTGTTTAGAAATAGATTCTGATAGGATTTGTTCCATAATATTCCCAGTGATGGAGGTGAGACCTTTACCTGGATCCTCCTAGGAGATGGATGTGATGTTTGCCTTTTTCCAGTCATCAGAAAACTTCCCCAGTTTCCATTAGTTTCTGAAAATGATAAAGGTTGGCCCCTCAGCAACATCAGCCAGCCCATCTACTACCCTTGGATACATCCCATTTGGTCATACAGGCTTCTCTATGTCTAACTGGCTAATATTTAAAAACTAGAAATAAGAAGTCTATGTTGGAACCATCTCTGGAGACATCTGAAAGCTAGGAGAACTTAAATGTAAACTTTTTTTTAAATTTAAGCAGAGCAGATTTTGCTTATCAACTATAAAGTTGTTCGAAACATTATCTTGTTTGATTGGCCTACAGCTGATCTGTTCTTCCCACGGACATATTTGAGTCCTCCTAAGTTGAAAGGGAAGTCTCATTTAAATGGGAATTTCCTACCTGTCAAAATTCTGAGGATGAGAGAAAATATATTTTTCAGTTAAGTTTTAAGCAACCCCCAAGCCTTTAAACAGCTCTAGGTTCCATACTATATCACGCTACTATTCCATTCCTTCTTCTATCATTTTTTTCTTACAACATTCCCAAATATATCAGCTGCCCAGCACACTTCTCAGGCTTTGCAGTGTATTGGTTTGATAAAGCTGGTTTTAAATCTTTTTCTTTTACATATCTTTTGGTCATTCATATAAATTTCCACAGGCTTTCACTAGGTCTTAGATTAATCAAGCATATTTTCTGAACTTTGGTATGTAGACCAAAAATCTAATGATCTCTACAGTAAACTCTTATTTGAAGAAATAACAGGATGCATTAGAATAATGTTTATACTGCATCTACAGACATCTAAAACAAAACGTCTTTTTAACTCATGTCATTGTTATCAAAAACATTCCAAGCAAGTGACTTAATTCTATTATTCCAGTTTTGTGACCAAATTTGGTTTATTCAGTCAGGAGAAACTAAAGTTGTTTGTAATGCTAATTTATTTTGAACAAACCACTTTAAGTGGCATAATCGTTGGAAAATAAACAGTTATTAGACTGCATGTAATGAAAGGAAGGGTAAAGCATATTCTGCCCTGTAATCAGCTCTTGGTAAAGGATATAAATTTTGGCTTTGAGTTATTAAAGTTTGGAATGAAGTGTAAAGGAAGAGAGAAAAACAATTTATTTAGAGTTGATTGCATTGTTTGTTTTCTATGAGAACATAGATGTGAATCATTACCTAGGTTCCAGTTGACAGAAAAACAAAGGATTAGCAGTATGTAGACATATGTATATATTTGACTCACAATGTTTAATGTTATTAAATTCCCATATCTTTTTTCTGTAGCCCAGTAAAAATCATGTCTGCCCTTAGCAGGAGGAGGCCTGGCTGTGCACTGACCTGGCAGTGCAGGGGCTCAGCCTCACCATGGCCTGAGCTGGGTGTTGTTGGTTTAACACCTGAGCCAGGGCCAGTGACTGCTGCCTTCCTGGCTCCAGCTTCAGCTCTGGGGGTGGCCCCTCTGCCGAGGGGGGTGATGCCCACCCCATGCACCCCCAGACACTACCTGACAAACCATAGCCTTTTGTGTGTAGAGGGTTTGCAGGGCTACAAGCTGGATAAGAAAATTTATAAAAATAAACCCAAGCATAGCCAAAGCTGGAGTGAAAGGTTCCCCCCATCATCATGTCCCTCCCAATGAAGAGGACAGCATGCTGGCAGCCCCATGTGCCACCCCCAGCTCTCTGTCTGAAGACTGACCCTGTCAAGCTTAGACCCAGAGGGACATGGCAAGGGCAAGCACAACCTCAGAGAAAAGGGTCAGCTCCTAGTTAATTGCAGTAGCAATTGTACTACAAAATCTCATAGCATTGCTGTGACTGGACTACTACTAATTCTTGTATTTTCATTGAGTTGTTAAGATTTTACTTAAACAAATAATAAATTATTTGTTCCACATATATACACTGTGCTCAATTATTGCCTATAACAAAGTTTGAAGTGTAACACATCATACCTAGTCACACGGAAGAAGCTCTTTTAAGCAGTATCTTTTGCAGTTGTATGTCATAAATTTCATCATCTCATGAGTAATCTTCAAATCCCTACTTCACAACTCATTTTCTTTTCTTTTTAAGAATAAGGAGGAGAGGTCTGGCTTCAGAATACAGGCAATATGCTGAGATAGGTTTATATGAACATCTACATGAACACATCCTGAGCTGATTCTGTTTTTTCTTCACTGGTACATTAAGTGGAATAAAGGTAAATTCTTAGGTTTGGTGAGACCATGTCTCTTTTTCCCTATTTTTGATCTGTTTACATTAAGACTTGAGAAATAGTTTACTGAAATAGTTAAAACTGAGTTTAAAGAATTTCAACAACTCCTGGTGTTTTCCTATTTCTCCTACAAGTAGTCTTTTGCCCTTCTTGTCAAAGATTATACTTGGAGTCATTTGGGAATATCTAGCTATAAGACAAATGTTACACAGCTCACCTAAGCATTGAGATGAGGGTTTTATTAGATCTCTGTGGCTTCTTACTGTATTCACATAGACATTTTGTTCCAAGGAAAACCAGGACTTGTTTAGCCTGGAGAAGAAATGAGTTTGAGGGGACGTTAGAGCAGCATCCAGTGTGTATGGGGAGAGGGAGATGGACTCTTCACAGCAGTAGATTACAGGAGGACAAGAGAACAGACTTAAAATGAAACAGGAGTTGTTCAGACTAAGTATGAAGAAAATATTTTTTTCCCCTAAGTATGGTCCAACAGTGGAGGATGTTGCCCAGAGATATTGTACAGTATCCATCCCTGAAGGTTTTCTAGATCCAGTTGGATAAAGCCCTGAACAACCTGCTCTGACCCCATAGCTGACCCTGTTTGGAGCAGGAGGTTGAACTAAAGACCTCCTGAGGTCCCTTCCCACTTGAATTATTCTGTGGTCCTATGGTCAGAATGTTTACACAGACCTGGAAAGTTCTCCCAGTTCCGTAAATGTGGACATAGTCTGGATTCATAGTTATATGTCATACTAGCTCTATAACATGTAACTATAATATTCCTTTATTGACTGGGAAATTAAATAACATCAATTAAATATAAAGAAAAGTGACACAAAAAGCATTCCAATGGTGACTAAAAATAATAAAAAACATGCTAATAGTGTTTTCTTGTTTGAAATGGAAGGAACACTGAATAACTTTTTTCTCAGAATTAATAAGAGCATACATACAACAAAAAATAGAATTGATATAAGACTTTCTTTTAGATGGAGAGGCAACAAACCACTCGATGATAGATAGCAGTTGAAAATGAATCCTTGGAATCATGGATTGATCAGGAAAAAGTATCAGTTCAATCTGAAAATCAGTATCTTTATATATAGCTAGGTCCCCAAACTGTCATTAACAAGTAGTATATTACAGTTGAAGATTGAAGAGTACCTTATTATTGACAACTGTAATATCATTATAATTGTTTTTTATACAGCTAGTATGACATCGAATTGTTTCATGTCTTTTAAAATCTTATAGGATGATTGCTTTACAAACACACACAAAACAACTCCCCATTTCTTCACTGTCACCAGAATTTCTGTCATTGTAGTGTTTCATGATAGTTTGGAAATCCCAGCTATACTGAGGTATGCATATGTAAAAAGAAAAGATGAAAGTAGAGAACTTGAGTTAAATAGACTTTTCAAATAAATATCAACTAAGATTTTAAGTTGGATCTGAACTTTTAGAGAATTCCGCTGAAGGTGAAACATTAGTATTCAATAAAATTGAAGCAAAACAATTTATGGAAAAATCATTTCTCACTGAGATAAAAAAGAATAGTCTCCTTTAAATGTTTCATTTGTATTCATTGTTAGACTAAAGCAAGTTCTTACCCTCTTTTACACTTTTTTTTTTTTTTTCCCAGCTGTATGGGTTTGATAGGTATGAAGAAATTGTATATTTACAACAAAACAGTGTATGTTTCAGGAGCAGGCTAAATGAAACATACTATTTCAGTCCTATTTTTGATATGTAGTTTCAAAATGCCTGTATTTCTCTGTTATTTCTCTTATTAGCAAGTTTTGGGGTTTTTTTCACTACACAGTAACAAAACACTTCCATATGTGTTTATTTTTTCAACAATTTCCTTTTCATTCACAATATTCCTAGTCTATAATTGGAAAATCAGCAGCAGTCATGCTTTAAATAAGATGGATGTGTTTGTGATACAAAATCTCGTAGGATTTTATTTTTATCTTCCTAAATAGAATTTTAAACTACAAAATAAATGTATGCTTAAGGCATCTTAATATCATTCATATTCATAGATTTGAAGTGCACTCAAAGTAAATAAGTACACATATTTAAAGAAAAGTACTTTGTATGGGGCATATTGGACCAAAATCCATGTGCTGCATCTGTACCCTGTAAATCAACTACCGGCAAACTGTGATTAATGTGGATGGATAACCTACCTCTAAAGCTTAATCTGCATGTTTTCAATACGGACAAGTGAATTATCAGTGGATACAATGCCAAAGAATTAATTGTACTAATGCTAAAATGTATATAGTGGAAAATAATTTTTTTGAGTTTGTTGCAATAATGTTTTCTAAGGAAAAATTGCCTACCTGTAATGCAATGATGTTACAAAACAGACAACCATGATTTCTATTGTGTAGTCAGACACAGCTTGTATTCAGCTGCAAATGTTTTGAATTGTGCCAATAATTCTGTGGTTGAATAATTTCAGTTATGGAATGTTGAACAAGACTCAAATATTGTTGCAATGTCATTTTTAGATGCTAAATAACACCCAAATGAGAAAGGAAAGAGGAAAAGAATGACTGGGTGGTTAATAATTTCAAGAATGTGGGCTGTTTCAGAGCAATACTTCTGCTTATTATCAAAATAGAGAATTCTGTGGATTCTAGATAATCAGAATTTTTATCTAAACATGTACATGATTAAAGTATAGACTGGCAATTAAGAAGGACCTTTTCCATGTAACTACTTGCATCATACAGTGCATAAAATATCCCAGTTCATCCTTCAGGTATTACACCATTATCAAGCACAGATACAACTTTATTCCCCTCTTAATCTGTATCAGGGATGCCATTAGTTCTTTTGTCTACATGTTATAGTAATCTGTCAGGCTGCCATAATTTTTCTTTATCCATCAAAATAATAAATAGTACAAATAATACACCCAGTTCAGAGATTCTCTTTCACCAGGAAAGGTGTTCTATTCTGTAAATGTAGCCTATTTTTTGTTTGTTTTCTGTTTTCTTCTATATGTCTTTGTATTAAGTAGGTATGCTATCTAAAAGCACACACTGTTCGTGCCTCAGGTAGTTCAGGTAATTGTGTGTCAGAAACATTCTGTTTCCACAATTTGCCACTCTTCTAAGATTATACAAATATTCTTACACATACTTGCATGTTTGCTTTCAGATTACTCCACAAAAATTCTTTCCTGAACTGTAATATAGATAGTATCTATTTTCATTTATACCTAGTTACATAAGCATAATCTTAATCATTTATAAGCAAAAAATGTACAGATATCTGATTTTACTATATTCTTCAACATTAAAATTATTTGAAAAATTAAAAATTGCACAGAAAGATGATATAATGGAATCAAATAACCAGTAAATTATTCCAGGTGAAAAAAAAAAAAATCATTAAGATTGCACAAAGCAAGACTAATTAGGTCTGACTGTGCAAGTCTGTGTCCAGTCAAGCCTTGAATACCTCCGGGGATTGTCATTCCACTCCACTCTGGGCAACTTGCTCCAGGGTTTGGCCATCCAAATGGTAAAAAAAATTCCAATATCTAATTAGAATTTCCCATGTTCTAACTTGTGTCCTTTGCCTCTCACTCTATCACTGAGCACTTCGAAAAGGTGTCTGGCTCCATATTCTCTGTATCCTCTGATCAGGTATCTGCAGACAGCAATAAGGTCTCCCTCAGCCTTCTTTTCTCCAGGCTGAATCAACCCAAGTCTCTCAGCTTCCCCTTGTCTGTCATATGCACCAGTCCTATGGCAATCATGGTGTCCTGTGCTGGATTAGCTCCAGGATGTCCATGTGTTCTTGTAAGGGGGAGCCCAGGTTCTGTGAAAATACAACACTGCACTCATGGCCTCACCTGTCCTGAATAGAGGACAATGATCACCTCCTTCAATCTCCTTGCAGCACTCTTCTTAATGCAGCGCACAACACTGTTGGCTGCCTTTGCCACAAAGACATATTAGTGTCTCATGGTCAACCTGGTGTTCACCAGGACCCCAAGTCCTGTTCTACAAAGCTGCCTTCCAGCTAGTCAACCTGTACATGGATTTATTCCTCCTCAGGTGCAGATTTTTTGCATTCACTTTTGTTAGACTTCACAAGGTTTCTGTCAGCGTATTTCTCCAGCAGGTCAGGGTCCTTCTCAATAGCAGTCCTGTCCTCCAGTGCATTGACAACACCCTCCACATACATATTTGGTGTTCTCTGAAAACTTGCTGAGAGTGTACTCTGCCCTGCCATCCAGGTCATTGTTTAGTTTTCTTATTTTCCTTATCAGCACTGTTTATTCCTCTAGAAATTTGATGTCGTTTCCAGACATACTGAAAATCGATCAGTGACCCAAAATTTTCCTTAAACAGAACTTCTGAAAATCCTGTGTCATTGATATTTACAGCTCTGCCATTTCCCTCCAGTAACAGACCAATGGATATCTTGAGACTGTTCTTTTTGATATGTACTAAATTCTACTTTTGTTGTTGCACTGGGTCTGGCTGGGATGGCCATATGCTGCTGGTTTTGGATTTGTGACTAAAAAGATATTGATAACACACTATTATTATCACTTATGTTATGTATTATGTCTATTGCTGAGCAGCATTTGCACAGTGCAAGGTTTTCTCTATTTCTCATGCTGCTACCCCATCTAGTACAATGGGAGTCAGTAAGAAGATAGGAGGGGATATAGCCAGGACAGATGATCTGAGCTGACCAAAAATGATCTGAGTTGACCATGAATATTCCATGACATATAACATCATTCTCAGCAATAAAAACTGAGGGGAAGTGTTTTTTGGAAAGGTTGCCATTGCTTGGAGACTGGCTGGGCATTGGTGTTCTTGTGGAAGGTTGTGAGTGATTGTCTTTGCATCACTTGGGTCTTTTTGTTTTGCTTTTCTTCCTCTTTCATTCACTTAAATAGCTATCTTTATCATGACCCATGAGTTCTGCTCTTCCAATTCTGTCCCTTATCCTTTTTGGGGTGGGGGAGTAAGCCAGAAGCTGTGTAGAGCTTAGCTGCTCTACAGGGGTCAAACCACCACAAATATCCTTAACTATATTGTTGAATATTTCAATATGTCCATTTCTGTTATGAGTTTTATATAATTTGTAATTTTTTAATTTGTATCATTATCACTTTCCCTTTTTGGTATATTACATAATTCTATCGTAAACATAAGCGTACCAGAGATGCAAAAGCTGATGAATACTACAAGGGCATTACCAGGGCAAACAGAGATGCAGTTAGAAAAGCAAAAGCTCAGCTTGAATTTAAATTGGCCAGAGATGTCAAAAGCTACAAGAAACAGTTCTTCAGGTACGTAAACATCAAGCAGAGACAGAAGGAATATATCTCCTGCTGTTAAACAGGAGAGGTGAACTAGTCACCAACAACACTGAAAAGGCAGAGGTTCTCAGCACTTTCTTCACCTCTGTCTCTACCAGCACTGCTGGACCCCAGGCCTTGGGAACAAAAATCCAGGTTGATGCAAACACAGACCCACTGTCAGTGAAGGAAGAGATGGTTTGCGATCTATTACAGGAGCTTGATCCCTACAAATCAAAGGGCCAGCACAACAGCCAGTCAAGGATGTTAAGATAACTGACTGATGTCATTGTGAGGCCACTCTGCATAATCTGAGAAGTCATGGAGATCAGTGGATGTCCCAGAAGACTGGAAGAAAGCTAATGTCACCCCCACCTACAAGAAGGGCTTAAAGGAGGATCCATGAAATTGTAGGCCCATCGGTCTTACTTCAGTCTCTGGGAAAGTTATGCAACAAATCCTCCTGGGACTATCGCAAGTCAAATGAAGCAGATGATTAGGAAAAGCCAGCATAAATTCACCAAGGATAATCGTGCTTGACAAACCTGATTGCTTTCTATGACAAAGTAACCTGTAGATTGATGTGAGGCAAGTAGTGGACATTGTCTACCTGGATCTCTCCAAGGTTTTTGAAACAGTTCCTCACAGCCTCCTCCCAGAGAAACTGATGTGTTATGGTCTAGACAAGTGACCGTACGGCGGGTAGGGAACTGGCTGACAGGTCGCACCCAGAGGGTGGTGGTAAATAACTGGCAACATGTCACATGTGGGGTCCTCCAGGGTTGGATATGGGGCCCAATGCTGTTTAATGTCTTCATAAGTGATCTGGATGATGGGATCAAGTGTACCCTGCTGAAGTTTGCTGATGATACCAAACTGAGCAGGGAAGTGGTCACTTTGGAAGGGAGACTTACCCTACAGGAAGACCTGAATAGGCTGGAGAGTGGGCTAACAAGAACATTATGAAATTCAGCAAAGACAAGTGTAAGGTCTTACACCTAGGAAAACATAATCCATGAGTACAGCACAGACTGGGACTCACCCTACTGGGAGGCAGCTCTGTGAAAACAGACCTGTGGGTCCTGGTAGACAACAATTCCAATATGAGTGAACGGTGCACTGCATCAGCAGAGAAAACCAACAGGATGCTGGGTTTCATCAACAAGGGCATCACCAGCAGAGATAAAGGAGTCATTATCCCACTCTACTCAGCACTTGTCAGGCTACACCTGGAATACTGTGTGCAGTTTTGGTCCCCACTATACAAAAAGATGGGGACAGGCTGGAAAGGGTCCAGACAAGGGCCAGAAAAATGAACAAGGGACTGGGAAGCTTGCCATATGAGGAAAGGCTGAGAGAATTGAGTTTGTTCAGCCTTGACAAAAGAAGGCTTAGGGGAGACCTTATCACCATGTTCCAGTATTTAAAGTGTGGCTACAAAGAAGATGGAGACTCCCTTTTTACAAGGAGTCACATGGAGAAGACAAGGGGTAATGGGTACAAGTTAATTCTGGAGCGATTCCAGTTGGACTAAAGAGGAAAATTTTTCACAATGAGAAAAATCAGCCATTGGAATCATCTCCCCAGGGAAGTGGTGGATTCCTCAACACTGGACACTTTTAATATTCAGCTGGACAGGGTATTGGGCCATCTTGTCCAGACTGTGCTTTTGCCAAGAAAGGCTGGACCAGATGATCCTTGAGGTCCCTTCCAACCTGGTATTCTATGATTCTATGATATTTTTTCATATGTCAGTACAGATTTTTAAAATTTTTTTTAATATATCACTGCTTCATCATTCCAGTCATATTAATTTTATTTTCAACATGACTAGGCTGAACTAATGTTTATAAAAAGTCTTTCTTCATTTATTCTTGCTCAACACTTTAAATCTACAAATAATTGAATAATTTCTTCTATAATGTGTGTCCTGGTTAATTCTGATATCTTGCTTTTGGGTCAAATTCCTTTAACTCCTGTTTTCCACTTCCTTCTGGGCAAGTCAATTCACCTACCATGAAGATTTGTTCTGTTTCTATGTAGGAGCCATCTGAAGTGGGCCCTTTTTCTGGAGAAGTTGGAACAGTGTTCTCCAGGGAAAAAAAATAAAGGAAAGAAATACACAGCAAACCAAAGCATAAATATTTTCTCTCTCTTATCCAACTCAAACAAATGTTCATGATAACATTAAAAAAAAAAAAAAACAAACAACAAAAAAACCACATAACAAAACAAAAAAACCCCAACAAAACAGTAAACCCAGGCACAGACAGTGTTACAGTCTAAAAGCAAGAAAATGCTTTTCAACATTTTCAGTTCTATAACTTCTGTGATTATGTGATTATTACACCTATAGCACACATAAAGCAGTAAATACAATTCACACTGACAGTACTGTAGATCTTTTACATCTCATAACTTAATGAAATGTGAGCAGCTACTTGAGAATATTGAGGCACCAGGAAATCCAGTTATTTAAAAATGTAATGTAGTGCAATGAAAACTCAAACTGCGGTTTGCTTTTTTTTCAATTAGAAGAAATACTTTATAGGTATTTGTCAAGATCTGTGTTTAAGTATGCAGATTTTAAGCTCTTTGTAAGATGCCAGTTTGTCTTACATTGTGTCAATCATGGATATGTTTTCTATCAGACTCATGGAGCCCAAGTTAATATGTCAATGATCATAAAGCTTATTGAAGTAATCGGAAAATTATGAACTGATTCAATGCTTTATGAAACATGCCTGTAATATGTAGGAATGTCTCTCATGTTTTTTTTAAAAAAAGCACCTAACTGATTAAAAAGTCAATATTTCTTTATGTGTTACTCTTTGGTAGCTGACAGTAGAAGGTGCACCAGTATTTTGATAAGATTATCTATACTACTCAGAATATACTTTAAAACTCATTCATACACTTTTCCTATGGCTTTTTTTCTTGTGCTGGTTTCAGTTCTCAGACTATAAGACATTTCAGCCGTTGGTTTTAAACCTTTCCAAGGCTCAGAGCATTATTAGTTCTTTTTGGTTTGTTTGCTTGTTTCTTCTCAAAAAGACTCCATCATACCTAACTTCAATCTTTGTTTTTCAAAAAAAAGGGATGAAATTGTGTTAGCTATTTTGCAGAAGATCCATTATTCAGAAAAGGTTGTTCTACTGCTTCCAGCTGAGCCAGAACACCTAGTTTTGTTCTACCTAATGAAAATAAAATAACGCATAAAGATTTCCCCAATGTACTACACAAGTGCGTCTAATCTGTACGGACAGTATCACATCCTCAGGACTCTTCCTAATGATTCCCTCCACAGACAGACTGGAAACCTAATCTTCTTTAATATTCCAGCGTCATTATTCTCAGTTTCTATAATTTAACAACTTCTCATATTATACTTAATGGAAAAGTCATGCAATATTGAGCAGTAACTGCTGTTAATTTCCTGCTGTATATCATTTGCAATTTTTGTTGCTAGTGGAGAGTAATTAACATGTTCTAATTACCATACTGATTGTCTTCTTTAGTTTATGAGAATATAGTCATCTCAACCTTCGTTGATCTTACAATAGTACATTTTATCGCTTTCAATAATAGTATCCAGGGATGCACAAGGCTTAGTTTTTTACTGAAAAATGGTGTGAACTAGCAGTAACAGGTTCCCTAAATGGTTCAATTTGGAACAGAGTAATGTAAGTTTTTATAGTGCCTATCAAAAAGTATAGAGCCTTGCTTCTGCAGTAGTACAATGCCATCCTTTTTAGTGAACAGCATTGCAGCTGTATTGCTGTTATCACAAAAAAATATGGTTTTTTGTGTTCCATTCAGATTGTCTTTGACTCCTCTGTCTGTGAACACTTAAGACAGAAAACACATTCAGTGGGGAATATGCTTACAAGCAATAATGAGTGGTTTTTTTCTTGCAAGGGTGCTTTTTAGAATAGACATTTATCTATTGGAAAAATGCTTTCCTTAATCTAAAAGTTCAACCTACTCAAAGTCCTTAGTCAATGTCAGGTTCATCTACAACTACCTTATAAAAAAATGTTGCAGATAGGAAAATCTAAGTGAAATCAGGTCATCTGTTGGAATGCTGTATACAAGAACAGTGAGGCTTTTGCGTTTTGAAAATACAAGAAACATCAAGTACAATGAGATACAATTACTCATGCAAATAGATCTCATTGTTTTCACAAGATCAAGTCAATTGGTGAAATTCTGATGGGAGATTTTGTATGAGTCTATTCTGAATTTATTTAAGCATAATCGTTTAGGCTAGGAGACATAGATTTCAGCAGTCTGTGTTGTGTCTTACGACTCTCTGGTAGTAAGAATTTCATTTGAAGCAGATTCTTCCAGGGGATTAATAACTACTGTGAAGATTTATGCCTTCATTTTAAATGTTCTCCATAAATGCTGAAATGAATATTGTCTCTCTGGAAAAAGAGTGCCATATTTGGATTTTTTTTTTCCCTTTTCAGGACTATCTACAGTATTCACTACTGTTAGAATGCCTGTAAGTATCTGCAGATATAGAGGGACTGGGAATGCTAGTGTAGGAGTGGGACAAGCTGTGTGCTTTTTCTTATTTGTATATGGTAACGTCTCTTTTGTGTTAAATATCCCTTTTCCTGTGCAGTCTCAGGGTAGCTGCACTCAGAAGTGACTAAAATATCATTTGTGAATGATACTAAGGACTGATAACTATTAACAGAGAAACAAAGTAAAGCAATCCCAAACTTCCCAAGCAGGAATTTACTATGAGTTTTCCATACTCGTGGTATGTAATTATACAGCTTAGAAAAAAGACCCACAGTGCTGTTAACAGCACAAGAAGTCTGAGTAATTTGCAGTGAAATCACAAAAGACATATATCATATTGTATCAGTGGCAAAAGATGGTCAGACATCACAGAATCACAGAATCGTCTAGTTGAAAAGACCTTGAAGATCATCCAGTCCAACCATTAACCTAACATTGACAGTTCCCAACTACACCATATCCCTCAGCGCTATGTCAACCGGACTCTTAAAAGCCTCCAGGGATGGGGACTCCACCACCTCCCCGGGCAGTTCTGTAAAGAAATGCTTCCTAATATCTAGTCTAAACCTTCCCTGGAGCAACTTGAGGCCATTACCTCTTGTCCTATCACTTATTACTTGGTTGAAGAGACTCATCCCCAGCTCTCTGCAACCTCCTTTCAGGTAGCTGTAGAGGGCGATGAGGTCTCCCCTCAGCCTCCTCTTCTCCAGACTAAACAACCCCAGTTCCCTCAGCCGCTCCTCGTACGACATGTGCTCCAGACCCTTCACCAGCTTCATTGCCCTTCTCTGGACACGCTCGAGTCATTCAATGTCCTTTTTGTAGTGAGGGGCCCAAAACTGAACACAGTAATCGAGGTGCGGCCTCACCAGTGCCGAGTACAGGGGTAAGATCACTTCCCTGTCCCTGCTGGCCACACTATTTCTGATACAAGCCAGGATACCATTGGCCTTCTTGGCCACCTGGGCACACTGCTGGCTCATGTTCAGCCGGCTGTCAATCAACACCCCCAGGTCCCTCTCTGAATGGCAGCTCTCCAATCTCTCTTCCCCAGGCCTGAAGCGCTGCTGGGGATTGTTGTGGCCAAAGAGCAGCACCTGGCATTTGGCCTTATTGAAACTCACACAGTTGGCCTTAGCCCATCACTCCAGCCTGTCCAGATCTCTCTGCAGAGCCTCCCTAACCTCGAGTCGATCAACACTCCCACCCAACTTGGTGTCATCTGCAAACTTACTGAGGGTGCACTTGATCCCCTCATCTAGATCATCAATAAAGATGTTAAACGGGAGTGGCCCCAAAACCGAGCCCTGGGGGACACCACTCGTGACCGGCCACCAACCAGATTTAACTCCGTTCACCACAACTCTTTGGGCCCGGCCATCCAGCCAGTTTTTTACTCAGTAAAGCGTGTGCCCATCCAAGCCTTGAGCAGCCAGTTTCACCAGGAGAATGCTGTGGGAAACAGTGTCAAAGGCCTTACTGAAGTCAAGGTTGACTACATCCACAGCTTTTCCCTCATCCAATAAACAGGTCGCCCTGTCATAGAAGGAGATCAGCTTTGTCAAGCAAGACCTGCCTTTCATAAACCCATGTTGACTGGGCCTGATCATCTGGTTGTCTCGCATGTGTTGTATGATGGTACTCAGGATGAGCTGCTCCATCAGCTTCCCGGGCATCGAAGTCAAGCTGACAGGCCGGATCATCCTTCTGACCTTTCTTATATATGGGTGTCACATTGGCCAATTTCCAATCTGTCAGGACCTCCCCAGTCAGCCAGGACTGCTGGTAAATGATGGAAAGCGGCTTGGCGAGCACCCCAGCCAGCTCCTTCAGCACCCTCGGGTGTATCCCGTCTCGTCCCATAGTCTTGTGTATGTTTATGTGATGCAGTAGTTGACTGACTATGTCCTCCTGGAATGCGGGGGGGTCGTTCTCCCAGTCCCTGTCTTCTAGCTGAGGAGGTTGGATTCCCTCAATACAACTAGTCTTGCTATTAAAGACTGAGGCAAAGAAGGCATTAAGCACCTCAGCCTTTTCCTCATCACTTGTTACTATGTTTCCTCCTGCATCTAAAAGGGGATAGATACTCTCCCTGGTCTTTCTTTTGCTGTTGACATACTTATTGTTGTTGACATTTCTTGTTGTCCTTGATTGCTGAACCAGATTAATTTTTAGCTGGGCTTTAGACCTCCTGATTTCCGTCCTGCATAGCCTCACAGCATCTTTGTAATCACTGAGTGGCTAACCCCTTCTTCCAAAGGCTGTAAACTCTCCTTTTCTCCCTGAGTTGCAGCCAAAGCTCCCTGTTTAGCCAGGATGGTCTTCTCTGCTGCTGGTTTCTCTTACATGACCTGGGGACCACCTGCTCCTATGCTTTTAAGACTTCCTACATAAAGAGTGCCCAGCCTTCTTGGACACCTATACCATTCAGGACCATCTCCCAAGGGATCCTGTCAAGCAGGTGCTTAAACAAGTCAAAGTCAGCCCTTTGGAAGTCCAAGATGTCAGTTCTGCTTCCCCTTCTCCTGGCCTCTCTTAAGAATAGAGAACTCTATTATTTCATGATCGCTGTGCCCTAGTCAGCCTTCGACCGCCACATCATCCACCAGTCCTTCTCTGTTCACAAAGAGGAGATCCAGCAAGGCACCTTCTCTGGTCAGTTCTCTCACCAGCTGTGTCAGGAAGTTGTCTCCCACACATTCCAGGAATCTCCGGGACTGGTCCCGCTCTGCTGTGTTGTATTTCCAGCAGATGTCTGGGAAGTTAAAGTTTCCCACAAGAACAAGGGCAAGCGATCGTGAGATTTCTCCTAAATGTCTATAGAATATTTCATACACCTCTCTGTCCTGGTTGGGTGACCTATAGTAGACTCCTACTACAACATCGCACACATCCAGAAAATATCTGCCCATGAGCATGGAAATAGCTCTTTTTTTTTTTTTTTTTTTTATTATAGCATTAAATATAGGGGTCAAATAGTATTTGATCATATTGTTCTGGATGCTATCAAAATATGTAGAAAGACATGATACTTGCTAATTGATCAAATACAAAATGATGAACTAGGTTAACTAATTTACTGAAAACCTAATACTTCGATGAATGCAAAATTCAGGATCAGAAAATGAATAGAAAACAGTTGTGCTTATTAACAAGCATGACATAATCTTTGCTTGATTTCTTTTCTTTCTTTTTTTCCTGTTTTCTTCCCCTCACCTTCTCATCTCCTTTCAGTCCTTCTTTCTCCTGCAATACTATATATGGGGTTAAGGAAGAATTGGTGAGTCATACAATTGAAGCATCTGCTCCAGGATTCCATCAAAAGGCTCAATATGGTCTTTCTAGTTCTGGTGATTCATAGAAGTATTTTACTTTTTGATATTTTCCTTTTGGGTTCTAAATACATATATGTAAAGCAAAGAGTAGGTACAATGTCCTTCAGAAGAATAGGAAAGAGGTGACATCCGAAAATAACCCTAGACATTAACTCAGAGAAATGTGATTTTTAAAATTCTAAGCTGAAAGCAATACATATGTGTTTTTTTCTGAATCAGAACATTTAGCTGATAGCTGGCATATCAAAGCATAAAATCACTCACTCTTAAGTAGATTTATTAGTCAGTGTACTATCTTATTCACTTTTTCTTTGCAGAGAGGTTAACATTTTTAAGTGGTGTTACTATATAAAAATATACTTATTAAAATAATAAAATACATTATTTATTCCTTTATTTAGCAAAACATTTTTTTTTAGTAGAGGTAAAGTAGGTTTTAGTTCATATAAACTAGGGTTGGTGTATATGTCACAAACAGCTTATTCTTAAGAGTTGTATCTTTTGTTCTTTAGTCTTGAATAAAACATCTTTGATTTTGGACCTTCTGGGCCCTCACTATAAAGGGGACAACTGTGAGTCTTACAAAAGCAATTTGTTTTCCCCTGCCTAGTCATTCAACTTAAACCCAAAACAGAAAAACCCAAACTCTCTAACAAAAGAAACCCCTTATAAATTATGTCAATAATACATCTGAAGATGTTATGACTATCCACTTCTCAATGAGAATCTTTAACATTAGTTGTAAGATTTCTCTTCCTTAAATTTACATAATTGAAAGTTTATAATTTAAACTGAATTAGTTAGTTTAATCTAACTGTACAGTCAATATAAACAGGTATCTCCAAAGTTTGACTCACGTCTATTCTAGGAATTGGCCTCATCTATCCTATAACTGATTTTCTTTTTTTAAGGTGATTAACTAAATTCCCTATTAATCCATAGTTCTTTTTTTTTTTTTTTTTTTTTTTTTTTAAATCATTGCTCATCATGCTTTATTCACAGGGTTAACCTAAGTGATTTTTTTATCTCAGTGCTTCCTTCCCCAAATTCATGTGAAAGGACTAGCCACTGTCTTAGCAAATTAATTACTGGGTGCTGAAGAGCTAATAAGCAGTGTAACCAAAAGGAGCCGTAGGAACTGGGTAAAAGGAGTAAATCAACCTTTTACATGATCATGTACAGCTCATCCTGGCTCCAGTGGAGCCTAGAATTTTTCCATGGGTCTCAGGAACTGTAGCTGCATACAGTTATTTCTCATGTGAATAAAGGCACTAATTTCCCCCTTTTTTTTTTTCTTCCAGGGTCCAGGGAGAGCAATGTGGAGCAAAAGCTCCTGTGTCACTGTGTCAAAGACCCTGAATTAGCTGCAAAGGTTGTGCTTCATCCTCTACTGCCTTGTGACCTACTTAGTGGCTTGTCAAGGACTGATTTAATTAGATAAACTTAGCCAACTATCAGTTAGGTCCAATGTCTTTAATATCTATTGCCCTCCAAATGTTTTGCCGATAATACTATAATTACCATTCCTAGTCTATAAAGAAGATGTCAGCATACTGAATTTTGTATACAAATCTGTCTCAATAGCAAAATATGTTTTACAGTTAATATCATTTAAGATTATAAAGAGGTGTCCTAGTATGGACTACTGGCAAAATTAATTTCTTAGAGGACTACAGATTAAACATAAAACATGGTTTCGAATGTGAAAAGTCATGTTGTTCAACCACAAAGCTACAGTTCAAAATGTGACTTTATGACTTCAACCACTTCTTCCCACTTTGAATCATTCATCAAGTTAATATTTAACTATCATAAGGTTTCTTACCCTTTAAATTTAGAAAACAAAGTTTGGATGCTTATGTTAATAAAAGCAATTTTAAAGAGTGATATAATAAAACTTACATTCTCAGGGCACAAAAGAGCATAATGTATGAAGTTTTACATTGAGGACAAATTCTCTCAATCCAAATATTTTTGAAAGTTAATAAAAATTGTTCTTCAGATTTATTTGCATGGATTTCACAGGATCACTGAAAAATTGATGTTCAAGGAACCTAGAGAGATGTCCAACCCCCTGCTCAAACATGGTCAGTTAGAACAAGTTACTCAGGGCTGAGTCCAGCGAGTTTCTGAATTTCTTCAAGGATGCAAACACCACAACCTCTCTGGACAACACAACTTGTTCCACTATTTGACCACCTTCACAGTAAAAACTAATTTAAATAAAATTTCCCATATTTCAATCTGTGCCCATTGCTTCTTGCCCTTCTGTTGGACACCACTGAGAAGAGTCTGGCTTCATATTGTCTACTCACTGCCCCTAGTCAGGTGTTTATATATATTGATTTAAAATGAATATATATGTATACTAAGGTATATATTTTCATAATATTAACAAATAAAATAATTTGCTGGGTGATTATGGACTATTTAAAAAAATTATTTCCTACAAGTTACTGGAGAATGTTTGAGTATTTCTAACATTAATTGTTTTTTTTAGATTAGCAAAACATAAAAAACAGTAGGGATGCACAGATTAAATAAACTGGGTTTCATTTTTTTTATTGCTTGTTGGACTTGATAACTTTAAAAGTCTTTTCCAGCCTAAATGATTCTATGATTCTATTATTTTTCTTCCCAATGAACATGCTTCCTTAAGAAGGTATGGGGAAAAAAAAATCCATAATGCTTTTTATAATTGCTATTTAGATTAAAAATCATAAATAGAAATGGTGCTTTGAATGTAAAACTATTTCTTCCATGTAATAATGCAGTGATGTAATCATTAATGATTTAAAACCTCTGTTAAGCTGAAGCAAGATAATTTTAATAGATAATGTAAGAAAACTTTATCACTGTAGGTAAGAAAGAGATTATTTGAAAAAATGAAAACATATAGATAAGTAAACTTAAGTCAATATGTTCAAAATGAGATATCCCAGGTTTTTTGAAAACATTAGATAATTATCTTACTGTAAAAATGTCCATCATTTAAAAAATGAACATTTAGTATATATCCAGTACACTGCTATTATTAATACTGCTGTAGAAGCTTCTAAGTGACCTTCCAACAGTGATGACACCAATGCCCAATTACTATTGATGACTATAGGATGAAAATTTCACCTCTAAACTTTTCTATCTATTAAATGAGTTATAAATAGTAGTCCTATTAAGTGAGCAACCCAATATTCAATTAATGGTTAATGATGCATAAGGAAATAGCTTCAAACACTCTAAGGGGGACTTGAGATGATGTGCAAATTTCACGAGACTTCTGAATACTGAATTGTGACTAATGTCTAGTGATAATACTTTTATACTTTTCCATCATGTACTCTATTATACATAAAATGAACTCTGGAAAGGATCAGTTAAGTAACTCACTTGATAGTCCCAGATTCCTCTGAAAGATTAAAATAAAGAAGTGGTCCGAGTGTTTTGATTTCTTACGGAGTTTTTATTATCTTGGAATCATAAGTCTGGACATTTTTTATTACAATTTCTCCTAATCCATTCTATTCCTGAAGCCTACTCTGATTACTTAAAAACACTTTTTTTGATGAATATTTGAATGTATATTTAATGAAGTAATTTTTTTTAGATGGAAAATCACAGAGAATTTTAAGAAAGGAAGTTGAAATGTCATTTGTTCCCTTTCTAATTCATGGTTTAAAGTAATAAATCTCAGTCCTGAGAGATAGTCTCTAGGATTTTGCAAAGCAGTCAGTGATGGACACATCACAACTTCTCTAAACCATTTCAACGTTTCACTATAACTAGGATCACAAAAAATACATATAATGTTTTTATAAAGCTTTTTTTCTAATTTCTGAACTAGTTGAAATCTGATACAAATTAAGCCCATCATTTTTCTTCTTCCTTATCACAAACATCGCTTTTTTTTATAGTACCTTTTGCATATTTGAATACTGTTGTGTCTTCTTCCAGTCTCCTCTTTCATAAACTAGGTTAATATTTTTTTTCTGTGCCTTGATTCCTGGATTCTTCATTATTCTTGATGCTCTTAGACTGTATCTGGCTGGTTTGCATCTTTCATAATATTTACTCCCCAGTTCCTTCACAAAAGGATTCAGTTGAGACATTGATAATACTAATAAGAGTGGAAAACTGAATTTATCTAGTATGGAAAACACATTCTTGTTTATTCATACTGGTACGGTGACTGTCTTTTTTTGGAATGTGACATTGCTCAAGTTTAGCTTAGGATGTGAAGTAATAACCCTAAGATTCTTGACAGAACTTTTGTCTAGTTGTTTGTTTCTCATTTTTTATTCACGTTATTCCAGACTAAGTAAAGATTTTTTCAATTTTTGTAACTCTATTGAATCTTCTTTTTTTTTTTTTTTCCCAAACCTTCCTAAGTTTCTGGGCACTATTTTAATTTTTAATCTTATTACTTATTGATATATTTAGTAATAATATTTTCTATGTGATCATCAAAGTCCTATGAAATATTCAGTAGTCTTATAACCAAGACACACCTTAGAAGAAGATTTCCTGGGAGACAGTATGAAAAGGTCACTTTCATCCCTCTATTTCCTCTTCTGCATGTGTATTCCATTATCATAGAACTTTTAATTGTATCAGTACATGACTTATTCACTTACATTATGGTTATATCCACAAGACCACCATGACAGACACACTTCCATTTCTATAGGGGATTATTTATGACTGCTTGCTATGTTTCCTTGCTTGATTATGAGAATGCCAGAAAAGAAAAAAATCAAACCAATGAACCAAAAACATAAAAGGAAGGAAAGAAAAGATAACAATGGAGAAAAGAAACAAGAAATCCATCCTATGATCTCAGCTGTGAACCATATTATTCTTTCCCTTACCATTACTCCATCTGCTGTAATTTGTGAATTTTATGTGTATCATTTGACTGCAAATGGCTCAACAGCACATGTGGTTTTGCATGTAGTAAAAATGATAGAATAGTTTCAGTCACTGTACAAAGAGTTAGTATAAATTAATATGTACCAGTATATAGTTTTAACAAGCATTAACACTTTATGAGTTGAATAAAGGGTCATCTTTATTAGAAAATAGATATATCCCTGAGCATAATTTATGATTGTCCAATTAGGTTATAGATTAAGGATAATTGCTATAGAAGATCTTTAAGATTCTGAATCCATTAATCTAATGTTTTATATTTAATGAAATTGTCAGCAATTTTTAGTTAAAAATGTAAGATCATTTCATAGCCTTTGAGTCATCACTTTCCTGCTACTGATGTGGTATATAAATATTCCCTCCCTTCATCAGCAAGTCTGCAGTCTTCTTTTTAAATTTTACCCACCATACTATAATGAAATTCTTAGAAAATGTCAAAATAAAACCAGTGGAAAGAGAATCAGCCAGGAAACAATGCGGTATTTACTCTCAGAACTTCTGAGTTTATTATCAAAGGGTAAACCTTTTTACAACCTTCTTATTATGATTAATTTGTCAGAACACTTTGAATGTTAAATCTAGGACTGGAAATTAATTTTTAAAAATCTATTTGGGAATATGATTGTTTGCAAAAATCTTTTCACTTCCTTTAACAGGTAAATGAATGTCTCTGTGCCCAAAAACTGCATGATGGATATTGGGAGATAGATTCTATAAATGGGAAATACATGTCCTTTGGTATTGTTTGGCAAAGAGCTACACAATTTGCTGATACACACCACTCACTTCAACTCTGATTCCTGACATCTGCTGTGGAGTCAACAACGAGTTTAGAAGCAGTTAATGAATTATTCTCAGAAATATATTTGGATTATTTGTTTTATGTTAGCATGCAGTGAGGGCAGAATTCTTTGGTTTCACTTTTCATGTCTGTTGAGTTGTGCCAGTACAGCCTATAAAATAATATGTCTGTGGGTGTTTTACTTAAGGCATCAATAACCTGTATCAACAGATCATCCTGTTTCTGTTATTCAGAGCTCCATTATTTTATACATTTCACAGGTTTCATCAGCAAAGCTCTTTGGCGTACAGTTCACACTCAGATATCAGTTATAGACTCATGTGCATAGCATCTGCTGTTGTGAAATATTTCATAAAAATGTGACATTATTGTGGTGTTGTTTCCTCTCAAAACATTGCCGAGAGCCACATGTTTTCTCACATCACATAATAAGACCAGAACAGTGCAGCTACACAACCTCTGAAACTGGGCATACAAAAGCACCTTGATCTATAAGACAGGAGACAGTATTCAGCTCACATTAATTGGAATTTTAAAGGAACTTCTATCTCCTGAATATCAAAACATACAACTAATTGGCTAGCTAAACAAATCTGATGTAAATAATAGACCTGAGGGTTTCATCTAAGGCTGCAGAGCAGTGAAGCAGGGTAGTCATTAGATCAAAATCAAAAAAATGGGCCACTCTTTGTAGAGGCAAGTAATGGAGGGGTAGCAAACCACTAGGTCTAAGAGACAGACATGTTCTATTCATAGTTCTATTCCCAGCTTTCAGCAATGGCATATGAGTTTCTCCAAGTGCTATCATGCAGAGAGATCCAGGACAAAAGAGCCTATTCAGCCTAGCAAAGGATATGCATGCCTCACTGCAGAGGTTCATTGAATTCTGTAGTTCTGAGGGAGTGAAACTATGGGCATAGTGGCTCACCTCAGCAGCTGAGAAGGAAGGGAAAGAACTGGAAGCAAGCAATGTTCTCCTTGACATCTCCCTCTAGCTTTGTGTGCCATGGGGGCTACACATTATGTTTTTCTCTAGCAAGTTAAAGAAAGCGCACAGCAAACCACTACAGCTCATTTACAGAACTGGGGAATTCACTTGGTTTCAGTTCCCTGAGCTGCTAAGGGAGGACAGCACTTGGGGAAAACAGCATTTAGCCACAAAAAGATGAAGATAAAAGAAATTAATGCAACAAATTTGTATTTGTCTCTCTTGTGACAGGTTTTGAGTTAGTCTTTCTATCAAGTTGATGGATGACTAAAGTTGTTACTGAAAAGAAGTCAGATTTTCAGAACAGAATTTCTTAGGCTTCCCTTAAAATGCCACACACTGAAATTAGTAGCTTAACTTTTACAAACCTGGGAACACTGAAATCTTTCTCTAGAATCAGATTTCAAGCTGACTACAGGAGACTATTTTGGCTTACAGTTTGTAGCAGGCTGACCTTGGCTGGGTGATAGGTGCCCACGAAACTTCTCTATCACTTCCCTCCTAACTAAGATGGGGAGGGGAGAAAATAAAATGGAAAAAAACCTCATGAGTCAAGATAAAGACAGTTTAATAAAGCAAAGGCCACGCATGGAAGCAAATGAAAACAAAAGATTTATTCTCCACTTCCCATCAGCAGGTGATGTGCAGCCACTTCCTGAGAATTAGGGTTTCAGTACGCATAGCAGTTGCTCCAGAAGACAAGTGTTGTTGGTTGTAGCAATGAGTGTCCTCCCACCTCTGCCTTTCTCTTAGCTTTTATTGCTGAGCAGATGTCATATGGTATGGAATATCCTCTGGTCAGTTTGGGTCAGCTGACCTGGCTATGTCGCCTCCAGCCCATTGGTGAATGGGGAATGTTGGAGAGACAACCTTGATGCTGTGCCAGCACTGCTCAACAGTAGCCAAAACACTGGTGTAGTATCAACACCTTTCTAGCTACCAATACACAGCACAGAACTATGATGTCTGCTATGGGCAAAATAATCTCAGCCAGACTCAATACATGGTTCTGTAAATTGCACTCCTTGCTCTTTATGTTAGTTAACTGAGGATCTGGTATTGAAGCATTACAGTTGCAGAAGTTTTAGTTATGGACATTAATGGAATAGAGACTCATCTTCTAGCAGCCAATGGCAGTCAGTGAAATAGGTCAGATAGGTCCATCTAATGATTGTCACCTGCATAATCAACAATCTATTAAGATTAATGACACTCTCATAAGGTATTCTGTACTTCATCCGAACACACATTAGAATCAGATTAATCAGAAAGGTCTATATATTTTCTTTCACATTTTAAAATATGAAATTCAATTGTTATTTATTAAACTAATAAGTTAAATAATTACAATGATAATGCCTTATGCAAATCAGCTTTTAATTTTGTTGTTCATAGATTATTATGGGCTGAAAGAGAATCTCAGAAAAGGAAAAGTCAGTTCTGAAAAAGCAATCCTAAATCACATTACATATGCGCAAAGTTCCCAGTTCAGTACTTCTGAATATGACCTTATACATTGTCACCCAAGCTGATTCATGGTGAGATAGTGCAGATGTAAGAGTTTTTGTAGGAATTTGATCTTACCATTAGTTTTTCTACTTCACTTCTTTGTGCTGTTATACTTTGTAGTAGTGGTAGTAAATGAAGAAAAGAATATAGGCTAAATTGCTGTTAGTATGTAGAAGACTGAAAACAAGAAACTGTTAATTTGATTTATAAAATGAAAATTCTTACCAAATGCTGAATCAGAATTTTTATTTCAAAAAGCAATTATTAGTTTAAGGTTCTGTCAAATGACATTCATAGATATTAAGTGGAAAGCATAAGTGGAAGTACAATGTCACCATGCTGCTGTCAAAGGTTACCCGCAAATCTTAATACTAGAACAGCAGATATAATCACAAACAAATAGTCTGATTTTTGTTTGATTGCTTGTTTTCAAATATAATCAGCTATTTTGAAAGGAATTATTCATCTTATAACAGGAACTTTGCTTGGTAGAAGAAAGCATCGTTAAAACATCTGTCTGAGGTTTCATAAGATGAAATATACAGACTATGCTAGGGTTAGATTCAGAGAGGGAATTCAACACTCTGAAACTATCAGCATTCAGAGTTCACAGAGCCTCATTATTATATTGATTGTGGTTTATAGTAATCCATATAATATAGTTGTTATTTTCCTTTGATAACTTTTTAATAAGCTACTTTCCAAATCACTCTTACTTCTTCTAAGTCATCTTTATCTTAGACTGAAATGTGTTCCTTGCAGACTGATGCACAGACTTGCATTCAAAAACCCCTTGTTTTTCAGTTGCTGTAAAATATACAAGTTAATGGAGAAGGTATCAAAATTACAGATAAAACTACTTTTTGTCATGTAAAACAAAGTTACCAGTGCTTTATGAGCAGAGAAGAAAATATTTGTGTATTAACACAGTCCTTGTTTACAATAGGCTATAACTGTCCTTTTCTTTTTTGCTTCAGGCACTTCAGGTCTTGTTTTACTGTATATGATTAATTTTGTTTCTCTACTCACACTTATTTTGACTGAGTAATCAGAGAAATAATTTTGCCAGTCATCTCCTACATTGTTCAGGGACTGTCTGACTACAGGAATTACCTTACGGTTGCCTCTTATGGAAAAAAGACTAAAAGGGATTTTTTTTCTCCCATTTTCAGTGTTTGTCTTCCTAGCAGAGTTCATATAGCCCATCTGCCAACTGCTTCGCTGAATGTCCACCCTATTCAGCACATGCAGGAAATTCAAGGCTTCCCAAGATCTCTGAACCCTAGTTCCCTGCTCCATATTAGTCTGCTTTGACTCACCTCTTTAATGGGAGGAGTACTCCTCTCCCATCCATGCAATTGCAAACAGCTCATCTAAGGCAGGAGAACTCCTAGTGATGGAAATAAAGAGGAGGAACTCAAGGATCTTCCTTAAAGCATGTTAACAGTTGATAGAGCACTGGGGAAATAAAATAATTGCACTGAGATCCCATCAACATGTACAGAGCTGACTGTGTCTAATGGAAACATTATTTGTGGTGGTGTTAGGTGACTAGAAGCAAATAGTAATTGTTTACATACTGGCTTATTTCATAAATATCATAGAATGATTTGGGTTGGAAGGGACCTCAAAGATCATCTAGTTCCAACCCCACCTTGTCATGGGCAAGGACACCCTCCTCTAGACCAGGCTGCTCAAAGCCCCATCCAACCTGGCCCTGAACACTTGAAGGGAGGGGGCATCCACAAGTTCTCTGAGCAACCTGTTCCAGACTCTTACTACCCAAACAGTAAAGAATTTATTCCTAATATGTAATCTAAACTTATCCTCTTTCACTTTGAAACTGTTATCCCTCGTCCTTTCACTACACTCCCTGATAAAGAGTCCCTCTCTATCTTTTCTGTAGGCCTCCTTTAAGTACTGGAAGACCTCTATCAGGTCTCCCTGGAGCCTTCTCTTCTCTAAGCTAAACAACCCCAGCTCTCTCAGCCTGTTCTTATAAGGGAGGTGTTCCCTACCCTATCATCTTTATGGCTGTCCTCTGGACCCGCTTGAGCAGGTCTATGTCCTTCTTATGTTGGGGGCCCCAGAGCTGGACACAGTACTCCAGACGGGGGTTTCACAAGAGCAGAATAGAGAGGAAGAGTCACCTCCCTCAACCTGCTGACCACACTTCTCTTGATGAGCTTCACATTCCCCACCAGCCCCTCCTTGTTGGTGAGAAAAAGTTCCATCATAGCAGCTCTCCTCGTTGGCTCCTCTATCACTTGGAGAAGGAAGTTATCATCAATGCATTCCAGGAACTTCCTCGATTGCTTAATCCCTGCTGTGTTGTCCCTCCAACAGATACTGGGGTGGTTGAAGTTCCCCATGAGGACCAGGCTTTGTGAATGTGAGGCTGCTCCTATATGTGTATAGAGGACTTCATCCACTCAGTCTTCCTGGTCATGTGGCCTGTAGCAGACCCCCACTATCATGCCATCTGTCCCTGCCCTCCCTTTAATGCTGACCCATAAGCTCTCGGTCTGCTCCTCATCCATCTCTAGGCAGAACTCCATGCACTTCAGCTGGTCATTGACACAGAGCACCCTCTCCTCGTCTTCCCTGCCTGTCTTTCCCAAAGAGCCTGTATCCTTCCATTCCAGCATTCCAGCCATATGAGCCATCCCACCTCATCTCCATGATGCCAATAAGAACAAAGCCCTGCAGGCATGTGCACATCTCTAACTCCTCATATTTATTCCCCATGCTATGTACGTTTGCATAGAAGCATTTAAGTTGGACCCCTGATGAGACTGACTTACTGGCTGCAGTTCCTTTGTGTTGCTCTTCAGGTTCTCACCTGCTGACCTGTGATCCCTCTCCAGACTCTGAGCAGCTACTGCTGGCACTGACATCAAGCTGGTAAGAGTGGGATGGATTGAGGTTCCCCTCCCCTGGCAGCTGTAGTTTAAAGCCCTCTTCACCAGCTTGGTAAGCCTATGACAGAAGATGCTCTTCCCCTTCTCTGACAGGTGTACCCCATCAGCCCCCAGTAGACCAGATTTCCCAAAGTCCCATGGTCTAAGTAGCGTATTTTCTAGTTAGTAGTCTGTTTTCATATGTTTATTGAGAGCTCACTCAAAAAGCACTTCTCCTATGAATCTCTGCAGATGTATGAAGAGACTTTAACACATTATTGTTATGTCTTTTCATAAGATCTATTATTATTAATTGACATTTTCTTATATCTGAGATACTGATAAACCACTGTTTTTCTTAGAAAAATTAAATATTTAACCCTTTTCTTTCTAAGTGTCTAAGTCACACTACACAAGTTAATCTTAGCACTGGTTTTATTTAAGCTATTAATTAACTTGGTATAACAATGTTTCATTGATTCATTGATCATGTCCACCATTTGTCATACCAGATGGATGACTAAACAAATTAGGTTTATCGTCCATTGTGAGACACTGAAATGTCCTATGACTGTCTCAAAGCTTGCTTGTGTCTGTGCAAACCTCCAAAAGAAGCAGCTGTGGCCTGTGAATTGGTCTGGGGTATGTCGCCCAAAGAAGCGGGAGTGTATTGAAGGATGCACCCCCCACTTCTTTGCGGTTACATTGTTGGACTCCTTAGACAAGCCTCAAAGGTGCAGACCTGTACTGAGCTGGCCCCATCCTGTAGCCATTTGTGGCTCTATTTTTTAGGCCAGACCCCATGCATGCATTGCTAATGAACTGACCTTGCCCTGAAGCCAGATGCAACAAAACCTGTGGGACCAGAGAAGAAAAAACTAAAGGTGGGCAGATATGCTAATCAGCAGATATGATGAACTTAACAAGGCGGCAGAAAATTTTGCTCAGTGTGCATCCACCCTCAAAGCCAGATCCGTGTGCACCCACCACCGAAGAACTGAAGACTGAGGACCAACAGGATGACACTGGATCCATGCTGGTGACTGTTCTTGCAGCCCTATCCCACATCCTTGCTTTATTTCTGTCTTTTCTTTCCATTCTGTCCTATCCCTACCCTCTTCACTTTTTTTTGTTAATAATAAAAACCTGGTTTAGGTATACGGCATTTGACCTTGTTTGTGTCTTAATCTTGCTCTTGGGATCAGATCGAAACCTCCTCCGACATTGGATCAGGACATCCATATACCCGAAAAACAGTTCATAAAAAATAAAAAGACTGATATTTGTTGTTGAAAAAGTGTCTAGAAGTTGTGGAACAAATCCACAACTGTGTAGATCAGTGTCACTTCATTCATTTCAACAAAACCATACCATTTTACACTATCTAAGAATGTCGAACATTTTTCTGTCTTATCCAGATCAGAAGGAAGGGTATCTAAATCTAAAATAATGTATACTTTTTACTGCTACTGATTTATTTTCTGTTTCTTATTCTACAAAGTAGTAAGTTGTTATCACTGAAGTATACTGTGAATTGAGAAATTATTGAAATATATTTTGTAATACAGAAAAATCACATTCTTTTTGGGCATACCAAAAGTTAATGATAGAGAGCTTTTTACACCAAACACTACATTTATAGAACTGAAGGAAATAGAGTGCAAAATACAGGATATTTCCAGAACAGAAGGCTTTTCTAGGTTTAAACAGTTATAAGTTATTTTGTTCCCAAAGTCATTGAACCTTTTAATAATGAAATCTGTGTGTTTGATGCGTTCCCCTTTACTATATAGAAATGCTACACTATATGTCTGTGGAGTGTATCCACTGTGAGCAATCCCCTCACTTTACATTAAACAGTACGCCTTCTCAGTATATTAGTTTTATCTCTGATTCCCAAAGGCAGCCTTGAACCATAAAGGTAAAGTAATGGCTTCCATGCCATCATAGGAGTTTTGTTCCATTTTGCTTCTACTCTGGCATTTCAGGAGGAAGGCTTTGTGAGAAAGGAGCATCTCTTTCCCACAGTTGCTCACTCTCCAAATCTTTTCCCACAATCCCTCTTGTGCATACCCTAAAGAAGTGCTCATCCTCTCCCACATTCTCATCCTCCCCAGAACCTCCCCACCCTCCTTGCTCAAAAAAGAATTTTTCCTAATGTTAGCAGTTTGTCCCATGAATCATAGAACCACAGAATCATAGAAATATTTAGGTTGGAAAAGACCTTTAAGATCATTGAGTCCAACCATAAATGAGTTTTTTTGGACCTTGAGCCAATAGTATATTGATACATTTTTGTAATTTTATTTCAATGGGCATCTTTACTAGCTTTGAGCTTATATCACTAATAATAATTTGTTAGGACAAAGCTCTGCATGATAAGTTTAGTATTTATTTAAGATAAAAAATAGAGTAAAACTCTTTATTTCCATTCCTTGGACTTTTTTACCCGTTTTTTCCCCCATACTTGCCTGATACTATGAAATATATTTCAGGAAGTGACACTGTAATTTTCTTTTTTATGTGTGCAGATTTTGTGATCTTGGAGGCTGAGCTTCTTCAAGATAAGATCCAGTACAGGAACTGCAGAGCTTGCACAATTTTTTATTTTACACTCAACCTATTGCTGACACAAACTATAATTCAAATGCATAGTCAAGTCCATCCATGAACAATAAATAAAGGATATTAAAACCAAAACCAGGACAGTAACCACATACCTTTCATCCTTACTAAAAAATAACCCAAACAAACAAAAAAACCCAAAACAAAACAAAAACAAAACAAAAACAACAAAAAACAAACACACATAAAAAGGTAAAAAAACTAATAAGGAAATCTAGTGGGGTCTTTCTGTCCTTATAGAAAAGTAAGTGACAGTGGTTTTAGTGATATTTTATATTTAATAAAGCTATCTTTAAGGGCTTCACCCAGGTCCCTAAAATACCTTCTGCTTGTTTTAGCTGTTGTTCATCATGCTGATAAACTTTAAGGTTCTCTAGCATAAATTAAGCTGTTCTTTACTTTGCAGGTCACCTGACTGTGAATGGCAAAATATGCTTCCAGTCCAACTACTTTAGTTATGCTGGACAGAGAAAATGCTGAGCATTATACAGTTTCAGGCAATTTGTGGGCCATATGTAAAAACTGATATTGTGCCTTGACGTATTTTTCTACAGCAGTGGTATAATTGAAACAGGGGCAGCAAATACTGGTCACAAATGTGGCTTTAAGCCAACTCTCTCTCCTGGTCTTCAGCAACACTGATTTAACTTAGGCAACATGGGAAACTACTTTTAGTTATATTTCTAATATTTCTGTGCCTTGGGTGCAAAAGCCAGAATACATACAGTGTTTTATATATGATCCCATATGTCTTTGATATTTTTTTTTTCTGCTTGTGCATTGTCATTGTCATTTTCTCTATGCCAAGGCTAGTAAAACATTAATGTAATACAACGGTCTGCAAAACCTATCCCAGAGTAATTCTCTTATATTTTTCAGGCCATTTGCACCAAAATATGTGAGTCAGGGTGGTGATAGACCACTAACTATATTATTCTGGTTTTGCTAGCCCACTGAGTATGTGTGTGTGAAACACAGTGAAAATCTGCTTGAATTGAAAATACCTGGATGAGAATAGTGTAATGGTACACCAGTATGTATAAGATGGCAATGCAGGACAATATTTTGATTAAAATCCTGGACTGATTTATTGTGATGTTGGATTTGGACAGACCTAATAATCTAGTAAGCTTTATTATGGCTAAGACAAAAATTTGACTGAGATATACAACCCTGATAAAAACCTTCCCATGAGTGCAGCTAGATGCCGATTGAGTTCTTCAGACACAGGAAAATCACCAAATAGATTTTTCTTTCTTTATCTTACTGTTGATCATTAAATCATTTGAATTTCTAAGGGAATTCTATATGCTAGACACTTTCAGCACCTGAAATTTCTTTGCAGTAAGATTAGAAATAGATGTAAGATTAGAAGTAGATGTAAGATATATTCAAAATCATCCAGCAAGTGAGCAACAACAAACTGGACACTTTAAAAATCCTGCTATGCTATCTTCAACAAGAAAGCTACATAAGGTGAAGTAGGAATAACAAATAAAAACACTTAAAATTCATCTTTGCTTGGAGAATTTCTTATCTTCTTTTTATTTCTTTTTTTTTTTTTTTTTTTTTTTTCCTGAGGGGCAGGGAAGCTGTATTTATAACATTTTGTATTTTAACAGCTTTTTGATATTATTGCATCTAAATATTTTGCAGAACAGATGCATTTAACCCAACTTTTGTCATGTAAAAGCTACACACCTGCTCATCTGTGCCTGAGAAGGGATAGATACCTCCAAATCCCATTTAGTTGTCTTTAGACTCCCATTTTAAAATAAAATTCACCTCTGAAGATTTGAGCCTCTCCTCACAGATTGTACACATATCCTGATGTAGGATACCATTGGACTAGGAATCTAATCCTCAGAAAGCTGAGAAATAAATCCCATTCCTTGGGGATTTTCTGTATGTTTCTGGATAGATAAATGAAAAATCAACACTTCAGCTGTGGCCAAATGCTGGCTGGGAAAATATTAATCTCTAGAAAAATAAATTGAATTTTTGTAATTTATTAATTTTTTCTTAACTTTCATTTTTTAAAAAAAAAAATTTCAGAGGGAATTTAGTAAAAATATTTTTTTAAAAAAGAACAGGCAGTGGGGCTGAGCAAATTTTTTTCTAGCAGTTTTCTACTAGCCAACATTGAATCAAATAAATAAAATGTTTGCTATACTGTTGCAATTCCTCTAGAAAAAAAAAAAAAAAAGTCTGAAAATAATAGCTTTATACAGTTAAAACATCACATTTTAGCATGCTGAATTTATTGTTCCAGTTATTGGTTATTTATACATTTTCACGTAAGTAAATAAGTAATGATAAGATATCGCACTATTAAAGTCAAATTGAACCAGAGTTTGAGTATCCTTAGAAATCATTTAGAGCATCTAATTTCATGGAGCATTCTGAATTTTGACATTTTGTTCTGATTTGAAATAAATAATAATTTCAAAAGAGTAGAATTTCCCTGAAAATGGATGATTTTATTTGGTGTGGTTGAATAATTCAGTATATTTTCTACGTACTTTAAAGATTTTATTTTCATTTAATTTAGTTTTCTAATCATTCCTTTTCTCACTTTATTTCATGTAGGTTCTAAAGTATGATTATCATAATCCCTCTAACAGATTTTTTTCACTATATTAGTTTTCTCTCTGTCTATTGAACTGATAACATAGTTTTTATCCTTGAAACTTATTGAAAAGGTGTTCTCCTTGCTAATAAAAGAAATAACCTTTAATAAGTACACTAAATGTCTGCATGTGCTTAAAAAATATCTAAGATTTTGTCATTTGGACAAAAACCTTTGCCTAAGTCTTTTGGACAAATACCTTTGCCTAAGTGAAAAATACATTTAGGTTAAAAAGGCAGTTGTCTCTCTTAGAGAAATACTGTCACTGTGTATTTCAACTCATAAAAGTAACAACAGGCAGATCTTATTAAAAAAAGTAAAATATTTCCAAAGCTGAATTTCTTTGGAGAAAAAAGAAGAAAATCCAGGAAGATGCTGACTCTTCTGTATGCTGTCAAATGTACATGCCTCATACTTCATTTGGTTGTTTCTATGACAAAATAAAGTTAGTATATACACATGCATGTTTACTGCATGTATTGAATTACAAATTTGTTTAAAATTAATTGAAATTGACTTAATGAACAAAAATAGCTAACAAAACACAGTATCTATTTAACCATTTAAATTTTATAGACTAATTATATTGTTTAAAAGCAGTTTCCTTTCTCTGAGTTATTTTTCAAGTATGCAGCATACATTGTTTGTTTACTGTGACCCATTAATGTTCTAAATGAGAGTTTGAACTCTAATTTGAATCATCCTTTTCCTACCTATTCCTTTCTTTTTGGTTTTGTCTTTGAGGGTTTCTGCCTCTTTTTTCTTGAGACCATTTGGGGTTATTTTTTATATATGGGATAATATAGTTCATTCACATAACACTTATTCACTGGCCCACAAATTCCCTGTCTTATGACAGCTATTCTGTACCTTGTATGTTTTGCAACTGTTGGATATTCATCTGTTCTTTGTTATTCTTAAGGCCTGTTTTACCCTGTTCCTAAGACTTTATTCCTTTACTGACCAGTAAGGGTCATCTCCATTTGAGATTTGCATCATCTCTGTTATGAGCCTGTGCTTACACATTTACAGCTCCTTCTGTCATCTTGTGCTTGTGCTTTTTGGGGTAGGCTGTTAAAATCCCTTGTTTTGCTTCAACGTCCTTAAATCTGTGTTTTCCTGATGAAGTATCTAATGTTTTAATATCACAGCCAGGTCACACATCTTGGTTTCAGGGTCACTGAAAAGTTCACTCTCTGTACATAATGATTCAGTAGAAAATGTGCATGTATCTACAGACACATTTAGATACAACTTCTTGGTAAGTGCTTGCTACTAACAGCTGGCAGTTACAGCAAATACCCAGGCAGACAGTCAAAATCTCTTTAGAGAATGTCCAAGAAAACTAGGAACCTTATTCCAGAGATGTAGACCCTTCCCTGGTGTGAGGTATAATGGAGAAAGCAGAGCGATGGTTCTTAGCCTTGGTAGTTATTTAAGAATTACCATCCTCAGCAGGTGTGTCAGAGTCCTAGTTGAGATCCTTCTTCTTGCAACAGATTTCATTCATGTTGAACCTGGGTTATGAATCTGAGTTATGACCAAAGTGCTTCAACAATAAGGCAGTCTGAAGGAGGTATTTATTTCCATACAGTTATGACTTTTGCCCAGACTTTAAGATTTAAAGACACCTCTTTGTTGAAGCTATGTTAGTTCAGTGATAGTACACATGCAAAAAATATGGTTAAGGTTTTCAACTGCTTCCAAAAGAGAGCTTTCTCAGAAAATAAGCAGAGTTACCATGCAACTTTGCCTTTATCTGATTGGGGAGCCTTGTTCTCAATCTCCTTTTTTGAATGCCTCTTTTGGACTGCTCAGTAACAGAAAAATATCAATAAACTGAAGGAAGTCTATTGAAGGGCCACAAGAATGGACATGATCTGAAGTACTTGCCTTGTGAGGAGAGCTTGGAGAGGACACACCTCTGGGACAACATGACAGGAGCCCCCAGTGCTTACAGGGAGGATGTTGAAGAGATGGACCCAGGTTCTTTATAGCAGTGCATGTCTATTTCTAATATACCATGAACCTGAGTGGCATATTCAGTACAGTACAGAGTGGCAGGCTGGTATACACAACAAAGTCAATATGTGTAAAAGTGCTCTTAATGACAATAACAGGAGAATAATAACATCTTCTGAAATGTCATTTTGAATATCTGTTACTAAATTTATTGTTATTTATACGTGTATGTATAAATACAATTAATGTTCCAAAATCATACTGCTAGTTTTCTGTTCATGCTGATCAGAAATGTATAATTTTCTCCTAAGGGCTAGTTATTATTTAGTTTCCTGAACGATTTTCTCCCTTGTTTTTTGTTGTTGTTGTTGTTGTTTTAGCTAGTGACATAGAATTAATACTCAGTTCTATTTAGTCAATTAATGAAATTTACGTAGGGTTAGGTTTCTTACCTACTATTAAAATGATTTAGACAGAACTGACTATTAACATATTAAAACTCAGAAGTTACTAGTCTGGAAAAAGAAATGAGATGCAAAGTTTCTCCAGAGGCTCTTAATTATATGTGAATATTATCTACATAATGTAAAAGAGAGAAAGAGATAGGTGTCACTTAAAACCTCTGTGACAAAATCTGGCAAGCATTCAAATATTTAGCCAGGTGCCAGCAACCTATGGACAATTTTAAGTGCAAGCTTTATGACCTTGACAAAAGATAAAACAACAAAGAAAAAGTAAAAACCACATCACAACCTTATGCTTCTCTTGTGCCATCAAGAAAGAAGAAAAGAAATATCATCTCGTAAATTCAGACCTTTCAACCTCTATGTTTATTGTGGACTACTTCCTACAAATGCTTCTGAAGACACATTTTATCACCACATTATCGTATATTGTAGGGGGAAAATTATAATTAGCTACTTAACATCTTTGGCAGATGTGTATGAGAACATTTTAAATGACTATATAAAATTTTCAGCATTAAAACCATATTCTGTCTCAAATATAATTTGTTTCATTTTTCTGTTTAATGAAGTGTAAAACAGTGATAAATTGTAGAATTCTTTGTAAAGAGTGTTCATATTATTTGTATAATGCAGTTGGTGAACTAACTGCGTTTCAAAAAGCAAATGAGTTGATGGGATGGAAATGTAATTTACAGTTTAAAGATCAAAAAGCAAAGCAATAACATGGCACCACTGATAATTAAATTAGTGTGCATTTCACTTAAAGAGGCAGCTTCAGTGCTTCAGCATCAGTAATCCTTTCAGCAAGCCCAATATAGTGGACATGTACTAAGGCACTTAAAAAGGGGAGATGGCAAGCTCATCTCCACAGGAAATTGCTCATGCACATACAGAGCTCCACTGCCATTAACAGGCTATAGGAGTCAAAAGGACAAACAGACAAAAAATGGCAAAGGCAGTTGAAGGATCGGGACTTGGCAGCTTCAACTTTATCACTATTTTAACAGAGATAAATACAGGATATGAGGAAGGAAGCACACTTTTGTTTAGGCTTTGCCTTGTTTTTTTAATCTGGACTTCAGCAGAAAAATTGTGAGAGTGAATGTATGACTAGATTATAGGAAGTAAAATGTGAAATGGTGAAACTGCATAAAGTCTAGTTGATTTTAATGAACAGTTGTCTCCTGATGAACTTTCACTTATTATGAAACTAAGATTGTCTCATGCAGCTTACAGATTTCATTAGCAAAATACAGCAACAACAATTGTTACTTAAAAGGGTGTTACAAGATAAATGTAATTCAGGAGAAGATATTTTTTCTCTGTGTGCTAGAAATGGGACTGGAGCTACAGAAAATCCCTAGCATGAAGTGGAAATTAGTTAGACATTGATATTAAAAGGGAGCTGCTCATTGATATGAAGCATTTTTGACAGTTGAGTCAACTGAAAGCTTCTTATTGTAGCCATCAGGAAAAGAGGAGAATGAGCAATTAATATATAACCAGGAGACCAAATGGTTTCCTTGAAAGCTGTTAAGTAAAAGTCACATATCATGTAGAAGAACATATAGAGATATTATGTAAAAAATTAGCATTCTTTTCTCAAAAGAATGAGAATTTTATTCTTTAACAACAACAATTTCTGTTAACCCAAATATCTACTTTAATAAATAAGCTATTCTATAAAAGCAATTATGGTCTCCAAACATCATGGAAGCTGTATTAGTAAGAATTATATAAAACTGACTAAAAGTTCAGGCAAGGTGATAGCAATCTAAGTTTTATTATGAAGAGTGCAATACCTTTCTTAATAAGCATTTTTGCTGTAGTTGCACTGTCATGTCTTTTTACTGACTTTTCTGCAGTTTCTGGAAAAACAAAGCTCCTGATCCCATGTGCAGGCCTTGATGGTGTAGTGCTTTTACAAGCCTGCTAAATGTTTAACTGCTTTGAACGGTTATAATGGTAATTCTTTTGGGTAATATTTCAGCTTGCATGCTTAGGAAGATAGCTTTAATGCATGAGATAATGTTTCCTATGATGGCCTGCAGACTATGTCTCTGATGCAGCATTCAAGATGCAATGTTTGTAAGCCTTTGAGAGTGGCTGCTGAGAAGCATGCAGTCTCTCAGACATGTAATCAAACATAAGGAGAACATTTTATTTTAAAGCTCTTCCTTCCCCAGAAATAATTTTAGCAACATACACAGTGTTAATACTACTTATCCACCAGATACCCACTCTCTGCACTCCCAAGGGTGAATTAGAATCAAATGCATTTAAATTAGAGACAGAAAAATTATCAATTTAGAAACGCATTTTCTCTCAGGCTTTATTAGAGAAAGATGCAAAGATACTCCTTATGCCTTAAAAATGTTGTTAGTACTAACAACATGACTAGATAAAAGTGTCATAAAAATGGAACAACAATCTCATTTCCAATCTATAGAACAAACAAGCTTAGTTACTACGGACAAAGTATATCCCCCAGAGGAAAACTGGATGGAAACGGTAAAGTAATTTCATAATTGTAAAAGGCCAAACACTGATTCCTTGAGAGTTCATGTTTCATGTGCTGCTGCACAGATGATAGCAACAGATTCCTTTCATTCAACGACAGTAAATAAAAAGGCCAATGTATCATCTTATGTGTATTTAACTCAGAGTTGGAGTTTGTCCTTGTCTCTGTTGCTGAAAGGTTAAGACTGATCCTTCATAACAGAGGAAAATGCTACTGTGGCTTCAAGGCTAATGATTCCAGAACAGCTATTAACCTCTCCACTTCGATCCAAATTTATAAAAGGACGTGAAAAAAATTGAAACAGCTTTAATGCACCCTGGCCTAATTTTCTTCTGTAACACAAAGAAGCAACTCACAAGCCACTTTGAAGTCATACTGTCTGTTCCAAGACCCTCACCATTTTTACTAAAAACCGGTCTTCTCTGAGCCACAGGAATGCAATGAATAAATAGATGACATGTTCATTTCTGTTAGAATAAAATAATTAATTTGGACAAGAATAATTTAAATTAATATTTTGTCATTTGTGTTATTAGACTTCCATATCTTTTCATACTTTATCCTGTATACTTTTAATGACATGGAGTACATGTCTTAAAGACATAGTCTTTAAGTCTCTTATGGTTAAAACTACTTGTTTTTGTGGGAGATTGAGCACGTCTTTTGTGACAGAAAGTGTAGAAACAAAACAGTAGTAATAATAGAAATCAAATACCAACAGTCTAAATACCTTACACTAAATAAGGCCAGAAATTACACTTCTCTTGCTCAAATGTTTTTCATTTGCTGAAGAAAAAGGAGACCATCTGCTGAGGAAGTGATGGCAGAATAACATTAGGAACTTCCTGAAGTGTAGCAATGTCACAATGTCAATGTGCTTTATGCTAATTGTCGGGGCACATTTCACATAACAGTTTTCTCTAGTTTTGTCTTTTCTTATAGTGCGTTCACTTTACATTCAGTTCCTGCCTTCTCTTAACCACTCCTGTATCCTCTTGTCCCACTTAGAATTACAGACAGACATGGTATCAGGGCTGAAAGGAGACAGATTTTGTAGGAATAATAAGTAAATGGAAATTTGTGGTGTTTTGACAAAGTAAGTCTTAACATAAAAGTGGTGTTATAATTACTGCATGATCTGAATAAACATGACAGACTTGAGCAGCTATTTATGGCTAGCTTTATTCAGAAAAAGCATATAAAGTTTACATTATTTTCTTTGACTACCAATCTCTGCAGTATATTCCCAACTTCTGTGAATGCTCTTTGTTTTGCAAATAACATTCATCTGCTTAAGAATTATACATATGAAATCATTGATATGATAAAAATAATTTCCATATGAATAAATCTTGTTGATTAGGAAACTAAGTGAAGAATAAAAATTACATATTTGTATGAAAGATGATACCTATTCCCCTTTTCTATTCAAAAGATTGAAAATCATCTGATTTCAAAAGCTCTACCTTTTAGGATGGCTGGTTTCAGGAACTACTAATGGTCTATAGGGCCTTTTTGCAGAACATTAACACTATCCATTGACCTCTTAATTAGCAGACATGAAATTATTTGGAATTCCAGTTCCTGCTGTGAAGTTGTCCACGTTACAATGCTCATGCCTGCGGCAGTCTTAGCAGCCAGATCAGGTACTAAATGGGCCATAAAATATACTAACATTTCTTAGATAGGTCTTTTGCAGAAAAAGATAGAGGAAAAGTAAAAGGCAAGTCACTTTCAAGATTATTAGTGATGAAACAATGAAGATATGAACAAAACACACTGCATTTTCGCATGTTGTATTTATTACAAAGCCTTTACTGTATATAAATATTTTGGGTTTAATTCTACTACTAAAAAATTTTTACCAGCAAACATGGAATATAGTCTCTTGGTAACTAATTGGAAACTTTTTATTCAAGACTGAGAAATGGCAGGGCCCCAATCTTTTAACTTAAAAAATTCTTAATGTGTTTTATAAAAATGTGGGTTTGGACTGAGACAACTTGCAGTACTTACACTCATTAATCAACTGTGGTGGTCAGTGTGTTTAAGGAACACGTTTTATCCTTTAATCCTTTGTACTTTTACTTAGTCTGATATTTATATTCTTGGGGGTTTTTTTGTGGGTTTGTCTTTTGTTGTTGTTTTTGGTGGTGTTAACATTGCCTACTTCTACAGTTATTTTTTAGTATTATAACATCTATATCAGATATGATTTTAGAATATGATACAGAGAAATGATTACTTTGCAATTTATTTACTTATAGCAACTGCTTTGCAAATTATTTACTTATAGCAACACTTATAACAACTGCTTTGCAAATTATTTACTTATAGCAACTTATAATGTTTTTGAAAATTGCTAATATTGCTTTATTGCTTAATAATCCCGCTTGCCCAGACTGTTCTGTGGAATTTTACCAAGGACTACTGTGTTCACCAAAACAAAGCAGTTTTCTGTGAAAACTTACCAAGAACTACAATGTTCAACAAAAATAAGAAACATGTCCTTGGAAAGCAGATGTCTTCTAACAAGTTGAGTATTTGTAGAGTATAGCCATAGATGGGTGGTAGAAACTAATATGCTAGTGCTTTTAGATAAGATAGAGGGGATAAACCAGCTGGAATCACTCTTGTTCAAGAAACTGGCTAAGAGAATCTGTGGGTGCTCCAAGGAAAAGTACAAGGTGAAGAAGACTGTGAGCCTTCCTCCAAAAGACCCCTGGAGACGACCACCAGGAGGCAATGCACAGGCGCAAAGATAACATAAACTGCTGACACCAGATTTTGAACTAACCCAGACTTTCTCATGCATATGTATATTTGTATTATGTAATCCAATGAATATGTATATCCACACTCTATAAGTTTCTGGTAAAATGTGCTGTTGGTGTGCAAGCTTTGTGGAGAAATCCCCTTGCACCCCGGCGTCGGAATAAACATACCTGCTTTATAACTCTCTCTGAGTTGTAAAGTTTGTTTCCGCACATTAAATAGAGTATTGAAATTCACTCTAATAATTTATAAAAATGCATCAAAGTGTAAAACATGTCAGAGATATAACCATTGAAAACAAAAATGAAAAGTTAACTTTTTTTATGAGTTTAATTACTCTGTACAAGGTTAATTACTTTCAAATAAGGAAAATTTTACATAACATTGCAGATTTAATGAAGCATGTGAAATAGTAGTTATCATTAAAAGTACTTGTGACCATTTAGAAGAAAAGAAACAATAGTTATAATGTTCAATTATTGAAGTTCTACAAGAAAAATATCTTGTAGTTTATTCCTTTTGTATGCCTACGTGAGACCCTGATGCTCAACATGGCAAGAAAGAAGCTCTAGCTTAGAATGCTATTAGTTAATTAAACATTTTTGACAACATCTCAAAGATAAATGGAGATATGTAGTAGTAAAAATTTTTCACTGAATCCATCAGAATGGTAACTTTACTGTTCATTTTTTGCGTGGTCTCTAATCTTGGTTTCAGAAAGACAGATACACTGAAACAACCACTGTCAGTATCTGAGTATACTAAGAAGGTTTAGGCTTCCTAGAAAACTTTCAAGGGCATCAGTTTTCACTTACTGGGGTGTAAAAGTTGTGATAAAAGGCTATGAATGGCTAACACTTTTTGCTAAAATACCTTTATTCCCTCAGAGTCTGAAATGATAGCTGTATGAATGGGGTTACAGCAACCTTATATATATTTTACAGGTGGTCATCTTTCTCTAGCACTTAACTCAGAAGAAATGAGCTGTGATTCATAACTTTATTAACTATAATAGAAATTTTACTATAGGTTGGAAAGATGGCTTATAGTCAAGGCATTAGACTAATGAAGATGCAGTGTGTTATAACAAATTAGCAACATTTTTTACTGCATTTCATTAGATAGCTTTTATTCACAGATAGCTAACTTAATCTCATTATGCTTTATGAGAAACTTTAGAATCAGGTAAGAAAATACACCACCTTTTTATTAGTCAGGTGTCACTTAGACTGCCAGTTTTTCTAGAATCTCTCTTCTTATATTTTTGTAGCACTTAGTACAATATAGCCATGGCTTTGCTTGTTTCCTTTGGATACTGTTGTGATAATGAAAATCTGTCTCTAGACTTAGACATGAAGTCGGTAATATGTTCTCCAAAGGCTACAATCTTTGGGTTTTGTATTGGGATTTTTTTTTCATTTAAAGAATTCTTCACTGGTTTTTTTTTTTTTTTGTAACTTATATTTTGCATTTTAATTACCATATCAAAAATGCATAGTACTAATATTAAATCTGAGAATTAATTCACTGGAGAGATAGACCTGCTGAAATGAATGAGAATATTGAATGTGGATAAAGCTGCCAGAGCCTTCATTAAAAAGGAATACTACTGTTAAGAACAATGAAAATTTACCAATAACTATCAGTTGTAGAAGGTATTAAAAATACATTCTTTTGATAGTAGTTGTTGTAAGAATCATATAGTTGTTGCCACAGATAAAAGTGCTAAAAGTGACAACCAAAAAAAAAATTAACAAAAGAGAAATCAAATCAATGATGTAATGGATGGTGCGTGCTGGCTCACATGATGACAAAATCATCTACATGGGCATAGAGAAGAGTGTATCTCACAAACTAACCTGCCAAACTCAGTTTCATTTACATTTGCCTAATGTTCAAGTTTGATTCAGACAGCCTGCATTAAAAATCAAGTGTCTGGGTTAAATTGCACAGTGGACTATAAATAGTCTAGGTTGTTTCACTCGCTCTCAGAGTACAAATAAATGGATCCCCTACAATGACGTGTGCAAAAGAAGCTAGGGATGGACAGATCTGTTTGGTTTTGGATGCCAGCCTTATCAAGAGCCCAGAAAGCAGGTATAACAGGTATAGCAGCCTCTCAGTCATTCAACTTAGTTCTTTAAAAAAGAACAGACATATTTTTTAAGAGAGGCAAACCAAAGGGCATTATCAAAAAAAAGTTAAAATATCATAAAAGCTCATATTCATTCAACTCATTCTACGATCAGCCTTAATATTGCCCTGGGTAAAGAATGCCCCTGTTGTGAGCAGGAGGTAAGCTTAAATGTTACAGTCCTTCTAGCCTGAAAATTTAGGACTGCAAGAATTATGTTGGTTTGGAGACCAATCAGATCTTAAATAGTGAATTACAAATATTATACTAGTGAATGAATATGCTGCTAAAGTTCATAAAAAATCCCAGAGCTCGAATATGTTTGCAGTAACTTGTGGAGCAGTCCTGAGAAACAAATGTATACAAATTTCCATCTGTTCACAGAGACAGAATAAAGGGCTACATTCAGTAAATACATGTCTTGTGATGAATACTTCAATCAGCTAAGAATAATAATGCAGCTTCAAATGTCTCATAATATTTCTTACAGGCTTCTCTCTCAGCAAGATGTGGCCTCTCACATGATCCTGAGATTCCTAAGATCAGGCTGGCTTTATTTGGGTACGTGCACCTGAATGTAACTGAGAAATTACACAACCATATGCACAAAAGGCAGTCCAAATCACACAAAGAACCTTCCAAAACTAAGGAGTTTTGGAAAGATATGGAAGTATTGCAGGAAATAGAGTATAAAAATTATAATCCACTGCAAATCAAATTTACCTGACTTCTATTTGACACCAGAGTCTCTATCATGAAGAATTTGTGTATAGGATCTTTGAGGGAAGATTAGATAAAAAAAATTAAATATATCCAAACTGGTGCTCCAAAAATTGCCTTTGAAGACTGAACGTAACTGGGAAGCACATTTAAAGTCATACAAGGTACAAAAATCTAAGGTACAGTGGACACAAAAATACACTTACACAACATAGTCCACTTTAAAAGCTTTTTTTAACTGACCTGAAACTAGATTGTTACAGGGGAACATCTCATCTCTTTTATCCCTTATGCAAAAAAGAAATAGTGTAAAAATCAACATTCTTTTGAAGTAGTTTTGACGAGTGAATAAAGTCCTGTTATCACTACTTTATATAACTTCCCGGTGGCTGTCAGTATGTGTGAAGCTATTATTACTTCATTACATTACTGCCTTGACATACGCATTAAAACTACTGTGAACAAAGCAGAAAAGAAGGCACATGTAAGTAGCAAGATTCACTTTTAATCGTATTTCATGGAGAGAATCATTATACCTCTATGTGATAACACTAAGCTGCTTTGTGACATTTCTAAACAATGGCTCTTGCATTGTTTCGAGTTACTTTAAGTAAGTATTGAGAATCTCTTTTTACTAAGAATCATAAACCATTTAATTCCAGCTGTGTGAAAGAGAGTGCAGATATTTATACATATAGATTGCTTGAATGTTGTTTCAAAAATTTTGGAAGACTTGACCCCAGCACCTTGTCTCTATGTTCACATTAATATTTAGAATATATTTTTAAAAAATATTAGCAAGATTGAGGAATCTAAGGCTTCTTTTTAAAAAATATTTGGTTTTGTTTTTTTCCAGTAGGAAGTGATAATTTAGGGTGAAATCAATGTAATTAATTTTCTCTGGTAAAATTAAACATCTGATGTGATTTAGACCTTTGGAGTTACAGGATTGGTTAGTGCTCTAGAACCTACAAACAAGTCTTCAGGGTCTCTCAGTAACAAATGTTTACAGAAAAGCACCTGCAGAGAGAGATTTATTTTCCCTGTCTCAGACTCTGATGCAGATAGAGTGAATCATCACTGCAGTTGTCTGTTTCTTTTCAGTCTGGAGAGGAAATGACACCTAACTGTGGTCTGACATTTAACTGTTAGATGGCCAGAGGTACATGAAATAAGTACCATCCTCATGGTGGATCCCTTTGATGATATCACTTCTAAATTGTTTTTCTCCAGATGAATGTGCTCTAGGGTTTTTTTGTGGTTTTCTGTTTCTTCTTTTTTCTGCATATGAGATGAAAATTCAAATGCAGCTGTGCTGGAGAGAAAGGACAACATTGCTCTGGAAAGCTATTTTTGACACCTACATATCATTCCCTGATTAAAATCTACATAGGACTGGATTATTAAAACCAATGGAGCAAAAGAGTGGACATTTTAGGAAATCCTCTTCTCTATTTTTGTCCCCCTTCACTGTTGCTTTATTGAGATGATCTTAAGCCTGGAATAAGGAACACCTCTCTATATAGGTATTGTAGGAGCACTCCTGGTCAGATTGCTTTAAGTAATAGATATTCAAGCTGTCAGTTTTATTTAATAGCAAAGAATTATATAAGTGGATGTCACAGACCTTATGCCCATTACAAAAATTGTATTTGACAACACCATGAAACATGAATTCTTCCAGGACAGTCTTCATATGACTTCTTAATACAATTTTTCTTCTTTCTCTAATTTATTATTAACTTGATATTACATTTTCTAGAATGTAAATATTCATTTAGATATATCAGTGCAAATATAAGTAAATATTATTTCTTACTTTAACAACCTGTTATTGTTTGCTTGACTTACTACATTTATCTAACTTACTATAAAATGAAAACCTAAGTAAAACACAAGATGTTAATAATGCATATCTCCTAATTGAAAGAGACAATCATTCATATCCACAGCAGGTACCCAAAATTTAAGCACTCTTATGGAAATTTAATGTCAGAAATGTATTTTCATATATTCAGAATTTCTATTACCTTTGTTTCACTCTACATTTTAAATTATTTGAAAATGGATTGCAAACAATCACAAACATGGAAGTTGTAGTATAGTCTGAAATGAGAGTGTGCACAAAAGAATTCACCAGTAATTGTAACAAGATATTAATCATGTTCTAAGTGACTGAATTTTAATTTTGTTCATATTTTGTAGCTCTAGATTAAAGCCAAACAAGGTGAAAACTGAACTACTTCCAGAGTTTAAAAAAAGAAATAAAAATGCATGCAAGCAAAAATGTATGGCAGCTCAAATTAGCTACAGTTAAATTGCTGAAGTTTGAATGATTCATTGGAGGTAAGAACATACTGAGATGATTACTGGACTTTCCACCTATCAGTAACCTGGGTGCCCAACCAGGGCCTTGGACTGCAAAAAAACCACAGTAGGGACATTACATCTTACATGGTAAAAAAGAAAGCTTGATTTCAAAATAATGTCTGTTCATGTTTGGGAAACCTGTATGTAAGGATAATGGTGAGCCCATAGAGATGAAATAACTTTCAAGGGATTTTTATATAGTAGTTTTAGGATATGTTCTAATATACTTTTATGCACAGGATATTGAGGCCTAGATTCACCATGCTAGCTCAAGATCCTTAGCTTAGACACCAAAGTGCAGATCTCACTTAGCTGGTGCTTTCTTCACAGCCAGAGACAGGGAAGAATAACTCCCGAAGAAGATCTTAAGTCAGTTGAACAGCTCTCTGGAGATAACAGAAAGGCAACTGCCCGTATCTCCTCTCAGCTTGTCCTTTGCCAGCTTCTCATAAATATCACTACAGCACTGGAAGGTGCATTTCTCTCTCTTTTTCACAGATTTGAGAGCATTTCTGCTGAGACAAAACTAGTTTAAGCAAGAATTAAGTATGACAAGTACATTCCGATTAATCTGTTAAACATATACATAAACATACATTCCAATTCATCTGCTAAACATATCTCCTGTACCTAAGTCCCTTACTCCTTTCCCTTGTTCTTTGCATCTCGCTGCTCCCTTACTCCTTTCCCTTGTTCTTTGCATCTCGCTGCTTGTAAATTATTACACTAACTATCAGAAACATCAGGAATAATTGGCTATGGATTCTTTCACATTCAGTTTACCATGTTTTAGTTGTCATTCAATCCCAAGGAACAAAGCATGATTGGATTTTTTTGTTTTTTTGTTTGGTTACCACTTAACTGCTGAATCTTCATAAAAGTTCTAAGAATGATCTATCTTTAATTATACAAAACATTTGAATTTCAAATAACTTTAATACTAAAAGTAATCACATCTTGTTATTATTTTGGTAAGGTTTTAGTGGTTAATTATAAAAATATCACTGCATCTGCAAAATGCATATATATATGTATTTGTCTTGCACATATTCTGAAAATCAGACTAAAGTATGCATGCTGTTAAATAGGCATGTTATCAATACACAAGTGTGTTTATGTACACTGAAAAAATGAAATAATAAACAACTAGAATTTTGAATGAGAAAAGATAATTCTATAGACACTTTTCCTAGTGAAATGTGTAAATATTTATGATCCTACAAAATTAGTCATCATCAGATAGACTCAGAATGATCAAAATCTTGAAAAGAGATAAATATGCACTAAAGCTAAACTCTGAAGAAGAAATGTGTGGCAACGTGCCAATAATTTTCCCATAATTTTGCTATAATTTTGAAGTAAGTAGTACCTAGATGGCTCTGTTACAGCATTATTTTTTTTTGTTAAAGCAGCAGCTGGTAGTTCCTGGATTGCGTTAGATCTTCCAATATGAGGAAGACACTTTCTACAGCAACTGGATTACACAGTCTCGAAAGGCTGATCTCATCATTTCTTGTCACTGTAGATTTACTATCTGCAAAAGTGCTTGGGGGGCCCATAATTATGCCAATCCCCACTTGACATTTTAGACCCTTTTGCCACTATTTCAAGTCATCCTAAGTTTCAGCATCACACTGCATAATCAAAATACTGTTAGACAGCTATCAAGTAGCATCATGAGGATTAGAGATGTGTAATATCCAGCTATAAATGACTATTACAGCTCTTCCACCTTGTGATTTGACCATAGACAGAAAAGCAGATCTATTCAATCTGGCTGATAAAAATTCAAATTAAGACCTCAGGTTTTCTTTTTAGTTTTTCTGCTGTTCGTAATCCAAGGTATCATTTGACCGCTTAGTAACACATAAAAATTCTATTATAGTAATTCATTTTACATGTTTAGTGGAATGCTTCAGTGTTCAACAAAAACAGTACAACTGATATGATTTTAATTCCATGTAGAGAAACAGTATTTGTGTATTTTGCCAAGACTACCACTGTATATAATATATGACCTACAATAAATATGAGCAAATACTATAGGCGTAAATTCTGATCTTTATGTATGTACTTTATCGGTAGCAAGCTTGAGACAGATATGTCAAAAGTATTAAGAATGATGTGTTCAGGGTTTTCCATCTGTGTATCTATATACAGGTGAATCATTTCTCTAGAAGTCAGTTGTGCGGATATATAAATCCCAAACACTCAAAATCATTGTAGGTGTCAAGTTTCAGCAGCAAAACCTGAGAAGAATGGAATTATTATTATATTCTGACTCCTGAAACTGACAGTTAAGAAAAACTGGTTTTGTTAGAGTTGCTTTAGACAGGAACAACTGAGAAAGCCTAATGTTCAAAGTTACCTTTTCATTTCACCTCACAATGGAAACACAAAAGCTGATCAGAAATATTTTTAGATTTTTTTAGTGTAGAAAATAAAAACAAATCAGTATTTAACTTCATAAACTCCTGCACATTTTGCATAATTTTTTCTGGTAAATTAAATATTTTTACAATTTCTGCTATATATTTTCACTAAAATTTAGGATAAGAAGTGCCCTACTGCTAAAACAAATGAAAAATATTGACATCAATTAAGAAAAAAAAAAAAAATCCTAACTTAATTCTGTTGAAAGAATTTCAACCAGCTGCACTACATTTTCTTACCCTGTAGAGTATGGACCGTATGCTCAAAGTTATCCAGCTCACAGGTAAATCAATAAAAGTCTTCTTGACTTCAATGAGAGCTGGACCAGACCCAATGGGAAGTGCTATTGATGCAGTTCTAGGACTCTGACAATCCAGCAGAACAAAAAGGATGCACAAAAAATTACTCTTAGCACAGTGCAAAGGAGCTAAGATCAGCCATATCCTATGTGTTTTCTCCCTTATGACCTACCAGTTGTTCTTTGTGCACTGTTAGCTTCACAGCATGTCAAATTAGGTAAAGTCAAGGTCTCAAATTTTTCTACCATTCTTTTTACTTTTCTTGTCCATAAGCGAACTGAAGGTGAAGTTTCTGGGACCTTTGGGATAATGTACTTGAAACAACTTCATTTTTTCTGCCCTTCTCTAACATAAATAACAAGTATCAGATACACTCCGTAATGAAAATAAAGAAATGCTGGAGAGAAGAAGCAGAAAACTTCTCTTTTATATGTGTTAGTTCAGCCTCATCTTCCTGCTTTGTCACTGTCTTTAATTTCCCCTCTAGCTCTATAAAAACTTCTAGCTGTCTCTTAAATTCATTTATAGTATGTGCTTCAGTGGGCTTACCTGACAACTTATTCCTCACGTTTATTACTTTTAGAATGAAATAGTTGTGCTTGAATACTGCTGCTGTTTCCACTTAAAGGGATATTGTCTACTTATCAGGTTTTGTTTTGTTTTAAATTGACTAATTTTTAAAAATAGACTTTTTTACTGACATATCCCTCTTTAAACCTTATACCCAGATCTCTATATCTATAATTGTATCTCTGCTCCACCAGTGAGGTATTGTACAGTCTTATGGATAGGTTAGAAAGATTCAGCTACCTCTCTTGAGTCAGTGCAGTAGGTGCTGTTACCGTAATAAAATCTTGCAGGTCCCCCTATAACTGTATGTCATCGTTTCAAAGAGCAAGTCAGAGTCAACTGCACGTTTGCCACGATGCTGTGTGTGACTACAGATCTGCAGAATAGCAATGTTGTCCGGTCACCTAAAATTCTGAAAGAAACTGACATGTTAACCCCATATGTCTTTCTGCACTGGAAATGCTTGTGGGTATCTGCAGCACTTTCACTCTTCACTCCCTTTTCACTCTTTTCTAAAATAATAACAGTGATTGTTTTTTCTAACTTAATCCATAAGCTGGGCTTAAAATGGTCAAAGACTGTGCTAAAACAGTGCAAGGAAGGATTGCTTAGAAATTTCTATAAGAGCTTCTAGCTACATTGTTTTAAGTATCTTTAACTTTGAGAAAACAGGAAGTTATTTGTTAGTTTATTTATTAATGCTGAAAATGCTAATGAAAAAAACTTCTTGGTTAAATGCCAGATGGATACACTGTCATGTTGGCAAAATGAAGGTCTCAATTAGTGAGGTGCATTTTGATACGATGAAATCCCATGTGTATTTTTTACAGTTCTGACAGGAAAGTGGGAAACCATATAGCACAGAAGAAAACTATTTTTTTGTATTTTTTAAAATTATATATTGAAAAGAAATGGAAGATCTTCAGTGTAACTTCTTCATCAAAATCTGTCATAAGGAACAGCCAATTGCTTGAGATGCAACCAGCTGATGTAAGAGAAAGGTGTAAAAACGAATCATAAATTAGTCCAAATGTATTCCTTCTAGGTTCACAAGGATGACTGATACGATCAATTAGAGGAATAATTTCAGGTTTGCTTCAGAGGTCTACATCATAAAGGAACATCTGCTCTTAGTAGAGGCTGAGGGCATCATACTGATGTTCTTTAATGCTTACTGGTTCTTGAGCAAGAATGTGATGATCAACCTCACGCTTCCACAGTTTGTTACTGCTCCATGTTTTCATTTACTACATGTAATGTAATGACATGGAGATATCTCAACCTTGTTAAAGTAAACTGGTTTCTCATTTAAGGACTTCTTTACGTCTACATTCTAGCCATGTGCATGAGATTAGCTTTCTGGCACATCTTCCAAATCCTTTCTTTTTTCAAATAATACTTTCAAAGTCCAACTCAGATCATTACATCAAAGAGGAATTGGACTGGTGGACAGATATGTTGCTGCTGATGCAGCTACACTACAAGCTCAAAAGAGTAGAAGGAGGTATCAAATTCTTCCTACTATGCCCCCTCATTCTTACCTTTTCAAACTAGAGCTGATATCCATGGTGAGAAAAAGACAATATATTACAAGGAGAAAAAGGCAATCTATTCTTATTCAGGCCTTGTTCTTCTACACAAGCCATGGCACCCTTAAGTGAAAATTGTTTTCATACTTTCAAAAAGTCAAGAGAAATGCCAGTAACTCACTGAAGTAGTTCTACATGGGAATAGCTTTCAAATCACCACCATTTGAATATCTAGAGATCAGGAGGACTATACAAAACTTCCAGAATGCATATCAAAATAAGGCAAAACAAAATAAACTTCATAAGATAATAAAAAATATGTCCTGTCCTGAAGTGGCAGTGTCTTATTTTGTTAAGTAGCAAAACTGATAAAACTTTTTTTTTTATTTTACAGAATAGCACTATGAAATTTCACTGTTCTTTTCTCATCTTTATAAATTTTACTTGCTGATCAAAAAGACAGGTTTTTTGAGCTAGATTGGCTCTTGGTTTATTAAGATACTTTACATGTATGCATAGGTGCAGTAATCAAGTGGTGATGATGTTAATCTATTAAGAACAAAGGATAAAGGGAAGAGAACACACCTACTGTATAACTGTTGAAAGTATGTCCATATTACTCTTTATAATTTGCATAGTTTATATAGAGAGAAGCTCTTCCAAAAGGATGTTGTATTTACATCTTCTGAATCTCCCTGAAGGAGCTATTCCTATTCACTGACTTCATCTCTTCTCTCAGTATGAAGTAGCTGGGATGAACACAGTGAATATACCCACTACAGCTCCTGCACAAAATTCTTCCCGTTTTCTACAAAGAACTAACAGACTTCTACAGGAACTAGCTTTGAAGTTTATTCTGCAGATTTTAAGTTCAAGAAACAAAAATTTTAACAAAAAAATATAATTTATCACTTTGTGAGTTTATTGTTGATTTAAAGTATAACCACTCCTCAATGCAACACTTTTGTTTGTCAATTCTCAACATAACACTGTAAAATTCTAGAGCTCCTATTTTCTGAGTATATTTATATGATTCCAGCCTTTCTGAAAGATGACAAAACTCTTGTTGTTTATGCTTAGACAACTGTGAGGAGAACAGTCTTTCACCATTGGTGGATGTATCTTTTAAAACTACGTCTTCTGGGGAAAGTATGAAGAGGTATATTTCTCAAATTATTAAACGAAATTTTCCATTCATCCCAGTTAATGAGCTTCTGGGCTAGTTCCTAAATTTAGCTGACATTAGACTGCACAAGGAGCCATGTTTCTGTCTACTGATGAGAGTTAAGCATGTTATAATCTTAAAATGGATGTCCTCAGGCACCATCTCTACAGTATGGGTTTCATCATCTTTTAGATGTTGTTGCCATGGAAAATTTTTATATTGCTCTAAGGACTCTTTCACATTTTCTTATGCTGTGTGTCATTCTGTCTTTGAACATATGGAGGGAAAACAGCACTCCCTTGGCTAAATATGAAATCTATCTACATTTGAATATCCAGTATGAACCTCAAATGTACACTTGTCACAGAATAACAGGATCTTTTGTTTTGGAATAAATGGTTTTAACAAGAAAGCAAGTATTACCACTGGATCTCAACATGGAATATTTTTCATGTTACCATTCCGTATATGTTATTACCTGATAAAACATGTGATCATAGATCTGTTTGTTTTACATTTCTGTGTGTTAGACTTGAATATAGGATTTCTATATGTCCATAAGACCCTTTTGATTGCCTGTCTTCAAGTTAGCTGTATCATATACATTTGTGATTTTTTTGGTTTGAGTTTGTTGGTGGGGTTTTTTGTTTGTTTCTTTCTCTTTTTTTTAATAGCTCTAGTATCTCATGAACTGGTAAAATCATACAAGTAAGGAACTTCATTTAGACTGTAACAAAAATTAACCATGATTATTTTTTCCTCTCTGATACTTTATTCTGAAGTGAAAGAGAAACATTAATGTTTATTTAAGTCTGTTATAATGACTTTTTATTATTTGCACAGTTTTATGAGGAAATTGTAGCCTAAAAAGGTTTATGTGAGGAACTGTGGAAACATTTTTTTAAATTTTAACTGTCAATATAAAAGAGCATTTTGACCCAGAATCAACAGCATTACATCCAGTAAAAATAATCTTCCCTCACTGAGTTTTCCTTAATGTTTGAAGGACCTATAAAAGAGAAATACAGCATCATTCTATTTCAGCTTATGAATCTACGAAGAGAACTTACCTGTGATGAGCAACATACTTTTGATCATAAATACTATGTGATTTTTGTTTTGAATCATCTTTATTCTCAATTGTTGTACCAGCATCAGTGCTGACATTAGTGATTTGCTGTGCTGTTAGGACCCAGTTCAGCAAAGTGCTTGAGAAGTGCTTGGTTTTAAACAGGGGACTAGATCAATCAAGTTATTTATATCTTTGGAATTTAAATACAGTGAAGTCCTTTCATGAATCCCCATTCAAAAGAAAGAGTTACCATCAAAGGTCTGCTCACATCCTTCATAATCACCACTTGCATAGGTGGAGTGCTTGTAGCTGGTTGGCAAATTATATTTTTTTCCACATATAAGACTGCAGATATAAAGAAATACAGTCTGAAAAACAAGATTTTTTTCACATTGCATAGTTTTAGAAGATGTCTCATGCAAGATTATCTCATCAGAAACAGCAGTTCAAAAGGAAATTCAGAAGGTTTCCTTGATTATTTAAATAAATAAGACTTGATTGTCTTTTCTACAATATTGTCTTCTAATAGTAATATATAAAGAGAGGACAGAACCGAGAAGCTGAAGCAACAGAAAAAAAAAAAAAAAAAGAAAAAAAAAAAAGGGCACATTTTGTTTTCTTGTTATCTTTTAAGGTTGATGCCTTATCAACATTTCTGTAATACTATGTTTTCCATATAAATAAATGAACATTCAAAAAGGGCTAAGAAGGTTTTACAAGATTAGTTTTGATCCTGACAGTTTCTAACAATGCAGCCACATCTCATTCAGGAAATTGCAGCTACCACAGGCATTGAGCAACCAGTCATTCTGAGAATTATCTTTTGAGATAAAAAAGGAAACATACTGGTGGGTCATTACTATGATCCTTACAGCCACAACAAACTGTTCATATTTGATGAGTAATGGAAGAAAATTAATCTCCAGTCACAATGCAGGTATTATTAAAAAAGATAAAACCAAAATTAATTTTACCAGTGCCATCGTTTGTAATGTTTTTAAAATTTCAGATCTGAACTTCCCATAGCAAAATAGATCACTATTGTTCTACCCATCATTTAAAGACTGGATGACAGATACCTTGTACATTGATTACATTTCCCAATCCACTCATCAACCTACATGTAGCAACAACATGAGGAAGGATGCATTGCAGTTGATTTGTGAGCTTCTGATATCACTCATCTCTTGGCTGGTTTTAGTTAAGTATACTGCAGTAAATCTCAGGAGCAAGGGAATATGTGTCAAATATTATATTTAACCCTGCTGTTTGCAATACGTCTTTCTAAAAAAAAAGGTCAAAAAATAAACTTGCTATAGTATTGTTAGAAGGAAGGGTTTGGAAGTCAATCATCTGAAGCCTATAGTCATTCCAAAATGATAGAACACTGCTATATCATTTATCAGACAATAATGAGCTGTAAATATTTCTAGCTAATTACTTGTATCAAGTTCACTTATTAATCTCTAAATCAACAGAAAATAGACAGTTCAGTGGGTAAAACATTACACTGAAAGGTAAACTGTCAATAAAAGGGAAAACATTGAATCAATTTTAACCAGCTAGAAAATTTCAGCTAACAAGTCCTTATCTGACAGTTGTTATTTATGCTGTTTCAAAGAAGTGAGGAAATGCTTAATTTGGCTATAGGAGTACAAGTCTTCTAACTTGAATTCATTTGAGGGAAATACAGTTTCAAATTTTTTTTTCTTATTTTTCACAAGGCTGGAGGGAGGAGAATTAATCTGCACAGATTTTCTAGAGAAATACAGAGAGGCACAGTTGTAATCAGAGCATGTTATCTTTAGTTAATTATACTTGAGATTCAGTATATGCAGAAACATAGTTGGACTAGATAATTGTTGTAGGTACCTTCCAACTGAAACTATTCTATTCTAGAAAATGTTCCTGGAAAGGTTATGTCAAGAAAGCATCTACAGTAAGTTAACTGTTTTTAAAAAAAGCCTTTCAGGCTGATTTTTGTTATAAATAAATTAAAAATTCTTTCATTTCTTCTTATGTATGAATAACAGCTTGCATTTGCATTTTTCTTTATTTGTCATAGAGTTAAAGATGAACAAAGAAGTTCTGTAACATGCACCAAGACAGGAGCACATCTACATCTGAGGTCCTTAGAAGATTTATTATAAGGCTAAGTCTAAATTAATAGAAAGAAAAATCAAGCTACGCACATTGAAAAACCCAGCCTGATGTTTATTTTTTCCTTATTAGAAACTGTAGCTTTCAAATTGACTTAATGAGGACATTTCATTCAGCTATTCAGCCACCACAAGATCTTTTCTACAAGATGTATGTCTATGTTACTAAATTTGCTCCTGTGGACTGAATAAAGTTTAAATGTCTGCAGGAAATAATTTTTCAACAATTTATGCTTACCCATAACCTATGATACTATAAAGTAAATGAATACATGAGTATCTTGATAGCTAGTTTATTCAATCCACTCTACTTCCCAAATTCAACTCTCTACTTAACTATTATGCAATTCATTAGTCAGACATGACGACACTAACAGCTTTTATTGCAGCAGATAGTAAGAGAATTTATATTTTTTTAGCTTTCCTCAGATAGTTTTAGAAAAATATTAAATCTAATGAAATTAATTTTAATCAGAATTTAATTTAGAATTATTTTATTTCATAAATTATTAATATGCAGAAATTTCCTTATACAACAACCAGTTTAGTCACAGTCTTATTTATTGCTTATTGTTTATTTATTTTTGCACAAGTTTCAGTGCAGATTTTTCACACTTGTTCTGAGTTGTTTTATATTATACCCATATTTACAGAAAAATTAACATCTTGTGTAAATCTGAAGGTATTTGTTAAAGTCCCTGTGAGTCAGATGTTTACTCATTACTGGGCTGAAATAAAGTGTACAAAATACTATCAGAATAATGTGATAAATTTCTTTCTTTTTTTTTTTTTTTTGTAATATTTGATGAATAAGCTCTCTGGTGTTCATTTTGATATGATGTGGCGTTAAAAAATCAGGTGTGTTGAATACTGAGTTACAGTTCTAAGGAGAACAGATTTTCTTGTAACACTGCTGTTACTTACAATGTATGTAACATTGCTGTATTTATAGTTTAGGTTCAAAGTGTAATCCGAAAGTTTGGAAAGGCTAAGTAATGAAACAATAAAACATTCATTTGCAAAATCAGAAAAGTTTTTGAGATTGTCCAAACTCCAGACAACGTCTGTTCTCCCATCTCTGGTGCCCATCCATTTCAGTGTATTAACTTGGTATTTGGAGTGTCAACCAACATGATTAAATTTATTCTTCTTTCATGATATTGTTTGTGATCTTGAATAAGTAAGGAAGTGCAGGAAATCTCTAACAGAGGGTAACTCCCTTGAGGAGTAGATGGTCGTATGATGTATCTTTGAGAAGGATGTAAGATCTGATAGGCTTTTTTCTTCTGTACCCAATTTATCCTCTCTTCCTTTCTCTTTGTACCCCATCTCCTGTCCCAAAGAGAATTTCTTCTTCCCAACAGCCACATGGGAAAGAGAAGAACCTGGCTGGATTTTTTCCATTAACACAGCTGATGCAGTAATTCTGAGCAGCCTCTCTTCTCCAGAGTAACCAATACCCTCCTATGTTTATGACCCAAGACAGTTCTCTTCAATGTATCCAAGTTATTTCTGGTCCTAGGAAAAATGTTGCCATAGCAGTACTGTACTTGGTTTTATGAGCTCAAGCTAATTCAGATATGTCTTTAAGAGGCTAAATTATGTTATATAAACATGCCCTTAATTTTAGATCCAAAATAGCATCCACATGTTACAGGGCTTATCGGCTTCCTGACACCTGAATCCTGTGCTTGTGAAAGAACAGTTATGAAGCTCAGAGTACACTGACAAGAACCAGCATCTAAATCAATGAATAACTTCTACTTAGACAATAGAGAAACTCAGGGAATATTTGTCACCTTTAATGACCTCCTGAGGCCAACTGCCTTATTCAAGGTTTTTGTACAGAGAAAAGCTCTTCAAATGCATCAGCTTTTGTAATACGGGGCATTTTGATTTAGCTTTCTGAACTTCTACCCCCAACTTACCTCCCTTTGAGATTTTGAAAACCAGCAATCCTTTGATTAAAATCACTTAGGTTATGTTGGATTTTTCAGGCCAGATGAGGTAATACTGAAATACCGTAAGGAGAAACCTATATCCTTGTATTTTCCATTAAAACATCACCAGGGTTAAAAAAAACCCAACCAAACAAAAAAAAAAAACCCAAACCAAAACAAAAAAACACAAACCTTTGAGTTTAGAACTAGGCTATCTTCCACCTACTCTTCATGAGTCTCTGCTTTCACACTTCACAATTTCAGTAAGAAAGGAAGAAAATATATTCATGAAAATCACCTCTTTCTTTGATCTGTGTGTGGAAGAAAAGTTCTCATATCACTTCATGCTGAACATGGCTGAGAATTTAACCCTTTAACTTCTAGGATAAACTCTGGTATACTTTACCAAGTGAGAAACCAACACTTTAGACATAGTTGAGTCTCAACACTTCATCCTTTTAAGGTCAAAGGAAATTGATACATTTTGAATCACATGCAGCCACTGGCTGCCGCTCTGTGATGGAGGTGTGATGTGATGTCACAGGGAACAGATTTGCTCGTTTTTGTGGAAGCATAGCATGAATGCAACTTTAGGACTAATTATTTATATAAGTAGGTTGAGAAAAAAAAAACAAATACAAACAATAATTTTGAAGCTCCACAGAAGTCTGACTGGGACTACTGGACAGAGCTGCCTATCATGTAAAGGTCTCGATATAGCTCTCTGTATTAGAAAGTATTTCACTAGAATATTAGTAAAGATCAGAATGTAGCAACTGAAAGCAGCAGTTCAGGCCATGAGTACTGGATTATTTTTACATTTCAACACATGAAAATGTTAAATGGTGTTAAGTAAAAGGGCAGAAAACATACTTATCCATCCATCACCTTTCTCTGTTTTTCTCCTCTTTCAGGTCTATATCATTCTCTGCTATTTTCCATTTAAAAAAAAAAAAAAAAAAAAAAAAAAGCTTGAAAAAATTTCCAGTCCACAAATTGGATTATAAAACTATTAGTATAAATACTTAGAATTGATTCTCAAATATAAAAATGTTCCTACTTCAGATATATCTATTATTACAATACATTTTTTCATAGTTTCACAGTAAGGAGCGTCTTTTTACTAAATGGAAAATAAAAAGGTTTTTAGATCTGTTTTTACGTTACGGGTGTTAATAGAGCATCAGTGAATTTTTTTAAATCTTCAGGTCAATATATCTTCAAGTCATTTCTGATTTTGAAACACTTTAGCTTCTTTTTATAGTTAACAGCATCTATGAGCCCTAAGTTAAAAACGGAGAGGGACAGCAGGAACAAATGTGATTTCCTGATCCAAGATTTCTCTGATTCCAGTTAATATTTATTGAGGGAAAATAAAGGGAAACAAGTGTACTGGGTGCAGGTGCCCATGCGCTGGCAGCGGGGGCTGCAGGGCGGCCTCTGTGCGGAGCGGCCGGGGCTGCCTCGTGCCGGACACAGCCAGTTCCAGCCGGCTCCAACCCACCCACTGCGGGACACAACCAAAGTGGTGGTGTCTCAGGGAAATGTATTTAAGAAAGAACAAAAGAGTGCGCTGGAGTTCTGAGAGAGAAGAGTGAGAATATGTGAGAGCAACAACTCTGCAGACACCAAGGTCAGTGGGGGAGGTGCTCCAGGTGTCAGAGCAGTGATTCCCCTGCAGCCCGTGGTGCAGACCATGGTGAGGCAGCTGTGCCCCTGCACCCATGGAGGTCCACAGTGGAACAGATCTCCACCTGCAGCCCGTGGGGACCCCACGCCAGAGCAGGTGGATGTGCCCTGAAGGAAGCGGCAGCCTATGAAGCAGAGCCCCCACTGGAGCAGAGAAAATGTGTGAGAAGAAATGAGCAGCAGAGAGGAGCTGTTATGGACTGACCACAACCTCCATTCCCCATCCCTGTGCACCACTTAGGACGGGAGAAGATAGAGAAGTCAGGAATGAAGGAGTGAAGTTGAGACTGGGAAGAAAGGGAGGTGAGGTTTTAGTTTCTCACCATCCTACTTTATTTTTAGTTGGCAAAGGATTAAAATAATCTTCCCATAGTCAAGTCTGTTTTGCCTGTAGTGGCAATTTCTAAGTGATCTCCCTTTCTCTTAACCCACAAGCTTTTCCATTTTATTTACTCTCCCTGTCCTGTTGAGGAGGAGGAGTGAGAGAGTGGCTGTGTGGGGATCAGGCAGCCATCCAAGGTCAACTCAGATTGGGAAATGGTTTAGCCAGACAACCAGCCTATCTGAGTTTACAAAAACATTCTCATTTTTATCTCAGAAGTCCTTCCTACATATCTGTACATATTTCCACTGAAAATAGCTAATACCTTTTGGTAAGACATTTATATTTCTAGAAAAATATAATTTTGAAAAACCTGTACTTGCCTCATTTAGATAAAAAATATTTGTTTCTAAGATATCATCCTGGCTGATAGGTATTCCTGCACTGGGTATCCCTCTCAGTCTCCTCTTTTAGTTCACATTGAATGTAAATTTCAGCAAGGACTTCAGCAATGGCTTCTTTCATAATATGCAGGCTGACAAGAATTCTTTCTTCTCTTTTCCAGTCTCATCTTTTGGAGCAACTCTACCTTTCATTTTATTATGAAACTTTAATTGGACCAGTGGACTGTAACACATGGACTGACTTTAGCAAGACTAAAGTGCTTGCTAAAGATGTTAAAGATGAGCGTTCAACCCCCCCCTAGACTCTATATGTTATAACCTCAGACATGAAGGACTGAAAGAAATTCCAACTACAATAGTAATACAGAAACAATGTCTTAGCATGTTTTGGCTGACATTCCACTTATCTGAATCAACCAGTGAGGAGATCTGAATGTGATGCTTTCACATACTAAGCAAGTACTTATAGAACCATAGTGTTGCTGGACAAACAGGTGACTGTAATTGCAGGAACTCTATCTTTGTCCTGAATTTTATGCATGAAGGCCAAATTTTTGGTGAGTCAGCCTGAAAGGAATTGGAAGAAAACCACAAAGACATAAACCACTGATAGGAAATACAGGTAAAGAACAAACTAGCTTTCAGAAGGTACTTAGCTACCTAAAAATGCAGACAAGACTCCAGTGGCATTTTCATTATGTCACTAGCCTTTCATTAGCCTTACTGATCTTGAAATGAAGGCTGGGAGATCCTGAAAATCCTGCCAGACACTTAACTGCCCATTTAGGCACCTTAGTATCTCTTATAAGTCTGGGCTAGAGGCTGTAATTGTAAAAACACCATGATCCCTAGTTGCACGTCATTAATAAATAGATTTCGCACAGTAGTAAATTAAGTCAGTTAGGTGTCTTTAGACTTTTTATGTGTTAATGATAATGCAGATCAAGAAGCTACACTGTACATGAGAAGAGTACTTCTTATCAGGCTTCTTGATCGTAAGTGCAGCCAATAGTATAGTTATAATAAAATATGTATAATTTTTTTTACAGCCACATCTAAGTTCATCTCTACAATGCTTATTAATCCTTGTTGGAGAGCAAAAAGGACATGAAAGGAAGTGTTAAAAGATACAATCTGTTATTCCATTAGTGCAAAATATTTTTATTTCCTGTTAAAACGCTTTTTTCAGTGTGTTGAAATGTGTTCCAGTTTTGAATTTAGGAACTTGGTAGTGTAGTTTTAATAACTTAATAATTGAGCAGATTATCAGGTTTAGGGAAATGAGTAATGCAGGAAAAAAAAGAAAAAAAAAAAGAGAAAATGTTTTGAATGCAGCTCTATAATCTGTTAAAAATTTTATTCATATTTTAAGTTTTTGAAAATTCACTAACCACAGATTTTGTCTAATCATATGAAAGGCAGAAGAAAAAAGGACAGCAACAGAAAGACAGAAAGAGAACTACCAAAGGTTCTAAATGGTGCTATGAGAATCTTTGTGTTAAATACTTGTAAGACCTTATTTGCCTGTTATTTCAAGTGCCAAAGATGTCGGAGATTGGTAGTTTATGGCACTGGAAACTCTCTGTAGTAAATCAATAGTGACTATCAGTGAAAATTTACTCTTTCTGTAGACTCAAAGCATCACCTTCAGCAAGAAGACATAACCATTCAGTGAAAGATTTTAAACAGATATCTTGCTATTTTATTTACATAATAAAGAGGCGTCATTAGTATTTAATACTTTTTGGTTGTTTAATCATCTGTAAAATATACCAGATTGCTGTTAAAAGAGAAGCTGCCAAAGACATCTAATATCAGACGTGGTTCATGGCTACTAATCACCTGTAACCTAATGCACTGAAAGTTTAACAGATACTTTTCTCATTTTCATCTTAGCTTATGACTTGTAACAGGCAGTGCACACAAGAATCCAATGCCTTCAGTAGAAACTGGTTCTCAGCAGAACTGAGAACAAATAAAACGCTCTTACTACAATGGTTGCTATTTAGAGATTTAAAATTGGCACTGATGAAGTCAGTTCAACACAGTGTTCAGCTTTTGTGACTGCAGTGGTGAAAAAAATAGTCCAACTTCTGTACCATAATTCAAAGTTGGTGCAGATATGACATTCTGTCCACAGTATACCAGCTTTCCTCTGGAGCCTTTTATCATTCTGATTTTGTTTAAAGACTTTGTTGAAATCAGTATATATTCACCATCACAGCACTGCTTTGATTTTGAGATCTTACTTAGCCAGTTCATGCTGCAAGGGAATGAAAACAGTTCATGTGGTTTCAATTTCCCTTTTTTTTTTTTTTTTTTCCAGCAAGAAACCTTAGATTTTTCACCTGCATTTTATTTGGTAGCAGAAGATTAAAAAAGTGATGAACAGTAGGTTTTCCATGGTATTCAGTATCATAGCTTGAATGACTTTCTCAGGTTAACAGCCTACATTGGTAGTATCCTTTTTCACGGGCCATGTTTTGACAGATAATATTCCACAATACAGTAAAAACCCCCCAACCCTTGTCAAATTCAGATTTACTTGCTAAACCCTAAGAACTCATGGTTTCTATACAAGTAGAAGCCATAGATATGAATGTCTAGCATCAGCTTTTTCATTTGTTATTTTGCTTTTTTCATTGTGTTTAACATGGTGAGACCGATGTTTGCTATTGATGGCCAACCATATTCTTAGGAGAGTAAAATATAAATATAAAATATACAGCAAGTGCATAGAAACTTGAAATGAACTTGGCTGTATTAGTAGATTACCCCAGAGCTAATTTATTATCTCCAAGTGCAGAAGATACACAGCATATCTGCAGAAAACTTTCAAAACAATAACTTTTCTTCTCCACTATCATGGACTGAAATGATTAACTGAAAAAGACTCATATAATTTAAAATATTTGAGACAACTTGTTAATGATAATTTCATGGCTCCAAACGTGCAATATAGTTTGAATACAGTTTTGCTTTAGATCTACATGCATATTTCTTTCTCATTTGTGTGTGATTTTAAATTAATTAGGATCTTAAATGAAGTACAGATTTGTACCCACTATGTGTATCCTTTTTAATTTTAAATATCAATTTGATATTTCCTGTAAAGGCTGCAAAGTACTTTATTTAGTCATAAAAAGCAGACAGTATCATGGAGGAAAGCTATTCAAAGGGAACTCAACAGACTGGAGAAGCGAGTAGAAAGAAACACCATAAAGTTCAGGAAAAGGAAATGAGAAGCCTTGCACCTGGGGTAGAATATGCAGCAACAGGAAAGGTTGGGCACTGAATAGACCAGAAAGCAGTTTTGCAGTAAAGGACCGAGATTCCTGGTGGGCATCATCTTGAACATGAGCCAAATGTGTACCCATGCAAGGGTGAAGATAAACCACATATGGGGCTGCATTAATAAAAGCGTAGCTGGCAGATTGAGTGATGGGATTACTCATATCTATCCAGTGTGTGTGAGACCACATCTAAAGTTCTGTGTCCAGTTTAGGGCTTTGCAGTACAATAAAGATGTTGCAAGACTACAGAAAGCTCCAAGGAGGGCCACCAAGATCATCAAGGGGCTGGACCACCAGAGGAATGAGGCAAGGCTGAGAGAATGGGATTTGTTCAACCTGAAGAAGAAGATGCTCAGGGGGAAAGTAATTTCTGTGTTCAATTGCCTGCAGAACACAGACTCAGGCTTTTCTTAAAGGTGAACATGAGGAGGAGAGGCAGTGGAGAGAAGTTTCATTAGGGGAAATTCTAATTAGATTTTAAGAAAAAACATTTTTAACAGGGATGTGGGCAAGAATGGGAGCAGTTTTCACAGAGAAGCAGTGAATTTTCTGTCTCTAGAGATGTATGAAGCTCAACTGGCCTTGAGCAAAATGGCATAAGTTCAAATTTGACCTTGCTTTGAACAAGAGATTGCACTAGATGACTTCCAGAGGCTATTCTAACTTAAAACCTTCTATGATTCTATGATATCTAGACAGGGCTATCAAGTTTGTTAAGAGACATGGTGTTTGATGAAACATTTATGCACTGGTACTTGTTATGTGGGATTTTCTAGCTTCTTTAAAATAGAGTTAGAGGTCTTTGTACATGTATATATATGTATATGTACATGTATATACACTTAAATGATACTTATAGATAAGATGTGCACTTATACAACATGTAGCACGTAACTAAACCTGGGTAAATATTACAATGATATAATAAGTTGTAAAATATTTTTATCTTACTTCATGATCTCTACTCAATATTCTATCAATCCAGGCTATATTCAAACATCTGACCTCCAGATAGCTTTAAACACATACACAGAAGAAAGAAAAATAATCAATTTACAGTAGATGTTTCATTAGACTGAACTCCCCTGAGCTACTGTTTCCTGTTAAAGGGCCAACAGAGGTCACAGATTTCTAGAGTTCAGGACTCCATAATGATTAAAGCAGTGCTCACTGTTCATACTAACCAGGAATGTCTGGCTTTTATTGTTTACCTATCAACAACATGAAATACAGCATGTAAAAAAATAACACAGCTTCACAGTGATAATCCTATAAATGATCCAGAAAAAGATTTTCAGTTGTGAAGTGTTATCCCTGTTTGATTTAATTTAAATATTTATGACCTGGGGAAGATAGGTACTAGATGAAATTATCTGAAGGCATGTTGTTACACTCAAAGTCATGTTATAGGCCATAATCTCATTAATAGTGCAGGTAAATTGGTTTTTTAAAAAAGTCTTCCTAGTATCTATGCTTTTTCTCTGATGTTATGATTATCCTTCCAGTGTCCCTCTGGGGTCCTAAGTTTGATGCTTCAGCCCTTCTCAAGAAACATGGGAGACAGGGGGTCACAATGACTTGTCAGCATCCGCAGGTCTCTGCCGAGAGAAGTGTGACATTGATGTTTTCTTTCTCCTCAGGCTTGGGCTCTGCCTGGTGTTATATTTACAGGTTCTCTTCGCATCCCACTTTCTTTTCCAGATCTCCCAGCTGCAACGTGGCAGTGGCCTCAGCAGCCCTAACCCCATGCACACAAAGGGTTATGGTTTGTCAGGCTGTGGCTGGAGGAGGTGTCACCATCTCCCCCGAGACATCCCCAGAGCTGAAGCTGGAGCAGGGGAGGCAGCAGTCACTGGCCCCAGCTCAGGGGTTAAACCAGTGACACCAAGCTCAGGCTGGGTCATTCTCCATTTATGTGTCTCCTGAGAGGATGTATGAAGTCAATGTGTGTTGGATACTGTAGTAATCATACATTTGGATCTAATACCATTCAAAAATATGACCTGAAAGATGAAATAAAGAATTAGTTATATCTGTGATCCAGACAAATTAGTAAGAAGTCTGGAACACAGGATTATAAATGCACAACACTGTTGACAATTTAGAGGAATGGCTTGAAATAAGCTAAAAAAAAGAGGGAAGTACAAAATGTTTCATCTAGGTGGGAATACTCATCTGTGTATATATTCAAATATAAACAGTGGGTTAGATAGAATTTCACTGCAGAATGTGACAGAAGAGTTGCAGTGGATCACAAAAGAAATGTGTGTTTATCCCAAAGAATAAGGTGGGAATGACCTCAGGTGACTGTCTATTCTATCCTTGCTTCATTACAAAGATATTCTGTGTCACCCTTGACAAGTGTTTGTCTAGTTTGTTGTCAAAGACCTTGAGCTGTATAGACTTTCCAGATAATCTGCTCTAATGCTTCATTATCCTTCTTTTTATGGCACTTTATCTAATGTTTGAACTTTTTTTTTTTTCCTGTAATTTAATACCAGCTTTCCTTTTCTGTTATGCACATGGATAACATGATTCATTATTTTCTTTTTTTTTTTTTTTTGCAATGAACAGATAGACACTTAGAATGACGTAGCATGCTTTTTATCCCATACTTGCAAGCCTTTTTTCTACAAGATAGCAAATCAGTTTTTCTGGTCTTTCTGGGCTACTAAAGCTGTGGATTTTGTGCTGTATGCTGCTGTCTAACAGCTCAAGCTGCTTCAGATAGTCATTACCAAAGCAGTGTTGGTCTTGGGATCACTGGGATGTTCCTATGAGGAAGCTAGAGCCTAATAAAATTGGTATTAATCAGGTTATGCTAGGACTTGGCTATTGAAGCATCCCAGGCTGGTTCTGCAACGGACTCCTGTAAAGACTTTGCTAACTCCTATGAGTAAGCTCCCACAGGGATTCTTATCCTTGGCTTTACAAGGTAAATGGTACATATCTTGCCACTGTTTACTGCAGAAAGGGATGAGATGTAACTGGCTGGAGGAAAACTGGGGTTAAAATAAAGTGTTGTATAATTCTGGGGCATAGCAAAAAAAATAATTGGTCTGTCAACTGAGCAGGTCACAGGCCTGATCACTGGAACTCAATAACCTCTAATGTTAAATTACTAGCATAACCCCTAGCTTTCTTTCAGATGTTCCAACTAGTCCACCCAGGAAATTCCCAGGCACAGTTTTAGGGCTAGCATGGGCCAGGTACCATTCCCCATAGGCAATCTGAATACAACAACCCTGTTATGAAGCCTCAGGGAATTAAATATTGTGGATATCTAGACTATTGCTGGTTCACCTCAAGGTCATGGAATAAGCTCTGGTTCTCTTTAGTTATCTAATACAGACATATATGTAATGCAATTCTTCCTTTTTACCCTGCCCATATATGGACACAACATTTCAAAAAGCATGTTGAATTAGTTAGAGCAGAAAACTGTGTTCTAGAAAATGTGTCCTACACAAAATCTTGAAAGAGCTAGATTTGACACAAAGCAAAAAATATTTCAGAAATATACAGTAATATTATTCAGATGTATGAAAGATTGTGACAAAGAAGCAAATAAATAATTACTTTCTGCACTATGAATAAGACAAGAAATAATAGGTTTATTTTGCAGCAAGGAAGATTAAGCCTGGGCATAAAGAAAGGCCTCCTGAAGGGAGGATAGCTAAGCACCCAAGTGACTTACTTAGCAGGCTATGGAAATAGGATAGCTAAAGATTTTTATATAAAGATTAGAAAAAAAAAAATTTCTCTGGTTCAGTTTAAGTTGAATTAGAACCATAGAATCATAGAATATCCTGGCTTGGAAGGGACCCACAAGGAACAAGTCCAGCACAGGGCAACCGAAAAGTTAATCCATATATTTAAGAACACTGTCCAAATACTTCTTGAACAAGAAAGGCCATGACCACTTCCCTGGGGAACTTGTTCCAGTGCTTGACCATCCTCTCAGTGAAGAATTTTTTTTCTAATATCCAATCTGAACATCCCCTGGGGCAGCTTTAGGGCATTTCCTTATGTTCTATCAGCAGACACCAGAGGGAACTGATCAACACCACCCTCTCTGCTCCCCCTCATGATGTCTACAAGACAGCAATAAGGTCACTCCTCAGTCTCATCTTCTTTAAGCTGAGAAAACTTAACATCTTCAGTTGCTTCTTATAAGTAATGCCCTCTAGTCCTTTCATCACCCCTATTGCCCTCCTTTGGACACATTCTAATATTTTCATGTCTTTCTTATATTTTGGAGCCCAAAACTGTGCACAGTACTCAAGGTGAGGCTGCACCAATGCTGAGTATAGTGGGACAATTACTTCTTTTGACCAGTTATCTATGTTACACTTAATGCACCTCAGGACACCATTGACACTCTTAGATGCCAGGGCACATTGTTAAATCATATTGAGCTTAATTAATCCTGATTTGACATAGGGGATGGAGCAGATCCCCTTCTAGGATCTCTCCCAGTCCTGTTTTTTATGCTAGTACTACCACAACTGTGAAAGTGATACTAGGGGCGACGCCAACCCCCGAACTGTGCCAATGCATTTTATGAGACATTTCTGGTTGGATGGAACTAAAATAATGCTGGGGATCTTGCTAACAGCTCAGTGAAATGCCATTCCAATACTTCAGCTCATGCTCTGAACCTGATAGTATCCTAGTGCAGATTTAAGCTTATACTGGATGATCAGGTTATATCTGTGCTGGTAAACCAGTCTTGGGGTGGAATTACAAAGACAAGAACAAAGCAGTTTGTTAGATAATAGATGGGAAAATGTTTAACAAATGTGTAGAAACAAGAGAGGAGGTATGGAGGACTGGGTAAACCTATAACTAATGTTGCTGAGGCTGAAACAGAGACATGGTAAACCAGCACATTAAGCAAGGTTCAAGTCAGGAGAGAACTTGAAAATTCATTTTTAATAACAAAATACATTATTTTAAATACAAGGGATGAAACAAAGGTTTTACTCTGAGGATAACAAAAGTGCACCCTTTTTGGTCAAGAGTAATCTGAAATCCCCTTTTTTAATAATATTAAAAATGTGGCTAAATTAAGTGCTAAAAAAGCTCATATTGCACAAGTCTTTACACGTGTTGCTGAAATATATACAATTGCTGAAATATATATAATTCAAATTCAGAAAACACTGTCCATATCACTGAAATATATATGGCAATATATGAACATAAGAATACTTGATACAGTTTTTTTATGATTTCTTGTTGCTGATTGCCATACTGCTTTGGGTAGTTGTATATAGTGATGGAAAGATTATGCTCTCAGTTAACATAAAGCTGCACTATGTCAGAATAGTGACTTTCAGATATTCTTTGGAAGGCTGAAATGTCTGCACAAAAACCAGTCAGAGGTCAACAAAAAGCTCTATTTTCTTTCTTATCCAAAGATTAATTATAATATATGCATTAATACGAAATATTAAAATAATATTTATGAAGTTGATATCTTCCAGATGCAGTATTATATGAAAATATTTAAGATAATAACTCAGAACACTTGTAACATTTCTTTTTTATGGAAGACAAATGCTCTTGTATTGTATTGTAGATTTTCTAAATTAAACAAGAGCATATCCAAAGTAAATCCACTCAAAATGAGAAGTTTATAACGGGATTTGGCCTATTGTATGGCACTTGTTGCAGCTGAATCAAGTCCTATCAAGCTAAATATCACATATAACTTAAATTCTAACACTGGATTTTTAACATTTGATTTCCTTTTATTTAATTTATTCTTACTTTGGCACAAGAGTTGGGAGTATTCAGAATGCAGAAATAAAGTGTTTCCTTCCACCTCTCTTTTGAATGCATTAGTTAACAACTCTATTAGTATTTCTTTGTCACTAGAAAGAGATTAATTCTTATTTACAGTGTAAATTGCTTTCTCATCTCAGGATAATTACTCTCAATAAAAAAATAAAAGTATTATATAGAATGCTCACATAATCTTTATCCATTTAGACACCATGTTAAAATGAATTCCCCAGTGAAGTTCCTCAATATGATGCCAAGTAAGAATTTGAAGAAGAAAATGCATCTAAATCTCTTGAATCTATATCCTATAGTGAATCTTCATAGTTGATATTTAATTCTTAAATGTGGTGTTATGAAAAATGAAACCTAGTCAAAAAAAATTTTAGTTGTAGAAAGCGTTCTAGAAATGTCTATTTCTCTCCACTACACAAGGAAGCTATATGCTAATTTCAGAACATCAGTAAGGTATCTAGGTGTAGGCAGTATGGTTTCAGATCTTACCTGAATTTTTGAATGATAAGTGATTTTAAGCACCATTGTGCCTTTTATGATACATAAAGTTAGGCTCTTTGTGGAAGCAAGGCTTTCTGCAGATCTCTTTGGTCTGTGAGGAATATGTATCTTTTACCTTCTACCTACTATATATGGCAGACAGCTCTTTCAAGTAATACACAGCTTGCCCATTTCATTTTGTGTTTCTAATGCATCCAGAATAATAAGGAAACTAATATTAAACAAAGATATGTGTGATTAAAAACTGAAAACTAAGTTGATCAGAAATCCAGGTTGCCCATATTTCTCCCTTCAGCATCAAACTCAAAAGGAATGTATTTTGCTGCTGAAACTGGTTAAAAGACAAGATAATAAAAAATTTGACTTACATGTTTTAAATATAGACTGGAAAATATGAGCTTGGTTAAAAAAACCCAATAACACTTGTCACATCCATGGAATCAGAAGTGTTAGGTTCCTTATTAGCAAGAAATGAGAGAAATTGCAAAAATGAGAGCAAAGACCTAAAGAGTAGCCTTTTTCACTGATTTGTATAGCATATTTAGACAAGCCATAGTATTTGAATAGAAATCAGGAAAGGATAACAAACAAGCATGTGAGGCAGACTAATAAAAGAAACTTTTTTTTTCCTCTTTTAAGCCTGGATTTTAACAGGCTTTGTGTACATCAGTGAAGCTCATCATGGATGAATGGGGAGAAAAAGACAATGGACTACCAGGAAAAAGAGAGACTCACAAAGGTTTTAAACAAATATCATCAAAACCAGAAGGCAACAGCCAGCCTACACAGCTGGCTATATGCCAAAAAAGTGCAAATAATTGGGATGCTCCTATCTAAATTGAATGCCTGCTTCAGTTGTTGAATGTCCCTTTATTAGCTGTTAGGAAATTATATCAGTAAACAACCAAAGAATTGTTACACAATAGCTGAGCATTCTGTAGAAAGTGCAAATGTAATTGAGCGTTTTACATAACAAAAACACTCCTGAAAGAGATAAAATGTACTGAGTAATTAATTTTTTGTTTATGATACTTGCGCTGCATTCCAATGCTTGATTAACAAATGTAAAATAAAACACTTCCAGAACAACCATTATGGAACTAACAGAAGATACCAAAAGAAGAAAAAAAATAAACAAGGGGTACAGTGTAATATCAGTCATCCTATTTTTATTTTAAAATAAGACCCATATAAGACAGAATGATTTTGTTGTTAAACATCAGGAGGGCAATACAAAGTCAAAATACAACCAGGTGCTTCAAGGTTCAATATAAAAGCTATTCACTTATTTCAGGAATTAAATTTGTCAGAGCAATGAATGATGTCTGTTGTCTGGTGCATCTGCCTCTTATTTCTTTAAACCATTAAACGAAAATCTGACATGAATCAAATCAAGGATCTTCAACATGAAAAGAATCAAACCAAGGGATTCTTTTGGCTTTCAGGCTGATTAATTTCAGAAGCTCTGTGGATTTGAGTTTGAGGAACTGAGCAATGTACTGTTTAATACTGATAGAGAACACATTTCTATAAATTCCCAAGACAGACAATCATATCTTTACCAAACTTTGATTATGCTTTAGTTTGGAAAGACTGTTTGAATGAACAACTTCATAATATTTTATATAGACTGTGCAAGGGCACAAGAAGGAATAGCATGTGGTCAGTCATCCTGTGTTGCTGGATTCACATGGCTATTAAGCTATTTGAAGACTGCTGGTTTTTGTTAGCTACTTAATCATACTACATTTAATTTTTGAAGAAAATCTCAGAAATAATCTCTCAGAAATAAACTGTTAACTGAAAAAATAAGTATTACCATGTACTACTGTCAATGTGCATATGTGTATATATATATATATATTTTAAATTATTTACATGTGCCTGAATGTATGAATATATTCACTAAAGAAAACATATAGCTTCCAATATTTTCTTATAATTTATCTAGCAAGTATCATACAGATACTTTGGTCACTTTGAACAACTTTAGTGATGGGGGAGTTAAAGTGGAATGATTAACATATTTTCTATTAAGCTAATCTGCCTTCTAATGATGAGATACAGCTGTGTACTAGAACATTTAGCATCTCAAATGGACCACTACTAAGCATAATGTGTCCTGTTTACAATAATCAATAACATTTCCATTGATCGCAGTAGATACATTATTTTTCAGATGACTGATCACCATATATCAGCATTCAGTACTGATAATACATTAGGTCAATAAGTCAGTATCAACTCAGTACAGAAGAGCAGCTGAAATATAGCTGCTTTATCATAAACTTACAAATTAATAATTTATTCTGCTTATTGCCTCTTCCAGTTTCAGTCACTCCACAATAAATTATCTAATAACTCTTTTACAACTCACAAAGTTTAATAGCAAAATATAAATGGGCTGGATTTGCAGTGGTTTTTTCTTCAGATTAATTTCCATGTCTAGAGTCAAGACTCAATATTTTATTTGAGACCTGTATGAAACTGAGAGGAACAAATTTGATAAAAAAATCATGAAACTACTTAGATTAGCTCTTTCATAAGTATTTCTTTATAAATCAAGTTTAGGATTTTGGGACTAATTGTTTCTAATGAATAAAACTCCATTAACTACACAGGGTTGGAAGAAAGTCTATCTGAAACTAAAGATCAGAATTTATGGCAAAGGAAAAAAAATAAAATTAAAAATAAGGCATAATTCTACTGCATCATACATGTAGGGCTTAATCGTTTAAATTTGACATTAGCAGGAACTCTGATACTTCTAAGGTCCAAAACCATTTAATGAGCTTTCTGGTGCAGTTTGCCTGAAATCTTCTGACAGACATTGAGTTTGATGCTGAGTGAAACTGTAAGAGTCTCTTTAAAATCATATGGCTTTCCAACTCCTAGCTAATTTCATTTAACTATTTTCTTTTACTTTTTTCCCCCTATATATAGTTAGTAAAAATATATGATCTAAAACCTTTCCTGTTAAATTAATACAAAACTTTGATAACAGTGATAGTGTTGCACATTGCTGTGGGGAAAAAAAAAAAAAAAAAAAGGTATCTAAGTTAAATCAGATTTAAACAGAAAACATTTCTGTTTACTTTAGCTTGGAATGATTATATCCATAGTTTCACATTGCAAATACTGGGTCAACCTAACTCCTTTTGAAATCAGTGATTGTCTGTATACTCAGTTTAAAAGGAGCTGGATCAGATCCTGAATCAGTAGCATATTCTTGTGCATCAGACTAACAGAGAACATACAATAGATTTTTCTTCTCTAACCTTTCAGCAGTGAAGGATATTTAAAATAGCAAAATGACAACTGCATTTTACAGCATGCAATTTTCAAGTATGATCTGTATTATGCAGATTCTTTTCTTACTTAACAGAATTGGTAACGAAAGAAAATTGTGAAGTATGAGAAGATATATAAAGTTTAAGATCAATAGTTGTCCAGTATGCATTTCACGGGAGAGGGGTGACTATGTAACAATAACAAGGAAATACATTGCACATGATGAATACTATGTTCTTTAACATAGCTCCAATGAAATAGGAGATTAATGAGAGTCTTTAAATGCAGGCAAATTTCTTGAGAAGCTATCAGCCAATGCAGTGTTTTATGCATTTAAAGAATGGAAGAAAATGTACACGAGTACATTATTCTGCTTTTCTTTCCTTACATGATCTCAAATATAGTTTCATATCCATTACACAATATTTATACTAGAATATATTGCAGTGGTACAACTACAGATGTCTGTCTTAAAGCAGTGCACAGTCACTGTATTCAAGTATGAAGGTGTCCCTTCTAATTCTACTTTCAATGTACTGTCTTCAAAAGGATTTCAGAAATGCAGGGAAGTGGTATAAATTGGACAAATATAAATTCCTTATCATGTAAAAACCTCATAAAAAATCAATTTGAAATTAAATAAAATATATGAGTTCAAAGGTATTTGGTAGGCTTTTTATAGTCACTTATGAAGTTTTTCAAGAGACAAACTAAACAAAACATGTAAAGAACACATCTCTCCTTAATTCACTTCTGTTTAAAGGCAATCTGTCAGTCAGCTAGAATACTCATTTTTCACATCTAAGTGAGTGAGTTTGAATATGTGAAACCAGTATTCCTTCCCTCAGTGAGTGACAGTTTGTGACTTTAAAGATATATACTTCCATTAAAAGAGTATATTTTATTTCCAGAACTAAAAATATTTTCTCTCAATAAGCAGTACTTAAGATGATGTGAAAGTGCTCTGCTTTCCTTTCTAAGAGACTGAAAATAATTCTGATCGAACGTAAATCTTTAAACTGGAGGAAAATACAGAAAATGAATCTTTCAAGTTCTAATTTCACCTGGTTCGAAGAAAAATGTGTAAGGTCATGAGTCTTGGAAACTGCTTCTTTCCATGGAACATGAGACACATATATGAAATATTCTTCAATTTACTGAGCCAATGATTTTTAAATCTGATGTGGCCTTCTAGGGCTAAGTCAATGATTATTGGATCATGAAAGTTATCAATAAGAATCCTAAGCAGTATAAATTACTGCGTGTAGAGATGTACTTGCAAATATCTGTGCTGTTTACAATATGTATCATAATGGTCTCAAGCTCCCACTACGTAAACTACAAGCGTGAGCTCCTGTTGTTAGTCTGCAGTCTAAACTTAGTCTGAACCTAAAGTTATGTCCTAAAATTTGAAACAGCCCTCAGACCCATATATCACCCACCTGTCTTCATTGATACTATTTCCAGAAGGTGTTTGAAATAAGATCCTTGCAATCCTTTTGTTTGAGTTGAAGAATCGTAAACTATATTGAATCCATAGTAGCTGGCTTTGTCTTTTTAGGTATCTGAATGTATCTTCCAAAACTCAGCCAGACCAGGTTTTGCCTTACTTTTTACTGCTAAGAGAAAATTTAGTTCTTTATACACTATAGATATGGATTCTTTTAGAAACAGTTACCATACATATCCATGTCCAGCAACACACTTCACCATTGGTTTATTATACATTTTTTTCAAATGTTCCATGTTTACCACAAAGTCAAGTTTCCATACAGTCATTTTGTTCTGGGTAGCTTAGGCAGTGGGGAGTTATTAGAGCATGATGCTTTGCTCAGTGTATAATTTAAAACAAGCTTTCAAAGTAAACTAAAATATACCATGAATCTTAACAGTTTTTAAAACAGTGGCCTTGCAGCACACTTCTTGTTCACTCTGTCCAACTGTCAGATACACATACTACATACAGAAACTAAAGTAGGTTAGTAGGCAGAATAGTTTATAGTTTCATTGTTATGGGTTTACATTTAAATTTACTTATGCACATAATAAAATGTGAATTAAAAATATTTTCCCTTGAAACTATTTGTAATAAGAATTAAAACATAACTAGAATCAGTAGCTCAGCAAGAGTGCATAGTACCTGTGACGTGGTAAAACATCTGAGGAAATTTTCCACCTATTTTCTTTTGGATAGAACACCGTCTGTGATTTTATCCTGTGGTATCTCCTTTTTCATAGCTCTTTGTTACTCAGACTGTATACTTTATGTCTCCAGGAAATCCTATAACAGCACCTGCAAAGTCTTGCTTTCAGAGGAACCATCTTTGCCTGAATACAGATGTTTCAACAAGAAATTTGGAAATGTTATCCAGAGATAATAAGCATCAGTCATTCCGCTTTGAAACAAGAACCATCTTAGGACAGGAAATTCTTGCTTTATAGACAAAATACAAAAAAATACTGCAAGCATTGAGAAAAGACAGATATTTCAAATGTCCATATCTACTTTAAAAGTGAAAATCAGCTAGAAATAACTTTTTGAAATATTTAGGAAACGTGTAGTTTGTGACCTCAGGTTTGTCCTATGTGTGTGCAAGGTCTTTAATGAAGCAACAACATCTGGTATGAACTTGTTTATGCTAGTTAGACCATCCTAATTCAGATGAAAACCATGAAGTTACTAAGATATTTGTGTGCTGCTGAGGCAGAAAGATAAAAAATTATCATGTTGACTATACAAATTGGGGATTTTTTTACACATAGTTTCAGGTTATGTTTTTGTACTCAGTTACCACCTTTCAGGAAATGCTCATTTATAGAAAATAGATTAAGAGATAGGAGAAGAAAAAAACAACCCAAAATGTAAATTCTGAACACTCCCCAGGACTCCCAAGGTGTAGACATTTTTCAAGAACATCATCATGGTCCTCTCAGCAATACAGATCAGGGACTATTTCAATAATTTTACTGCTTGCTTTAAGGAAGGGTGCCCAGAGTCCGTCTTCACAACAAAAAAAATGTTTGTATAAGTTTTAGGAAATCAAAATGATGGCTTTTGAAAAAAAACCCTCATGAAAAGGGGTTGTGAAGAAATCAGTTATATGGCACATGGAACATTTATTCTAACTTCTTTAACAGGTTCCAGGCTCACTGTGCACAAGTTGGTTAATTAGCCATTATTACTGGTGGTTTGTAATAAATTATAAAAGTATCCATTGATCCTGCATGGTAACCATATTTCATGTGCTGAGATTTTTTTACTGTTTTTTACTTCTTAGTGATACAGTATCTAGTAATCCAGATTTTCAAGAAAGACAAAAGGTGAGAAGTACTCTATCACTTGCTAAAATAGATGACCATTGCTATGTATAAACAGTATTAAACAATAGCTGCAGTATTTAATGCTCCAACTGATAGCCTCTAGATCGAAATAATGCAACACTAGGTTTTGAAATATCTTCTGAATTATGTTTCTTACAGCCTTCTTTCACTCCTCCACCTTTGTTATGCCATTTTAATTGTAAGCTTGCAAGGGAATTGCAAGTGTAAACTAAGGTAGCCTTTATTTACAGTAAAAGCTAACTGACTCAGCTGACCGAGGATATAGGCAGCAAAGCTCTAAGTAGAAATGAGAAGACAGCCATATTGATAGTCACATATTTCATCTACAGTTTTTAATTCCCCATGTACATGTATATGCATATAACTCCCATTCACATATTTTTGTAGTCAATAGTATTTCTAGATAGTGTTAATATTGATCAGTTATTAAAGTACAGCTTGTTAAATATGCCTTTTCAACAATAAAAACATTACTTAGCACAAGAATCTCAACTTACTAATTTAGCCTTTTCTTACCCCTGTGCAACATTGCTAAAATGCTTTCCTCATCTCTGCCTCCATCTTTGTTCTTCCTGTGATATAACATTCTTAAACATTTCTGATTTCTATGTATTCTTACTTAGGAAAGGGCATTTCAGTATTTCCACTAAATTAACCTCACACTAAATTAGTGTGAAGCCTACACTACATACTTTGCACTGGGGGAAAAAAAAATAAAAAAGAAAGAAAGAAGACAACCTCCATATAATTTTTTCAATGGTTTCATTATATGATTCTATTGTCTGTTCTATTAGCTCTTAAACAACAGCTCAATATATTGGACTGAAACTATGAGTCAAATTCTCACAAAACTTTATATTTATAAACTAACCACAGCTAACAGTCTCAAAAATATTTTGCCAGGATGGAAGCATACTACCTTTAACAATAATCTCATACCTGTACTGCTGGAGGGGATAATCTAATGCTAACATTCCTTCTTTTACAATTAATATGAAAACTGTATTCTTATTTATAAATGTGTGATGGAGAAATCCATCATGTTATTAGGATCTACAGATGTGGATGGGATTTTCACTTGTTCTGAAAAGACAGAAATTTTGTCATTAATCCAGAAGCTATGATCCCCAGTCCAGATCATGATACACAATTTCAAATTAAAATCCTCCAAGTTTCTAAGATAAATTTATTCCTGCATATCAAGTGGTAGCATGCTAGGACAATATATTACTGCCTGCTTTATAATTACTGCGGATTCCATTCTTAAATTATTTAGTTAGGGGAACATATTCTTTTGCTAAAAAATCCCAAAGACATTGTATATACAGCCAGATGTGTAATTTTATTATATTATATTGTTTATTTATATTAGATTAAATGCTTTAAAAGTATAGAGCTGTATATTGCCTTGTGTTTATGTACAATTAACAGTCATAAACTGATTTCACTGAATTAATCCAGTTAAGTTTCTGACAAAGAAATGGGAGCCTTACCTTTTTTATTTTGCCAGTCTGAAACGTAGCATTTATTTTAAATGTTTCATTTAATACATCTTATTTTTTTCCCTCCTCCTGTAAAGAACTCTTTTTCTATATGATCTCATAGTCCTCTGCAAGGGTTCTCTGCTGAGTTACATTCAACTTGTCCACCTAGAATCTGGCTTCTTTCCTGCAAAGCTGCTTTCTATCTGGTGGGTCCCCAGCCTTTCCTCTTACCTGGTGTTATTCTGTCCCAACTGCAAGATTTTACATTTGCTTTTGTTGAACTATGTGTTTCTTTCCACTCATTTCTCCAGCCCCTTTGAATATATCTCTTTAAATATCTCTTTGAATACCAGCCATACTCTCCAGTGTATAAGCTACTTCCCCCAACTTAATATCATCTGCAGATTCACTGATGGTATGTTTGTTCTTATCTTCCAGACCATTAATACAGATGTTAACAGTCTGAAGGATGTCACTACTAACTTGCCACCAACTGGATAACAAATCTTTGAGCCCAGGGGTCCAGCCAATTTTCTACCCAGCTTACAGACCACATATCACCAGCATGGATATAAGAATACTATGCGAGACCATGCTGAAAGCCTTGCTTAAGTCAGGATAAAGGGCATTCACTGCTCTCCCCTTGTCCACTGAGCCAGTCATCTCATTGTATGAAGCTACCACATAGCTTCGGACTTCATTTGGCCTCAGTTAATCCATATTGGTTGTTCCCAATCACCTTTGTGTCCTTCACTGGCTCAGAAATTACTTACAGGAGGATTTTTCTGGGATTAATCTTCCCAGAGACTAAGGTTACTCCTGTAAATCCCCTAATTCTCCTTATTCACCTCCTTCTTAAAGATGGGGATGATATTTTACTTTTCCGAGTGTTGAGGAACCTCCCTAGTTATTATGACCCTTCAGAAAGGATAGACAAGGGCCTTGCGATGACAATGGCCATCTCCCTCAGCACTCTCAGATATATCCATCTGGTCTCAAATCAGTTAGTTTAAGTAGTCTCTAAATCAGTCTTCCCCTGCCCTATCAGCAGACTCTTACAACAGCTCAGGGATCTGAAAGGTTTGAGAGTGCACTTTTAGACCTTATCAGATCCTAAATAGGAAAAATATCTTGCTGTAAATCAAAAGACAAGTAATAATATTATCTGAAACCATTTCAGCAAGGGGTTCTATTTAGGTTTTCCTCTTCCTTAGGTGTCTCACAGGAGATGTACTGACAAACCATTCTTCACTTCCGTTCTTTTTCAGGCATTTGCTTTAGCAGTGTTGTGGGTAGTCTATAGTTGTTATTGTGCTTTATAGAAAAATATTACTCAGTTTATAAACAAAACATTAGAATTATATTTAAGGTTCACTGAAATATGGGACTAAAAGAGATGAAACACATTTTATTTGAGATTATATTCTTTGGGTTCACTGTTAGAAAATGAAATACAAAGATATACATAGAAATATATCTATAAGGTATATGTAAAATATGTATATAATGATGGTTGTTTTTTATAAAACCATTTTGCATAGTGTATCTGGCATGCAGAAGAAAAATTCTCTTTGTCTAGACTCTGAGAGATTTTCTGGTTTATTCTGTATATCTTAAGGTAGAAATGATTAGTCTATGGAAGGAGGTATTTCACATACTGTAGAAAATTATTTAACATTATCAATTACTTAAAGTTGAGACATCACAGAATCACAGAATCATCTAGGTTGGAAAAGACCTTGAATATCATCCAGTCCAACGATTAACCTAACACTGACAGTTCCCAACTACACCATATTCCTCAGCGCTATGTCAACCCAACTCTTAAACACCTCCAGGGATGGGGACTCCACCACCTCCCTGGGCAGCCCATTCCAACACCCGTTCTGTAAAGAAATACTTCCTAATATCTAGTCTAAACCTTCCCTGGTGCAACTTCGGGACATTCCCTCTTGTCCTATTGCTTGTTACTTGGTTAAAGAGACTCATCCCCAGCTCTCTGCAACCTCCTTTCAGGTAGCTGTAGAGGGCGATGAGGTCTCCCCTCAGCCTCCTCTTCTCCAGACTAAACAACCCCAGTTCCCTCAGCCGCTCCTCGTAGGACATGTGCTCCAGACCCTTCACCAGCTTCGTTGCCCTTCTCTGGACACGCTCGAGTAATTCAATGTCGTTTTTGTAGTGAGGGGCCCAAAACTGAACACAGTAATCGAGGTATGGCCTCATCAGTGCCGAGTACAAGGGTAAGATCACTTCCCTGTTTTTTGTTTTGGTTTTTTTTCCAATTTTTTTCTCCTTTTTTTGATTTATTTTTTGCATCCTCAGCTCAAAGAGCTTCAAAGTGGTACTACCAGGAAACATTTCCATGCCATGCAATTCTTATTTTGAAAATTTTTTTTTATTTTACTGTTAAAATACACAGCACAGTCTCAAATCCATTACACGCATTCTCTCAAGTTGAGTGAGCAGCAACCAGCTGGGACAGGGATGACAGATGAGATAAACAGCTCTGAAACACCATATTTGCCTGAATATCTACATTACATTGGGATCCAGGAAATCTTACATCACACACAGAAAAAATACTTGTGTATCATCAGATCAGGAGTATTTTGAGTCAGACACAGCGTCTGCAAGTTCCTGTTGACTTGTTACTAGTGTGTTTAAATTCTAACTGAGGAAAGAGAAATACAGGTTGGTATACCATCTGGGAAAGATAGGTGACCCCTGCTCTGAGGGGTGGAGACATAAAAAGAAGGAAAGCTGAAGTTTAATACGGTCACATTTTATACTTGTCTCAGAAAGCTATAAGCTATCTGCAGCAAACATTCATTTTGATACATTTCATATGTCTTTTTCAGGTAGGAAAGTCAGTTTGTCAAATGACAGACAGTTTCCCTGCTGTCATAGTTGTATTCACCCTCCTTAAATGCTCAGTAAGGAGTTGGAGGTTTGTCAGTTAAATATGTCATTGTTATGACTCTTGATGACATGTGCAATGACATGACTTACCTAGGGTGTTAAAAGTCATCTCTCTGACCAGGATGTGAACTGACACAGTGCTCATTTCACTGTTGGTCTTGTTTCTCCTGTAATTGACATTTTTTCACCAATTGTACCAGTGATACGCTTTTGCACCTTTTATACAGCTCTCATCCAGGTCATGTGATAACTTTGTAAGGTACCACCATGAGTATTTATCTTGCAGAAAAAAAAAAAAAAAAAAAAAAGGAGGAATTACTCCACTGAATATCCACCTTAAAAATGCCAATCTCATCTGGCCTGTACTTAAACAGAACTCTCAGAGACAGCAAGGACAGACTTTTACCTTCAATGTCAATGTTTTAACACTTAAATCTTAGAAAAAAAATCTCAGCTGACATTTGAAAGAATCTGTAAATACTCAGTTTATTGCAGGTATGCACATCCCAGAGATAGTTTTGAGAATGTAAAGAATGTGTATTTTGAGAATGTGTAAAGAATGCTACCTTAAATGTTAAGAGAAAACCTTAACATGAAGAATTATTGTGTTTCCCCTAAAAAAATAATATTTGATTTACTTACAGCTATGAGAAATTAACGATCTTTTTTGCTTAATACTGATAGATGCAGCCTTGTTCACTAGCATTAAAGTAGTCAGAAGACTTGAGCTGTAGATAGTAGATTAATTTAATCCATAGTAGATGAAATTAACTTTTGTGCAATAATGGAAAAATGGTTAGAGGAGTATGGAATTAACTTCCTAGAAAATGGAAAGTCATACCTGGAGTAAATCTGCATGTTTACTACGGATGGTAGAAGTGCTTTTGGAAGCAGATTTCTTACTACCTCTAAATGTCCTTTGATGTAAAGTGCGAGGGTAAAGGTCCAAAAATACACAAGTATTATGATGCTCAGCATTAGAATGTCTAAAAGTTCTGCTTTTCTCTGCAAGGATGGAATTCATAATCTTTATTCTCAACTGAAAAGGGACAGGTGCCTTAGCATGGGTGTTTAGGCAGAATATGAAGTAAAAGGGGAAATGTTCCCACAAATCTGACTTTCACCTGAATTTAAACATATCTCTAGCTTCTAATTAGGCATTATAAGGAAGAGTTGCAGGATCTACTTTCTGTATAAGAGCTAAATGGCAAACAGATTCCCAAAGGAAAGAGGAAACCTGAGCTTTTGTTATTCTTAATATGCAGGGATTTGAATGCACAGCTCTTCTTTTCAAGGAAAATCATCATATATTTTTGCTGCTTAAACTGAGCCATTATGTGATTGTAAGATTCATAGGAACTGAAAGAGGAAAGACCACAACTCGAAGACACTGGACAGTACATTCAGCCACAAGTTGAGTGTGACTTTTGCTGCCTGAATTATTTTTGCTTTTCATGTTAAACATCTTGTAGATATAACAAGAAACGCTTAAGCTTCTTACAGACATTTTGAAATTACATTGAATATTATGTATTATATGTAGTAGTTTATTTTTTACTTATAATTTATTCATAACAAAACCTCTTTTAAAAGTACTATTTTAATTTTGTTAACCACTGATTATTGCTCTTCCTTATTTTATTTTTCTGGCTCTTTAAAAACTGATAGAATTATTCAAATTGCTAAAAGCAAAGTAAAAAATATTCTGACTAATGCAATTTTTTCTGTATTAAATTTACTCTACAGTTTGGGAAGAAAAAGACATAGTATAAAGCTGTCAAAAAAGACAGCATGGAAATTACAAATGAAATCTTGTGATGAAAGCCATTGGACTTATATGATGAGAATTAAGAAGCCCTGCTTGAAATTGGTGCTTTCTGCTTATTCTGCTTAGGATTCCTTTGCTCCACAATGTTTTAGGAAGATGAAGATTGTCAAACCAATAGCAACCATATTGATTTCATAGACTGACATTGACTCATGTTTTGCTACTGCATTTTAATTTCAATTTGTTTTAAAATGAAAATAAGAGAAAGATTAAAGAGAAGTTTATTAAGTACACTGAAGGAAAGATTTACATTTTGATGTCAGAAGTTTTCAAACATTTACAAATATTGTAATTCTTCTCTGACGCAAATGTTTGTCAAAATGTAAAACCCCACAGCATGACATACAGTCAACACACATTTACATTTTTTAAACTAAACAGTGTAATAGATATACAACATGATGTTATTGTAATTTAATTTGAATATTGTCCTTTAACAACACTTGACAGCAGCTACATAAAAGACAGAGAAAAAAATATAACAACTTATTTCAGAGTGATTAAACAGCTTTCCATTAAGAAAATACAACAGTGTATTCTGAGTATGGATCAATCTACTCAGAGGTCAAGTGGTTTCTTGAAATATAAAAGGAAATAAACCCCTATTTTACTATTTTACTCTATTTATGCAAGGCAAAGAAAGTGACAAAGACAATATGAGGGCAAGTCCTTTTGACAGTTAAATAATCGATGACGATGATGATGATGATGATGATGATGATGATGATAAAGAATGGTTTGAAATTATTATTCAGATATGAGTACTGTTGGTTTATAGAAAAGATATATCCCAGGCATACTGAAAAAAGGTACATAATGTACTAGAGCACAGGGACTTTGTATAATTTGAGGAATAGAATCAATTCTGTACAAGGTCAGGAGTGAAAGTAATTTGTTGTTCAGAATTATTTCTGGTAGATATGTTTTATCTCTCAAGATCTACTTAACTGGCAATTTAATAAACTCTACTGAAATATTTGGAATATGATAAGTAGAACCAGGTGGCAAACATCATACAACAACTGATTGCTCTTGATTATAGCCTGTTTTGAATTTTTTTTTCCCAAATTAGACAAATAAGACCATGTGTTTCACCTATTGCTTATGTTATTTATCACATGGACAAGTATTCCATGATTTTTCACAGTTTTTTCAGTGTAGGCTGAGTCCCTGAATTTGGAAGTTAATCCATGCAAATAGATCTTAAGCTTATTTAACTTTACAGTCATAAGATAATTCAACCATATATAGTGCTAAATGTTAGGGTTTTTTACTGTTTTCAGATGTACTTTCTGGATAGATGGATATAACTTTATTTACAGACATGTGAAAACAACATCAAAAATATTAATAAGTTGTGAAAGTGCCTTTCACTTTCAAGCTCAATGATATTTATATATTAAAAACTACAGTAAAAGACTATTGTAGTTGCAAAGCAAAGCACTCAAAAATTAGAATAGGCTAGAATGTAAGTAATCTGTGGAATCTTAATCTGTGCTCTTGTACATAAATAGTATAATACAGTTTTTAATTAGATGCTCATGTACCATTTTGTCCATGAGACCCTTGCACCATTCAGCACACATGATTAATAGTATTCAGCGAATAAGTAGCTATTCGATATTTTGTTTTCTCGTCATTATTCACTGTGTAGCCTTAGGCCACTATTCAAATACTGCTGAGGAGACAGAATTATTAATTTCTTCATGTTTTGTTTTTTTTTTTATGGCAGTGATCATTATAACATCTAATGCTTTACAAATAGTAATTAATTTACTTTCACAGGACTCCTATGAAGTGAGAGGGTATTATTCCTGTTTAACAGATGGGGAGCTGAGGTACAGAGATATCAATGACTGAAGTTTATGAAAATTTTGAGATTTTTAAGATCTGTTTTCCTAAAAGATGGTGTAGAATTTCATTTATTCAAAACATAAATGTCATTAATATCAGATGCAGTGAGAGCTGCACATGGCTGTAAATTGTAGGGCCAGGGACAACTGATGAAATACACGTGTCACGCCTCTCTCAGACGAGGGAGACAAGTGACTCAGATTCACAAATCCCCAATGGAGCAGACAACAAGTCTCCAAGTCCAAACATTTATTAACTACCCACAATGTACTAATTGAACACATGATAACTGGCTAAGTATATAGCAAGTCGTGGCAAGCAATACAATTTGCCTTGCATTTCTTATTGGGAAAGAGAAAAGAGGGAGATAGAGGGAATGGGGAAATACAGATCACCAGTCTCAGTTTCTGCGCTGATCCTGCCAGCGAGGTTCAGAAGTCTTTTTCACTTGCATCCATCTTCTTCGCTTCACAGCACTCTCCAGACCCACCCCCCCCGCCCCCCCCTTTCTTCCCGCCCCTTGATTTATACACACTTTCCTTGGGTCCATCCCCTAGGTCTACGCACTACGTATCCCATGTACGGGGAGGGGTAAGGTGTTTCATGGGATGATGCAATTAGCATGATCATGTTAGCCTTCGTTAGCATATTGAGGGGTGTTAACTTTAATATGCATTTCGTGGATAATGAAGCAAAGGTCATTCACTGGACAGATGGCCCTTGAAATTTGGCCAGGTGCACCAGAGCAGAGCTGTCCTGTCTTCACAGGGCTCCCTCCTCCAGTCCCATCTTGTGTTATTCGGGCAGCCTTATCAGCTTCGACCTCCACAGAATGCACCTTGTGACTCATAGTTTTGTCTTGCGAGTGTTTGAGGCATTCCTTCGATCAGCCTCAACTTTTGCTTTCTCAGGCTGTTTTTCTTAGTTTCTCACAGGCCTGGTTTCTCGTTTTCACAACATGTCTATATTGCAGATGACAATAGTTGAATTAGTTACCCTTGATTCCTTTTATTGTCAGTGGAGAGACTTTTAAGGTTTAGCTCATCTCATCTTAAAATATTTTTTTAAGATGAGATTTTTCTCTATCAAAGACAGTTCCTTTGCAGATCAGCTCAGATGAAGATGTCTAAATGTGAGATGAACACATTTAAATGAAATGAAACCCATTACAATGTTTTTCTGTCTGTGGTGGGATGGTGAGAAATGTACACTGAAAAAGTTGATCTCAGTAATTTGCCAAGCTCTGCTTGTGATGGTTGTAGCAAAGATGTTAAAGGTTTCTTTTTCAAAGATGTCTGCAGTTTCCCAGGTAGAGCATGAGAGGATATTCAAGTGATTTAAACATAATACCTTTTTTTTTTTTTCTCTTTAAACTTCTTTTTTTTTTTTTTTTTTTTTTTCGGTATTCATATTCTAACCCCTTAAAAAAAAAAAGAAATAGAAAATTTCCACAGGCAAGTTTCTTCTAAAATACACTACTTGGTAATACATACTCCATCTGAGGATAAACAACCAATTTTATTGTCTGTTGTAGCCTCTCTTAGTTCAAGGACAAGGGTAGACAACCTCACCTCATCATCATACCCTAGTTCTTCATCTTAATGCTCACTCTTATTACCTCTCTTATTCTAATACCTTGTATTACGGTTTTGTATTATTACCCTGTATATTCACTTCCATTTGTCTAATAAACAGAAAGAACACTGTCAGACCACATACTCAACTTCATATTCTCATATTCTGCACCTTATGCAATAGTTATCAGTAATCAGTAGTAATAGGTAGGAAAGCAATTCACAATGCTAAATTAGAGCAAAATTGCTATGGATTGAATGAATAAAGTAGGTCCTTAAAAGTGGTGAATTTTGCTGCTAAACTTGGAAAATGAAGATTGTGATTGTGCTAACAGATGCTTTCTCATAACTTAAACAAATGAGGTAACTTTTCATGGTAAGAAACACCTCTTTGATTGCATGCTTCCTCATGTATAAGTTAGCTGCAAAAAATTATTCATAATAGTCTACAAACAATTCTTCAAATTCAACATAGATTTTAATTCAGCAAAATTTATATTACTCCATAGAACTGCAGATTTTTAGTTTGCCTGTTTCTAGGAATTAAATTTCTAATTTTGTGGTTTATATTTGATTAAGCATGTTACAATGTTTAGTCCTATAAGCCTCTTGTTATATCTGGTATTTGAAACCTAGAGTGCAGTCTAAATGTTATAGAATCTAGTTCTAAAATCTGATTATTGTTTGAAATTCACTGTTACATTTACGTCATGGTTTGTTTTATGCCTGTCTACTATGACTTGCCAATTGATGGAGTTAATGGAACAATCAAGAATTACCTTTCTTATATTGAACAGCAGTTTTTAGGTGGTCCATGAATGATGGATGAGATTTATTCCAGACCAATGCATCCCATTCTTTCTTTTTTACTTTACAGTTGTGAGAAAAAACCTCTCATATGCTAAAAATTGGAACACATCTGCTGAAGGCTTAGTGAGAGAGATTCCTTGATGGAAAGCGTATCACTCACTAATGCAGAGAACTGAGACAATATGGAGTCTTATCATGAAATAAATAGTGTTAGCTGTGAATAAGGATATAGAAAATGGAAATGTTTTTCTTTGTTCTGGATTTTATGTCCTGAAATCCTTCCCAGGACACATTTATCTTTGATATTGGATTCCAATAATTAGTTCCAACATAAGTATTGGAAAATGAAAATTTAACAAAGCATAGAGCCTTCAGAAACTTAGTGGCTAAATACAAATAAATGACATATAAATTCAATCCAAATATTCTTTCAAATGCTTTATTACAATAAATATTTAACACTTCAAAACAGGCAAGGATTCTAAATACAAATATTTACAATAGGAAATAAATTAATGAAGAAATAATCTAGGTGTATTCACCTAAAAGAACCCCCACAGAAATATTTAATAAGTATAAAATATATTCTTCCTAAAGGAGAAAAAAAAATGTTATTGAACATAGAAATTTTAGAAATATCCTCTAATCTGATGGTGAATGTAATTAAGACTGCCCCCTAGATATGCAGAAACATTTTTCTGAATTATTTCTCTTATGCTTCAACATTTCACTCACTCATTTTGCCCCTAGTTAAATAAGGGACTAACAAAGTGTACACTTCAAGAACACAGAGTAGTAACTAGCCTTGCTGCATTAGAAACTAATATGTAGGTGTTTGTAAAAAACTGGTGAAAGATTACCAGAAATTCAAAGGACATCTCCAACTTGAGACAGAGTTATTTTTCTTCTAGACCTAGAAAACACCATGAGCACTTCACAGGTTTTAGAGAATGTCAAGCTTGTTTTGCTTTGATGATTTTAGATTATTTTATTCATGTATGAATAACAAAATTAATTTGGGAGACTAAGTGGTTTCTGTATCCACTTATACTTGAGCTGGAAGAAAGTGTGACTAGCTGACAACAACTTATATTTAGAACTCCCACTTTGGGTAAAACACAATTTGATGTTAATCAAATATCATAATGATAATATCAGTTCTCTCAAAATAAAACCACTAATTTTTTATTCTTTGCTGAGGTTGTCAATCTCTTAATCAGTCTACCATGGGTTTTTTATACGATCACAATAACTAAAGCCAAACTTTATCCTAATTTTTTATATTATGAAAGGAAATCTATAATTTTTTCATAATATATTTTTGATTCTATTAACATAGGTGATAAATGATTTTATTGTTCATGGACAAAACCAAACAACTGTCAAATCAATAACACCTAACATGTGAATGCTTTGCTGGATATTAGAAATAGTTTTCTTATGTGTTTAATGTTCTGATGTTCTAATATGTCTAATCAGTTATGGAGGGCAAAGCAGTATGAGACTACACTGAAGGAGTAATTATAAGCTGCAACTGTTGTATCAGAATTTAGAGCACATCATTTATGGACAGTAGTGCTGTACAGTTGTGACTGATCGGAAAAAAAGCAGTTAGTATGGGGACAGTGGAAATTCTAAAGAATCATTTGAAGTGCTTTCACATCAATATGACATATTACATGGCAAAGTTTTACAAATCTATTCCAAAGCATGGAGAAACATGAAAAGAGTATGAATTCGGCTGTATCTGTAATAGAACATCAAAATTCCAACCACAGTTCAGTGTTTATAAGAGATTTATTTGTGATGCCTCAACAAAGATTTGGACCATACTGTCTTCAGAAAGCTATGTTGAAAGCTCAGGCCTTGTCCAAAGACAATTTATAGTACATGCAATAGCATCTGTGGATCACCAGAGATTGTGTTTAAGATAACAAAATTTTCTTAATGCAGTAAGGATATTTAGACATTTAGTAACATTTTACATTAAAGCTGTTTGGATAAATCCCTTAAATAGGTTTAAATAGATCAATCTTACTAATGCAGACTATATACTCTGAAAGTTTTAATAGTAATTTAGGTACATCCAATAGCCATGAGTGGATGGTTTATACACTAGGTGGCTGATATAGGGACTGATGACAGGAACCAGGAGTGAAATACAAGACAGGCATCATCTCATTAATATTGTTTTAAAGGCAGGAAGGTAAAATGAACTGACAGAAAATATAGTACTGCCTTAAATCCCAAATATTTCCTTTGAACTATTCAGAAGTTTAAGGCATAAATTTAATAACTTCTTTTTTATAAGCATGAAAACAAAGTCTCTACAAACATTCATGACAGTCACTTCTGAGTAGAGCATAGTTTTTGGTGTTAAAATTTTGGTGCTAGATGTATTCTGAATCTGAAATGAACTGCACCAGATTTGTCCAGGATTTAGCAGCTCTTAATCTTAGCTGAGAATCAGATTTAGCTTGCATAGGGTTTGTAACTTAGACTTTACAATGTTGCCTAGAGGCTCTACCCTTTAGTCAGTAACATTATACTTAGAAAAACATAACCTTCTCATTGTGGTAATAATTATATAGCTCATTCTTACGTGGGAAGATAATATGTATTCAGTATTAAGTACTTTTACCTCTGCATTACTACATTCACATCAGATTTGGCTAATTTGATTCAGTTTGTCTATGTATACATCTCTGGTATCGTAATAAACACTTGGGTAGACAAGACCCTTGTATTTGGCTGCCATAAGCATTATGAAGACTGTGAATCCAGGACTTCTGCAGGAAACAGGTAGTCTTCTATCAAACTATTAGGCAGTATTAGGCACAACAGAGGCATTTCTTCAGGGTGTTCATGAATTCCCTACTCAAAGAAGAACTGAATTCAAATGAACGATGCAGTTCAACAGTAGAATAAACTATAAATATTTCTCATCCAAAATAAGATTCAGGCCAGTATTTAAACAAGTTAATTACCTTCAGTTAATTGGCAATCCAAAACTGAACTTTAATGACACACTACTGATTTACTTTTGTTGAGCAACTGGTTTATAACACAGCAGTTTACACAATACTGCATATATGAGGAGTCTGTGTCCTGACACACTGGAAAAATACAACAAAGTAATGAGTATCACAGAAAAAAAAAAGAAAACAAAACAAAAGATATTTTTTCTTCAGAAGTCTGTTGCTGGATGAGATAAAAATCAATAATTTAGCAGCTCTCAATTAAAATACTGTGTTTAGGCAACTCTTGTGTTTTAGAGTTACCAAATCTCTTACCATCAATATGATATTCGCACAGTACTTATAGATGTGACATGTACTAAATTTTTGTAATGTCCTTGATGTATTTGAAGCATTGGTTTTCACTTATATAAAATTCTTTGTAGGGATTATGAAATTTCTTTATAATTTTTCTCACTGAAGATGGGTACTTCGACCAAAGAATTATTGGTCAAAACTGCAGACAAATGTAATTTTAGACATTTAACTTCCCACCAAAAAGGTGCAGAAGTATTGGTCCTTTCCCTCTTTAAATTCTATTACTCCACAGGGAGAGTCTAATGGATTATTCAGTGGCTTCCCTTTCTACTTTTTCAGCCCAGCTAAGTTGGAAACCATTATGTAACACTAACATAGGTATGATTCTCTGCATGAAGAAATGGTTCTTGATCTTTGATTAGAATTTGCTTTTTTTTTTCCTATCAATTTATGTCATTATCCTGTCATCTGTAAATAATTGAGTATACAAACTCAAACACACATCATGTTTTCTACAAAAGAGCCTTTGTTGTGCAGTTCAATATTCTTTAAATATCTTATTATAAAGCACTTTTAGGTGTTCAGAAAGGTTGAATACATCAAAGAAAGGAAAATTCAACAACTTTTCCTACATTTTGCACAAAATTTTCTTCAAAAAGCTGATAAAACAGTGAGATATGTAACATATAAAATTGAAAAGTGGGAAATATCAGTGTGTGTAATTTTTTTTCTCCAATATGCAAGTAAGTATTAATTACAATATTCTGCTTTACAGTCTTTCTACCTTCCACTTTTTTTTTTTTTTTTTCTTATTTTCTCTGTAGACAGTGAAAAGAAGGTTCAAGAACCATTTTCAAAGAAAAATTTTGAAGTGTTCTGCTTGTAAGTTAGGGTCATATCGTGCCAGTACTGCCCGATGCATTCTAGCATATTTATTCAGGGTAGCTTAGAGCTTCTGATGCCCTAAGAGGTACTCTATTTTCTGGGTTTTTTCATCCCTTTGGCTACTTTTAAAAATAAACTGCCAATATACCAATACCAACATATTATACTTATTAATGCCCTTATCTCAAAAATTATATATGTGCATATTTAGCTACACATTTTCACTCAGCACGACCTTATTTATGCCAATCCTACAATGAGAATTAAGCTACAGGGAACTAAGGTCATCTTATTCAGTGTCCCTATGCAAAGATAGTCTGCAAGGAATCAATAGAATTAAAGAGTAACAAATGCAAATATCTCAAGTGAATACATTTCATAGAGTCTACAATAAAACTCTTCAAAAAGTTTCTACCAGGTTATTGTGAAACAAAATATTTTGTAGGTATCCAAAAATGGTGTATAATTATCAAGGTAATACGAACACCCAGTCATTACTCATATATATAAAAAAAACCCCACAACTGCAGATTTGAAAAGAATGTAAAGTTTCCACAGGACTACCAACCAGTACCAGATATCTGCTGTTATAAGGAACTTTACTGAGCTCAGAAAAATTCCATAATTATTTCAGAATTTTTTCATTTTAGTTCTGAGCAACTTATGATGACCATTGGGAGAGAAGAGCTACTAATAAATTTTACTAATTAGTAATTCCAATTATCTAATAGCACAGGGGTTCTCAACCTTTCTTTCACCACAGACCCCCTTTAAATATCTTTTGTGGCCACAGACCACCAAGACTTAATTCAAGATTTAAAGCTCTAGACTGCATCAAATATTTATTTCAACTTTCTTAGGAAGGGTCTTAAAATTTGGAGAGAAGGGGAAATAAGTTAATCTGTTAATGCACACACTCCTATTATAATATCTTTATTATAATGACTCCATATGAATTTAAAAGTAAGAGCATCAACACTCTTCTTGCTCAAATGGCCCATTTTATGGTATTTTAATATGCTAATTCCAAATCTGATGCTAATTTTTACACTAAAATTTGACAAAAAGTTTTAAAAATTTTTCTCACTTCCCCCCTTGTTTGTCTGTGTTCAGTCATCATATATTTTTGTTTACGGGTCCAGGGCCACCACTTGGAGGAACAGGCTTCAGCCCCATTGTGGCCCTAAAGAGGCCTGTTGGGTTAAGAAAATGTCTTTAAGAGAAAAACTGCCTAGTTAAAGTGGGTCCCACCAACCATACTAGCACCAAATATACTAGCACGTCAGGGCAGGTGTGGGGATGGGGTGGGCTTGAGTATGAGAGGAGCATTGAAGGGAGGAGTCTGTGGGAAAAGGAAGTGCAGTGCTTACCACAGGCCAGACCAAATGTTTCTGGGCTGGATGTTCCCTATCCCTGCTTTAAGCCTTCATGGACACCCTGTGATGACATCGTGAGCCCCCAGGGGTCCATGGACCACAGCTTGAGAACCACTGTAATAGCAGAAGCTTTCAGGACAATTTTAAATTTGAGAAAAATTGTGAAGAATTTGTGGTTGTTTTTTCTTTAAATTTATTGTAGTAGTGAAGGAAAAAAATCTAATTTCTAAATGTGGTGAGTTGATTTGGGCTAGTCTCAAGGTGCCCACCCACCAAGCTGTTCTATCACTCCTCCTCCTTCTCAACAGGATGGAGGGAGAAAATATAACAAAAAGCTTGTGGGTTGAGGTAAGGACAGGGAGATTATCAGGTACTATCATGGGCTAAACAGACTTGGGGAAATTAATTTAATTTATTTCAAATCAAACAAAGTAGGATAATGAGAAATATGAACAAATCTAAAAAAAAAAAAATCTTTCCCTCCATCCCTCCCTTCTTCCCAGGCTCAACTTCACTCACAATTTCTCTACCTTCTCCCCCTGAGTGACACAGTAGGTTAGGGGATGGGGTTTGCAGTCAGTCTACAACACATTGTCTCTGCTGCTCCTTCCTCCACACACTTCTGTGCTCCAGTGTGGTGTCCCACCCCACAAAAGATAATCTTTTGTGATCTTCTCCAATGTGGGTACCTCCTACAGGCAGCAGTTTTTCAAGACCTGTTCTAGCATGGGTCTTTCCCACAGGAGAAATTCCTTCAGAAATGGACTGATTCAGTGTAAGTCCCCCATGGGTTCACAGGCCTTGCCAGAAGCCTGCTCCAGCATGGGCTCCAACTTCTTCAGAGCACATCCACCTGCTTTGTCAGGTCTTCCCCGGGCTGCAGGTGGAGATCTGCTCCACTGTGAACCTCCATGGGTGCAGGGGCACAGCCTGACTCGTCATGGTCTGCACCACAGGCTGCAGGGGAATCTCTGCTCCGGTGCCTGCAGCACCTCCTGCCCCTCCTTCTTCACTGACCTTGGTGTCTGCAGAGTTGTTTCTTTCACATATTCTCACTCTTTTCTCCCAGTTGCTGTTGTGCATCATTTTTTCCCCTTCTTAAATATGTTATCACAGAGGTGCCACTACCATCACTCATGGGCTCATTTTTGGCCAGTGACAGGTCAAAGGTGGCTGGAACTGGCTCTGTCTGACATGGAGGCAGCTCCTGGTGTCTTTTTACAGAAGCCACCTCTGCAGCCTCCCCTCCACTAGCAAAACCTTGCCATGTAAATCCAATACACTAAAATAAACAAAATAAAACAAAACAAAACCAGAAACTCAATAAACTGAAAAAAAATGAAATTATAGGAAATTTTGAATCAGATTTATAAGCAAAAATTACTTGGTTCCCTTCTTGCTGAAAAGGACACTGAACTGATTTAATGGGAGTCAGTCTTGCTTCCTGACTCACAATTTTCTGAGTGACTATCAAAGGTTCAGAACCATCAATCAAAAAAAAAAAAAAAAAAAAAGTGATGTTTTGTTGGTATCTGTAAGTTTGCTTACAGATTCAAACACTTTGCCAAGTGGGAGCAAATTAGCTATAGCTGGCTCGCAACAGATGAGGATCTGACAGATAAATTCTGAAGGACTATGTAAAAGCAAGTGTTTCACCAGTTCTGCAAATAAAACAAAACAAACAACCTTAACCTTAAACCTGTGGTAAAGCACACAATTCAAATATATTTCTTTTGTATACTTTTATCTCCTTGAGATTCATAACCATTAGCCCCTTTCTGAAGGTAATTCCTAACATTCATCAGGACTGAGTCAATTAATCTCTTGTATTAAAAGACCGCTTTAATAATAGTGGAACCATGATCAGCAAGCAGCATGTATTGCTGAAGCTCAGTCTATTCAACAACAAGACAATTTCTTTTTTACATAACTGCAGAAGGAGATAGAACAGACTAGACATATGGGGTTTGGGGTGGGGAGGGATTTTTCTTTTTTTTGGTAAAATATTGATGTAGTATCTGAATCTTACACATTTCGTTCAAAATAGGCATAAAGACTCATGGATAAAAATTGACTGCAAAGAATAATCAAGAACAACAATGTTTCAAGATGAATTGAAATGTAATACACAGCTACAGGGGTCAGAATCAGCTCTTGTCCTATTAAATATCTTCATTAACAATCTGAAAGAGACAGTAAGCAGTATATTAATAAAACTTGCAATTGAAAGTGTAGTGAGCGTCCATGAGAAAGAATACAAATATACCTAGAACGTGCAGAAGCATTTGAAGAAAAAAACTTGAAGAACACAAAGTTTAATTGGAAAAAAAATTTAAAATAAATATTTTGTAGGAACATGACACATGGATGATAATAATAATGTTAAAACAAAGAGCAACAAATTAAAATGAATTTTCAGTATGATTAACGATGGTCAGAAAATCTCCCCTGAAATGATTTTTTTTTTCTTTAAATGGGCCAAATTGTTGTTTCTATGAATGTCCTGGGAAGAAGTGATATTCAAGATTTTATTGCATCCTAAATCTTTCAGAATTATTAAAATATCCTATATTGACCTTTTACACACACACACGCAAATACTAGCTTTCTGTGTAAAAATGTTAGTTAATTATAGTTGGTTTGTCATTTAGAAAGCTAAAATTGAAACATTTTGAAAATAACAAAATGAAATATTTTAACTGACAAACTAATGTTGGGGGAGATTTTTGGTTCATAATGCTTTTTGTTTGTTTGTTTAACTGTTTTCCTCAGTTCTTAAAAAAGAAAACATTTAACTTTTGAAAATTTTCTGTGATTCTTGACATTTCTCCTGCAGCTCTAAATGTGGGATTTCAGGGGGGAAGTAACCCAAGGTCAATACAGTTTTTGGCATCATATGCCAAAACATCAAGTAATCAATCACGAAAGTATTAGTCACTATCACGTCTGTTATGATTGCATCTAGAATACTTTATACATTTCTCAACATCTTGGTACCTGATTGGAAAGGGAAGTGAGGGAAAAAAGAAACAAATTTTATGGAGATCAGAGAAGAGCAACTAACATGATTAGATTGCTTGGGAAAATCATTTAAGGAGAAAGGTCACAAACACCTAAATATTCACAGCTTGACTAACAATATGCATAGCTAGGCAGCAAATTCAAAAACGATAAATAGAAACATTTATTTATACAATACCTAATTAACCTATGGGATGCATTGCAACAAGATATAATTGATGCTAGATGCCAAAAAAAAAAAAAAAAAAAAGAAAAAAGCTCAACATTTCTTGAACAATATTTATAACACCAACCACAGAAAGCATATCAAGAACAAAAGATGAAAAGATCTAAATCAATGTCAGTCAACAGGATTTCTTTAGGCTCAGGGTTACCTTAGGTTCAGTCTTACAAGGTCTGAGTGAGTTACACAGTGTAACAGTGTGGAGGTGTGCAAAAGAGTCTAAACTTTTCCTTGTTTACTTGGTTACTTACTTCCAGATATACAGAGTCACTTTATTTCTTGTGGCACTAATAGCCATGAGCTTTCTTTTGAAGGTAAGCCCAAAATCCTGATCAGTCCTTTCCTCAAAACACAGCTATTTTTCAATGGTGAAAGCTTACTTACCGTTTCCTTGTGGTGACACTGAGCTAGAATGTAACTCGTGAATTGGGAAACCTCACTTCCCATTTCTCTTTACTTACTAGTTAAATGGGTTTGTTTGCTTTCTTGTTTTGATTCTCTTATTTTTTATTTTTTTTCCCCCAAACCACCATCTTGGATTTGGAAAAGTTAAGTTCCACCCAAGTCCAGTCCATTATGTCAGTTCATATTAAGATTTGACTCCTTGTTCCAAGAGAATGAGAGCTGCTGTCTGTGTAGTTGTACTGATTCTTAAACATCCAAAAGGCAGTCCAAAAAAAAGTAATTATAGGCATAAAATGATAGAAGTAAGTTTAGGTTTACATCTGATTTTTTTTCCCCAGAAAACTGTTCTTTTCTTTAACTTACTGCTTCTCATACTTCTGTCTGGTATTTTTTAAACATAAATGTTTCCACAGATGCAGTGTACTATATATGCAGTATAAAATTAATGCAAGTCTGAGACATGCACCCTGCACAGATGCTCTTCATTTGCAGAATTAATTGGCCACATTTGAAACACGTTGGATCCATACTGTGAGGCGTTGGTGGGATTTTGGCCCAAAGGAACTGGAAAATATCAGACCTACAGTACTGATGCTTGAATGTTAATATATATACACAAACAAGGAGTGTGTTTATGATTGTTGGTTCATAAATGTTAAGCAATTGTTTATATTTTCCTGCTACTATTCACTGAGTATACATAACACCCATGAAGAAAAGTTAACAAATAGTTCCAGTGAAAAGGGTGAAGGGGAAATCTATTCAATAACGTGTCCAAAGAAGGGCAATGAAGCTGGTGCAGGGTCTGGAGCACATGTCGTACGAGGAGCGGCTGAGGGAACTGGGGTTGTTTAGACTGGAGAGGAGGGGTCTGAGGGGAGACCTCATCGCCCTCTACAACTACCCGAAAGAAGGTTGCAGAGAGATGGGGATGAGTCTCTTTAACCAAGTAATAAGTGATAGAACAAGAGGTAATGGCCTCAAATTGCGCCAGGGAAGGTTTAGACTAGGTATTAGGAAGTATTTCTTTACAGAACGGGTTGTTAGGCGTTGGAATGGGCTGCCCGGGGAGGTGGTGGAGTCCCCATCCCTGGACGTGTTTAAGAGTCGGGTCGACATAACGCTGAGGAATATGGTATAGTTGGGAACTGTTAATGTTGGGTTGATGATTGGACTGGATGATCTTCAAGGTCTTTTCCAACCTCGACAATTTTGTGAGTCTGTGATTCTGTGAATTTCTTGGAAATAATTTAGTGTGTATAAATTCCTTCTTGAAAATAATTAGAAAGGAATATTTATTGTCTATATAGCTATTATTAGTCTAGATATTTGGTACTGTAACAAGTACTTAACCTACTTGATTACCTAACTGGTAGTATTCATCATATTGCACCATACTATTTTCATACGTTTCTTTCTTTCCTCCTACAGATTACTTCACTCACAATTTCAAACCATTTTTTTAACTATCTAAGCTTTCTCTCTTGGCTATGTCAAAAGAATTTCTATTGCATCCTTGACCTTGCTTTTGTGTACTTTTTCAACCAGATTTTTATTTTAAAAATCTCATAGTGCCTCCATTGAAGTTGAGAATTCTGGACTTTATGCAGTACTTTCATTTCACATTGATAGATATTGAGACCCTGCAAGAAATTAATGACTGCCTCTACTGTAATAGGGGTACGTAGAAAATATTTCTGGATTGAGGCCTAAAATTTTACTGTAAGTCTCTCCACATCTCTTGAAAATACCATTTTAATTAATTCCTTCATGTTTCTTTTTTTCTCAGCTTTTATTTATTACGTCATTATGCTCTTAGACTGATGTATTACATCATGTAATACAAAATAGGTATAATAGAATTACCTTAGGGATAGTAGTAGTAATGTTATAGTCGAAATTGAATCGGCTGTTATGCTATAAATATTTGAAATGTGCTTAATATCTTGGAAATTTCTAATTTAATTTGGAAGAAACTTGAAATGGAAGCTAAAAATATAGCTGTAAATCTACATAAAGGGAAAATACTCTAAATTTATCACCTTTTCTAAGACCTGTGTAGGGAAAAATTTTCCCCTTTGTGTAGACAAAGAAACTCCCAGATAAGTTCTTGTTCACCTTTTTTTATTTCTTGAATTCTTTGGAGCTCTGGAATGTTCACACTACATTTTTTTCTTGAGTCATGTCTTAGGACAAATAAGACCTCACAATCACAACCTTCGATAAAATTAGAAGGAATTTTAAAATGAAAATATGGACTTGAACAGTTTCCCTCTATGAAATAAAAAAGGAAATATAAGAATTGCTACAGTGTAGACAAGGGAATAGTGAGGGTAAGTCTATGTAAAATACCTTAAAAGCTATGCAAAACATTTACATGGATACGTGCCAAAGAGAACTTAAGTGAGACCAACAGCTGATCTACCTTTAACCCCAAAAGACCTTGAATCAGTGTCATGAAGTTTTCTCCTGTTTCCTTCTCCCATCTTATCCCTCCTTTTAAGCAATATGTGGATCAATTAAGAGAAGGAAACAGTATAACTACAGCTGCAGAAAACACACATAGTATTTTCTCAAGATGGGATATTAACATTGACCCCTGTCTCATCTTGGCATGAAGGAGCTTGGTGTAATAAAAGGTTTTGGGGACTAAACGTCTCACAGGAATTTTGACAAAGACACATCTTTGAGACAATATATGAAAAATACTTAGAAATTTTTGTCCTTCTATAGTGAAAATTATTCATTATTATTTTATTTATAAAATTTAAAATTTTCTTTAGGTACTAGCTCCTAAATCTTTCCATGATGTTTTATAAATATATGTATGTATAAACATAACAATGCATACCAAAATGGAAGGAGCTAGCACTGGATGGTGTATGAAAGGTTGTCAAAATATAACACACAGTTTTATTAGAACACAAAATAGAAAGCTGTGCAAGGTAAAACTCAGATTTGCTGGACAAATGAGATTAAATATGAGGTTTAAAAATTAAAGATTTCCAGCCTTCAGTCTCTCCTTCCAGCTTGCTGTGAGATTTGGCAACTTTCAGGACTTCGAATGTTCTTACTATGAGAATAACTTCCTCCTGGTCTGTAGGACTTGTCTCTGACCCTTCTTAAGCTTAGATTTGTCTCTGCTCTCTACATCAGATTCTGCTTTCCTCACCACATTCAGCAGATGTCATTATTTGCTCTCTGCTCTTGCCTACTTGCCTAACCTACATTCCTGGAGCTTCCCCCTACTGCACGTGCATCCATTAACTCAGGGAAGTAGAATTTTTCCCTCTTTCCTGCTGATCCCACCTGCCAGAGCATGCAGCAGTCATGACAAGGAAATAAACTTTTCTTCTCTGCTTCCCATTCCCATGCACACAGAACTAACAGGGCTTTGTATATATACTTTTTATATTTTAAAGTATGCAAGCATAAGTAATCTAATAAGACCACCTAACAGAAAATTTATATATGTATAAATCAGAGAATAATATTTACTAAGTAGCAGCCTCTAGAATTTGCAAGAATATGGTAGCTTCTGAAGGACCAAAAAGAAGCAGTTTATTAAGACATTGGAAGTTTTACTGAAGAATTACAAAATTCCTACCCATTAGTAAAGCTTTTGTTTTATCTTGGAAATGCACAGTCCTTGTTTCGTTAGAAGAGAAGTGAATGAGAAATATAATTTCCTAATTTGAAATGGAAACCTGCTTCTCCAACCTGATTTATATTAAATTACTTCAAAATTAATTTATTCATTAGACAATATAATCTAGCTTTAATTTCATTTTTAAAAATAGGAAAATATAGGAAAATAGGAAATATGCCAAAAAAAAAAGGAAGTTGGTTAAAAGTTAAAGCAAAAAGATGATTTTATTTTTAATGAGCTAAAGATTCTGAAGTACATGTTTTATCTTTTTAAAAATTTATCAAGAAAATAAGCACATTTAAAATGTTTTAATTTTATAAAAATTGCCTTTTTTAAGGAGAAAATGGATATGTCAACTTGCACAAATCTCACCTCAACCACAACTAATCTTTTTTATGTACAAATTACGATTTGTAATATATAATTCTGAATTACATGAGTAAGATATAAACTTTTCCTGTTAAAATACTGTACATTTTAAGAATATTGCAGAGCTTGCAACTTTTACCTTGTTTGTCTCTTTAAGTTTGCAAATTCTTGTTAATAATTTTCTTTTTATTGATATTATTTTTGCCTTTTATAGAGCTAAGGTTTTGCCAATATATTCCATTATCATCCTCACTAAAATGGAGAAATTGAGTTTCCATGTGAAAGCCATCATCTTTAATGTGCTTTAAAGTATAGAATTTTAAATAATTCTGCCCAGAATCTACTGAAAGATCTCCATCTTTGCTAATTATTCATAAATGCCATTTAGCAGTAAAAAAAAAAATAAATCTGTGGACTTTTTTTTGATGTTGTTTATAAGCATTAGATATTTTCCTCCTGTTCATTAATAATGAATATATTCTTTTGAGAGAAGAAAACTGAGATGAAATGGGACATGTGAGATTTTGACTATTTTGTATAATAGCTTGAAGGTCTGTTTAGGGTAGCTATTTAGAGCAAAAGTATTAAACAAAACCTACCTCTGCAGATTGTATTGAAATGTATGCTACTGGATAGTAACATGTAGCTCATCAGGAACAGGCGATCTAGTGACAATGAAATGCAGACTTTTAATAAAGTTTAGTAAAAAATGGATTTAAACTTATGAGTTGATACTAAAAGGTAACACTAAAGATTTTTTTTCAAATATTTCTTCTATAAAGTTTCACGAGAAGAAAAAGAATCAGATGTTCTTAAATACTGATAGAGCATCTTTGCCAATAAAATTTATCCATCCTAAAAGAAGAATAAAATAAGCATTCATAAATTACTATGGATTCTGGTAATTTACTTTTTTTTAAATAAAACTTGAAAGAACTTTGGAGTCATAATAACACTGTTGAGATTTTAACAGTAATGTTCTAGAAATTATATGTAGACTAAGAGAAAGGTGTAAAACTGGGCTCTATAAGGTGGGGTTTTTTTGGAGAAAGCTAATATATCTAAACTCACAATAGCTAGAAAAAAGAATGAAATAATTCTTATGCAGTGACAAGTAAGTGATTTATAAAGAAATTATCTGGAAGTGCTCTATTTTTTTTTCTCCTAAAAGTACCAAATCAGGAAAACAGCCAAGAACATCCATATTTCTTTTGTCCTGTCTACCTTTCCTGCACAAGAAGGAAAGGCTGCAGTTAAATGCACTATAGTCTTTCCAAAATCAGACCTATTTTTTCTCCCTTTAAAAATTCTACAATTTTAAATAAGCTTTAAAAAAAAAAGCGTAAGTGGGAAATAGTTTTCCCTTCTTAATTGCTTAAGTGTTCAGAGAGGAAATTATTTGTCCTCTAAATATACATGTCCTATATCATCTTTGTTATGCAACTAGTAAGTGTGTATTTACAAATTTAACACGATCGTTTGTTATTGCTACTGTGTGCAATTGATCCCAGTATAGAATATTAATCTAATAGTACTAATTATGTATGTGGAAATCATAAAGTATTTTTTATAAAAGAAGAAAATGAAATTTTTAAGAACACAAACCTTGAAAATAATTCAGCTAGTGTCTCTGGGACTCATATACAGACAGTCCTTAAGCTGAAAAGTTTTAATATAAAAATACAATCTTTGGAATATTCTTAAACAGAATTTTATATCATATCATATCAATAAATGCAATGAATTAAAATAATATCTTTTAAAAAAGAGAGAGAATTAAGCATGACATTGTAAAGATGTTGTTAGACTTGCTTTTTACAAGGACAAAGTCAGTTATTATTCTCTTGCATGCCTGTTAAGCAATTAGATATTTATGACTTGAAAATGCAATGAAAATTATTAAATTCATGTTCAGCCAATTAAGAGTGAAAGCAGTAAAAATTTAACTCCAGCCCACGTTTAAAAGAGGTATGTCTTCCTCTTCCAGTGAAAATATGAAAGGAAAGCAAATAAATCTCTCTGAACCAAGTAAGCAACTCTTCCAGTACTCTGTTCCTGTCTATCAAGTGAAATCTCAAAAGTCTCTTCTCAGCCTCTTCATCTCTGTTCTTTCAGAGAAGAAAACAACTGAAATAGTCAAGAGCAAAGAAGCCACCAATAAACCTTAAGAAATAAATATGGCCACAGTTCTTTTGCAATGTTAGGATATCACTAAGATGCGTTGGTGAGATTTTTGTGAAAGAACTTCTGAAAACACTTAATGTTCTTTCTTGTACTGTCTTCAATATAAAATTTATTAAAATCAATTTGGATTTAATAATAGAAGAATAAACACTGTGAATTCTTGTTATCTGTGAGAGACCTGCCTTATGAAAGATTTTGTTAGGAATAACACCTTAAATAATATATTTCGCTCATAAAAAACACCTTTTATTTTTACCATTTAAGTTATCCATCTAATAATAAATAGAATTCAACTGCCCTCAAATTAAGTTCCATGGGCATCTACATGTTATTTTAATTGTTTAAGATACTGTCACATCCCGCTCAGACGAGGGAGACAAGTCACTCAGATTCGTAAATCCCCAATGGAGTGGAAAATGGTGAGATAAGTCTCAAAGTGCAAACATTTATTAACTTCCCACAATGTACTAATTGGATACACAATAATTGGCTATGTATATAACGAGCTGTGGCAAGCAATACAGTATGCCTTTCATTGCTTAATGGTAGTGAAGGAAAAAGAGAAAAAAGGAAAGGAGGGAGATGAAGAGAATAGAGAAATAGGGATCACCGGTCTGGGTTCCTGCGTCGATCCTGCCAGCAAGGGTTCCAGTAGGCATCCGTCTTCTTCGCTTCACTGCACTGTCCAGGCCCCACCCCCCGCTTTTGACACCTCTCGATTTATACACGCTGTCCTTGGGTCCGTCCCCTAGGTCGACCCACATACCTACGTATCCCATGTATGGGGAGGGGTAAGGTGTTTCATGGGATGATGTAATTAGCATGATCATGTTAGCCTTCATTAGCATATTGAGGGGTGTTAACTTTAATATGCATTTCGTGTATAATGAAACAAAGGTCATTCACCAGACAAATGGCCCTTGAAATTTGACCAGGTGCACCAGAGCAGAACCGTCCTGTCTCCACAGGGCTCCCCGCTCCAGCTGCATCCTGTGCTATTTGGGCAGCCTTATCAGCTTTGACCTCCACACTATCCACCCCATGACTATAGTTTCATTACTTGTGAGTGTTTGAGACATTCCTTATCTCGGAGGGCCTCCACTCCCCCTGCTAACTTTTATCTCTTTCTCAGACTGTTTTTCTCAGTCCTTGTTTCTCACAGGCCTGTCTCTTTCAGGGCCTGTTTTTACAAGTCATTTCTCACAGATACTCTTAAGCATATCTAACTTCTAAGGGTAAGATAAGATACTCTCCAGCTTTAAGCAGACAAAAAAGCTCCTACTGTTCAGGATCACTCTTGTTGTGTAATTCTGAGGAGGTCTTTATAAAGCATTCAGAAAAGTGTGAAACTGAATCATCATGTGGTGTGATTACTCTTCTTGACTTAAAGTGTAATGGCCCCACAGGCACTGAAAAATCTTCAGGATTAATAATTGCATTGATAATTGCATTCATGACTCAGCATGCAGAGAATAATTTTGATTTAGTTGCCATCATTTACTTATGTTTGGGTAAAATAGAAATACAACAAAGAACCACTTCAGAGCCAAAACTGCAGACAATGCAAGGAAAGAGAAAGTGGATAGAGAACATCAGAGAGAACTTCAGTTGCATTGCTTAGGAAATCTTTTTCTTTTCTTTTTCTTTTTTTTTTTTTTCAGAAGAAATTTCAGTGAAGGCTTTTTTTACAGAAATGCAAGTTCTTGCTTGAACAGATCATTTTAGAGCAAATATGGGTACTGTTGTCATAGGTAGGAATTAATTAATTAATTAATTAATACCATATTTCTACCTAACCAAAGAAGCACAACATAAGGATCAATGAGAGTGCATGACCTGTCAAGCTAATGTTGAAAGATTAAGGCTGGAGGAAGGAAGATAGTTTCGTGTGGTTTTCTGCATATTGCTTATTGCAGATGTTTTGGCCAAATCTAATTACTGAATTACCCAGTTTTGGCCAGTCTAGCACCTGTTAATTCAAAGGATTTGCTCTGTCCCAGACAGAACCTGAAAGTGATCCACCACTGTCATCATGCATGGTTTGTTCTGGAATAAAGCAGGAGGAGGTCCAAACTAGCAGGGTACATACAACCAGTGTGATCTGCAAATTCTTACTTTATTATGTACCAATGGTTTTAAGATAACTAAATGTTGATTAAATACACCAAAACACGTAACAATACTGTGATGATATATGTCAAAAGCTTTAAAGGGGCTAAGAGTTATACATTGTCTGTAAAACTTGTAATGGGTCTACAGATTACTGGCTGAGAATTTTGTCTTCTATCTCAATTATAAGCAAAGTATAACCAAATATTATTAAATTACTCAATCTATTCTCATAAACTACACATTTCCTTAAAAGAAACAACTTTGAAAAACCATCTAAAAAATCTGCTAGAATCCACAGATCAAAATTTACTTTTGGTTGTCCAAAGCTTGTCACTGGAGGTGGTTTACATGCTTTCTCAAGTGCTATCATACACTGCTAAGTGATCTATCAAAATTGCTAGATTAAAACAAGCCATACAAAGGCAACTCCTTTCAGGAGATTGCTTGTATTCTGCAATTCTAAATATGCAAACGTCTTGAGGATAAGATAAAATAGAAAGAGCATCTCAGATCATTCCCCAGGGAACTTCATATCTCTCCTGCTAGTTCTCTCACTTCAGACTTCTATTCAGCTTTTCAGTGTGCTGGACAGATCCTAGATTGGTTTTATGAACTAGTTTAACAAAGTAAGTCTTATGACTAGCTTAACAAAGTAAAATAAGTTAATCTCCACAACTATCCTCCCAATCTGATGTTTACCTTCACAATCATAATCATAAAATATAAGTGACATAAGATATTAATCATTACTAAACAATGAGTTGCATCTTGAAAAAAAAATGCTATACAAAATCCTGAATAGAATAAAAGAATAGAAATGTTTATAATTCTTATTTTTTAGTTGCAGTTAGTAGTGTCTAGAGTTTGTGATGAGGAAAGCCCATGCAAAGTAGCAAGAGTTCTTGACCACAAAGCTTGACAATTTTGATAGAGAATAGTGGAGAAAGCAGTATTAACAAGATGGTTTTAAGCTAAAAAGCTCAAAAAACATATTAGAGATAAATAAGCATTTCAAATGGGACTGTTTAAAAAATTATCCATCATTAGAAGTACTCTGGTTGGTTTTCTTCACTCTTTGCCAAAATTTCATCTCAATATTTCATTCCAATTTCAGATAAAAAGATTTTTAAATGAAACATCTAAAAGAAGGTAGGTCTATAATGATATCTATTTTCTGTATGATTGAGCTAGTGAATTGACTAAAGATTTAACTAAATTATTATTATTATAATTTCTAACACATTTAATTCATCTATAAGAAAGGCATTTTACCTGTAATATAATCCTTGTGCATAAATTTCTGAAAAAGAAAGAGCATTTACAAGTCAATAAATTTTTTGTTGAATATACCTTCATCTACCTGTGCACATTATTACAACATCCCTCAAAGTGTTTATAAATATGAAATTAGAGCCTAGTAGAACCCAGATATGACATAAAAATGTTAGTGTCAGTAAGCCAGAATTCTCTTCTTTCAGATGAACAGAAGAATTTGGAATGTTGCTGCTCTGTCAGTGAGTCAGATTCACCTTCTTTCAGTTGCACAAAGAACAACTCTTTGAACACCCAGGGAGTGTGAATACCTGTTTCCTAGCTTCACCAGTATAGAAATACTCCTCAGTATCTCCCTCCTCAAGTTTCTTTTATTCTTTATGTAAAGAGAAACTGTTAAACCTGATTTCTTAAAAGTGGTCCTATTTCGACTGGATATGGATACTGAAACTGAGCTTGAAAATGGTTCTTTTCACACTTCTTTCTTTTTCAAATAAAAATGTGATTTCATGTTTCTCCCATCTTTTCTCTTCCCTTCACTTCTCTCCTCTCCTGAAAGGTGGTTGAGAATAGCCAGCATCACTGAGCATGCTTGACCATGCTTGACTGTCTCTGGAATGCTATGTCCAGTTTTTGAAGCCAAATAAAAGAAGAATATTAATAAACTGGTATGAGTTCAGTCACCTGAGGTAGTCAGGGAGTACTTCAGGAAGACCTAATTGCAGCCTTCCAATACCTATGAGGAGATCATCAAGAAGACAGAGCCAGGCCATTCACACATACATGGCAGGTGGATCAGTGACAAAAATCATAACTTGTAACAGGGGAAGTTCAGATGAATACAGGGTCAAAAATTCACTATGAAAATAATGAAGCATTGGAACAAGTTACCAGGGGAGTTGTGCAATCTCTGACATTAGAAATTTCCAAGACGTGGGTGGACAAAGCCTGAGTAACTTGTTCTAAATTCAGTGTTGACACCAGTTGAGCATGAGTCTCGATTAGATGATCTCTTGAGGTCATGTCTTATCAAAAATATTCTATGTTTCTATGATTCTGTGAGTTAGGTAATCCTCTTCAGACTCACAGTTTAAATTAACTTGGAAACATTTTCCTGAATGTTTGTGTGAAGAAATTTACTTTTTGGTAGATAGTCACTTGTTAGATTATACTGTGATATGGAGATGATAATAATCACAAAAGATGAGACTTATACTATTATTAAGTTGTGCTTGAGACCTGCCTTAATATGGGTGCTACACCCTATCAGTAACTGATTTATAACTACACTCTGGTCACATAAACAATTCCTATGTCAAATATGACCATGATACCTGTCCTTTTGCAGCAATCTCATCACTAAATTCTCCTTCATGAACAATCCTGTGAACCATTGTAAAGACTTTCACCCCCAGCAACAGGTGAATGCAGGAATCCTTGCAGGATCAGACCACAGCTCCATCTAATTCAGTAGGCTGTTTATAGAAGTCATTGGAAGGTAAAGCTGAGGAAATTAGGCAAGAACAGGGAAAGTATATACAATAATTCTCCCAATTGATGTTCTAGATTCTCACACTTTCTCGTTCAAGGATTTCCCAAATTAGACAACGTTTCGTGTATTCTTTAGTCCTCAGCTGATTTAACTTCAGTGAACTTGTGGAGTTCCCCCATCGACTTGTAAATTGTTGGTATTCATCCTGATTGTGGTGCAGCAACAAGGTTATAAGATGGCAACAGGAAAGCTATAAGATGGAATGGTTGCTGACAAAGAGCTAGACACAATAAAACAAAGCATAATCTTGCAGTATCAGGAATATGGTTAATGTCAGGCAAACAGTCATGGTCAAAGTATTCTCCAATATTCTGTGAACATAACAGAGTTATTGATCCCATGAGCATATCAAGTAGATCAAGGGAAGTGATTATCCTCATAACTCAATATTTTCTAAAATACTGTGCCCAGTTTCAGACCTCCCAATACATGAAAGATGTTGATCAGCTAGAGCAAGTTCAGCAGAGGATTACTGAGATGGTTGAGGATCTGGAGCACGTCTTGAACAGGAAATGGGGCTTGTTTAGCGTTAAGAATAGCAGCCTCCCAACACCTACATATAGGTTCATAAGAAGATGAAGTCTGGCTCTTCACAGTATGGTGAGAGGATGAGAGACAAAGGGTATAAACTGAGATAAGAGAGGTTAAAAGTGGATATGAGGAGGAAACTTTTCCTCATGAAGGCAGGCAAGAAGTGGAATGTGTTGTCCATAGAGTCTGTGCAGTCTCTGTCCTTGGAGTTTTTCAACACCCAACAGGATAAAACCCTTAGCAACCTCATTTGACCTCTTAGCTGACCCTGCCTTCAGCAGAGACCTCCTGAGGTTCCTTCCAACCCAAATTATTTTATAAGCCTATCCCTGTTCTGTGTCCCTGCTTTATAATGTACCTCACAAATACTGCTGAGGTGCAGCAATAAACAGGAATGAGACCAACAGGCTTGTCCCTGTCTCAGGGTGTCCAAGGTCTCATCGATGGGCTTTGTGTCAGTAGATGGTACTAGTTATAGAAGACAATACAAGCATCTTCAAAATCCTGATTCAGAATTAGGTTGGCACTGCCACCTGCTATTTCTCTGGAAGCCTTGTTAGTATGGGAAACATACTAAGTTAACCTGATTTTATTCATATTCTGCAGACAAGGTGGAAGTGCTTCAGTCTGAATGGCTGAGGGAAGTTTTGTTAATTGGAAACATCTTTGTCCAGGAGGTTTTGTGATGACAGCAGATGAGATGTGATATGGTCTAGTTAGACACTACTATAGGTGTATTTATCAGCAACAAAGAACACTTGCACAGTCAGGTGAAGATGTGTCCTATGCTCACAAGTTCACCACAAAAAAAATATGAAAGAAAGACATATCCAGCAGGTTCTGGCGTTTGATTGGTGATGATGTCATGCAGAAAGTATAAGTAAAGTATTTCATTTAACGTGCATGGCTCAGATGTTCTTATTGACTGGGAGGATAGTTTCTGCAAGCTTACACAACAGCAGCTGGCTAGTAAATGTACCTACATATGCTTTCTTATCCCCATATTGAGACTGGTGGTGTAGGGTAGAAGGTAAAATCACTGAGGTCCCAAAGCCAAAGGGCTGTAGAACCGCTAAGAGAATTCTCCTCAACATTTAACTACCTCCTGTATTGTACTGGGTTTGCGTGGCAAGGTTTTGGTAGCAGGGGCCTACACGGGTGGCTTCTTTGAGAAGCTGCTAGAAGCTTCCACCATGTTCGACAGAGCCAATGCCAGCCAGCTCCAAGATGGACCCACCGCTGGCCAAGGCCGAACCCATCAGTGACGGTGGTAGCTCCTTTGTGATAATATGTTTAAGAAGAAAAAAAAAAACAACACAGCTACAACAATTGAAGCCAGAGAAGAGAGGAACAACTCTGCAGACACTAAGGTCAGTGAAGAAGGAAGAGGAGAAGGTGCTCCAGGTGCAAGAGCAGAGATTTCCCTGCAGCCCGTGGTGAAGACCATGGTGAGACAGGCTGTGCCCCTGCAGCCTGTGGAGGCTGACAGTGGAGCAGATCTCCACCTGCAGCCTGTGGAGGACCCCACTCTGGAGCAAGTGGATGCCCGAAGGAGGCTGAAACCCTGAGGAGAGTCCACTCTGGAGCAGGCTCCTGGCAGGACCTGTGGACCCATGAAGAGAGGAGCTCACACTGGAGCAGGTTTGCTGGCAGGACTTGTGACCCTGTGGGGGACCCATGTTGGACCAGTCTGTTCCTGAAGGACTGCACCCTGCAGCAGGGACCCATGCTGGAGCAGTTTGTGAAGAACTGCAGCCTGTGGGAAGGACTCACACTAGAGAAGTTCGTGGATGCCTGTCTCCTATGGGAGGGACCCCACTCTGGAGCAGGGGAAGAGTGTGAGGAGTCCTCCCCCTGAGGAGGAAGGAGTGGCAGAGACAACAGGTGATGAACTGACTGCAACCCCCATCCCCTGCCCTCCTGTGCCACTTTGGGGAGGAGGTAGAGAAAATCAGGAGTAACATTGAGTCCAGGAAAAATGGAGGGATGGGGGGGAAGGTGTTTTAAGATTTAATTTTTAGCTCTCATCATCCTACTCTAATTTGACTGATAATAAATTAAGCTAATTTCCCCAAGTTGAGTCTATTTTGCCCATGACTGTAATTTGTGAATGATCCCTCACTGTTCTTATCTTGATCCATGAACCTTTTGTTATATTTTCTCTCCCCTGTCCAGCTGAGAAGGGGAGTGACAGAGCAGCTCTGGTGGGCACCTGGCATCTAGCCAGGGTCAAACCCACCACATCTATTATTAGTCAGGGTTTTTATAAGTGATTGCAGTTGTCTGATTGGTTTTTCTTCACATGGGTGTCTCATTGCTGCATGTGATCTGCTCCAACTGCCTTAAGAATTGTCTTCACTAATGAGGGGCCTTGTGACCCATTACAATTGTACTGTTGTGCATTTTAACTTTTCTCATAAAATGACTTATGTACATTACTAAGGCTTTTAGACAGTTATATACCTCTAGGCTAGGCTATTTCAACACAGTTTAACTGGAACTAATCCCAAAGGTCATGCAGAAATTCTAGCAACCGAGAAATTAAGCTGTCCAGTTTCTGAGCAACACAAATCACACATGCATTTGGCATTACACATTGAATGCAGTCATATTCCAGGTAAAATTTATACCATCATCTTATCATTCATTGATAAACAATGCTGAATTTTGCTTTTTTTAAAATAGGATCCTAGCTATGAATCTAATTATACTTCTAGAAGAACAATGTTGTAAGCAGTATTTTTTTGTCTAAACGTGCCTTCAAATATTTATGTCAAGCAATTAAAGGCAGTGTATTCTTTGAGTGCTCACCAGTACTTAAGTCTGGTAAACCAATAAACATTAAAAATAGAATTAGAAGATTCATTAATAAAATTATTCATAATAAAATTAGAATATTCATTTCTTTATCAAGTCTTTTCTCATGTTTAAAAAGAAGGGGAAAATAGAAGAAGTTTTTGGAGACAGGAGAAAAAGTCTATTTGCTTTGCAGCGGCCTTATCTGAACATAGTAAGAGCTTAAATTTCACAGCTTAAAGTTATATACTGGTGATGCATCACCACAGGTATAGACATAGGTATAGGCAGAAAGCAGTCATAGTATTCACAACAATGTTTGAAGCCTTCGGAGTTATTATAAAACAAGGATTTTTCCTCATTATTAGCATGGCTATTTTCTAAACAGTAAATACTTAACCCTGTACATATATGACTTCAGAAAATTGCCTAGAAAAATGTGGTTGAACCAAATGTTTCCAACTGCAAATACTGTTTTCAAGTTGTTATCACTGACAAGTACAACCTTGAATATGTACTAAAGCTAAACAATAAAGAACAAATAAATCATAATCCTTGCAGACATATACTCGGTAGCTCATGGACAATTTCTCATCTTTCTTTAACTTCTTCATCCTGACAATATAACAAGTGATAGCAGTAGGTGCAGTCTCTCCTGACAATGTTCATGTTTGCTGTTAATGAGAGTTCAAATATACAATCCAAATGCTCTGTCATTTCTAAGTGCAGGAAGACCACTGACTTCAGTGCTGCCATTCTCCCTGTTGAATTTCTGTCTAACTCTCCATAGTCTTGTACTTACTCTTTCTCACCTAGCTTTCGGGGAAATGATAGGATTGCTTCATTACAGCCTTTTTTCTGGTGTCAATAGCTTTATTTTTAAAAAGCATTTTGTGAAATAAAAGCCAATATTCAAAAAAAAATATTCATCTGTCAGAAGGTCTACCAAAATCTGGTAAAGTAACAAGCCTAACAAGGCCTTTAGAAATCATATTTGTTGTTCATATTCTGTTTACCATTTGTGCTTCAGCTATCAAAGGCTTTTTTACAGATCAAAACAAATACAGAAACAAAATAATTCAGAAAGAAGGGATATTATTCAGCATAGTCAAGATCAAGTTTTGATGAGGTCAGTTCACAAAGATTTAAAAAGAGACTAGCCAAGAAGAAAAAAAATAAACAACAGTGCAAAAGATGGCAGTGTTTCAATTTCTCAATGCATTAAAGTATAATTGCATGTTCTTCTTTGCTTTTGCCTTTGAATTCTTTCATCAAATTAATTAAAAGAAAGAATGAGTTCAGAAAAAGCAAAGGTTCATAGGTACGACACCGAGGATCCCTGTGATAGACAGTAAACTGTTTGTTCATCAAATTCCATTGAAGATACTGGGAGCTCGTGACATGTTATTCCATAAACTATGTTGGCCTAAGCTTAATCTTAACTATTACACTGTGTAACGACTAACTGACTGTAAGTGCTTATCTAAGTTGAAATGCTGAAGCAAGGACTCCTACTAGGCAAAAGACTGAAAAGAGGGAGAAAGGGAAGAAGGACAAAGGGGAGAAAGACAAAGGGGAGAAGAAGAAGAAAAAAAAAGGGGGTAGTGTCTATATTCTGTAAGATATAAACAAAGACTTTGTGAGCCACTCTCAGGAAAGTAGGAAATACGAGAAGCTGATGACGTGAGGAAGACCCGGATGGAGCGACCCCCTAGCTGCAAAGTGCGCAGACGCAGGATACACCTCTCAGAGAGACCCGATACCGGAAGGCGGAGGATATAAAAAAGACGGACCCTCGGGAAGTGAGTGCGCGCCGTTGGTGGAGCAGGGACTCCCCGGCCGCCCAGCGCTGTTTTGCTTATTGCCGCTTGCTAAAATAAATAATTGAAATTTAATTTGTCCTAACTTGCATCATTTTGGCAAGATAGTCTATAACAGTCTCCTCACTGTTCAGATAGATTTAAAGTGGATACAAAGAGGTCATGGGATCAGTGATGATGTTTGGATGCTTCTCAGTGGGGAGATACAATCTTAGTGGTATCACAGTGGAAACATCTCTTGCAGACATGAGATACGAGTGTGAAGAGCACTTAGCTATTTCTCTCCTATTATTGCTATTGATTCAGGTTCACATCAAAAGGAGCTTTGGAAACCTTTAGACAGAGAATTCCACTCTGAGTAAGAATCAGTAGATGTACTTGAAATTTCACAATCAGAAAAAACTCATACACTCAAATAAGATTCAGATCATCAAATAGGATCTGAATTGAAGACTACTCCAAAACTGTTATCTAATGAACAACCAAAGTTAGAGCAAAAAGAGACACTCAAATATTAAATTCAACTGAAACACCAAAAATCTTTGAACCTCAAAGTTATACTGAAAAATCCTGAAAGAAAAAAAGACTTAAAAAATTCTCCCTAACTCTTTTGATAGTCATTAAACTGTTTTCCTGAATATCTTTTTAAAAACATAAAATATTATTTTTAAAAAATTATATTCTCAAATTAACCTGGATCAAAACATTAGATTGTGTTATACTTTTTTTGAAGAAAAGTCACAACGTTTAAACTGGTTTCTACACTTATAATTTCTGTTCAATTCCACCCAGAAGTCAGCTTGGCTTTTTCCCGACAAAGGTGATAATTGTTGAAATATTTGAGAGTATAGAAGCAGTTCAGAGTTCTGTTTTTTTAAAAAAATATTTGTTTTGATTCTTCAGTAACATTAGAGTTTGAAGAAGGAAGTGTAAAGCTACTATTAGAGACAAAATCAGACTGACTGCAGTGTGATAATAACCACATAGGGAAAATTTGGATTAATCAGCATCTGTGGTGGTGCAATTCTTACCCCTCCCTGCCCCTCCTTGTTGGGCTGCTTGGTGCTAGGTGTGATTTCACCCTCATCCCCCGAGCTATACACCAATCTGTGGAGATAAGGATTGATAAAGTTAAGGTGTCCCCTTAACAAGCCTGGCTCCTGCCCCTCCCGATTGCTCGGAAACAGTTATAACTGCCCATCATCTCCTAATGGCCTGGCACACCTGTGCCTGGGATGTGGTCAAATGGCAACAATAACACAGTTGCACATTCATCAAGTTCTTGTGCAACTGCTGGAAGGCACCAGATGATATCTGACAAAAGTCAATTATCTTGGATGCTATAAATTGCGACCACCAGGGAGACCCTTTGAGCTCTCCTGGATCGCAGCAGGCCTGTGACCAGCACCTCCCCTGAGCTGGGACGCCTCTCAGGTACCAAAACCCTTAAGGTGTCATCTGCTGCCAGAGCTGATGGAAGGCCAGGGCGAAGTCCACCCGCTCAGGTCTCAATTATCACCCGTTGAGGAATGCCAAGGCATTGTGAGTATTTACTCTAAACTTGAGAAGAGGGAAATTTGTCTTTGAACTAGCTTCTCTTTCAGTCACTCTTTCTCTGCTTATTGGTGTGTGGGTACGTAATTTATTCTACTGGATCCAAATACTTTTGTTTCTGTGTGTGTGCTTGTACATTTTGTGTATGCGTGTGTATATATGTATAAATTAAGGTACCATTAAGTAAGTTAGTGTGAATCTTGTCATTTTAGAATCTGTAAATAAGTCATTTTTCTTTCTTTCAACATTTCTGAATTATTTTGTAATGATAAATTGCTGTTAGTTATTAATAAACCTAGATTTCCTGCTAAATCATTACCCTGTTAATACTTTCATCCACGACAGCATCAGTGTATGCAGAACAAAGAAGAACTTGGCTTATAGACTGTTATGAAAAAAAGATTTTGGAAGTTAGGATGAAGTTCCATTTCCTGACCTCCAGAAAAAAATATTAATTTAAAAATCCACCTAGCACCAAATGAGACATCTGCATTGTAAAAGTAATTGTGGATTATTGTTTAAGAAATATGAATTAAATCTAGATATTCAGAATAATTTAAACATCTTTTAAATGTCTTTTTAAGTCTTTTAACATCTTTTCTATTTTTCCCATACTTACAGCCCAAAGAACTACCTAGTGCTCTGGTAATACCATTACAGTATCTTTAAAAAAAATTGATTTATTTATGATATAATCAGAGCCTTAAATACCTATGAAGAATAATACGGGTAAGTAGATGCATAAAATATGCTAACTAATCCATAATTCTTCCTCCTGTTACTGAGTTACATATAACTGCAAAGTTGTGATTTTTTAAAACGTTATCGCCAAAGTTCCATTTCATATGAGAAAACAGTATTCCTCTAAAAATTGTAACTGATTCTCATAAAACGTGTTTCCATGGTGATTCAAAATTTCATAAGGCACTTAAACAGCGGAGTTGCATGTGTCAGGATACATGGGCCCAGTGATTCCCTGGGGTCAGGGGTTTGGAGTGGTGGGGGATCCCTGGGACATCAGAGTAGGGTCTGGCAGCCAGTGCCTGTCTCACCACCCCAGCCAGGAGCAAGGCAGCTCGGGGCACACCAGGGGCAGCCCAGTCCTTGGCATTGGGCAGCTACCTGGGAATAGGGATGGGCTGAGGCCTAGCTGGGATGTGGGCCTGAAGGTGGGGTCAGGATTAGGCCTCGTGAGGGTGCCCAGGGTCTGGGTCTTTCACATGCACCAGGAGCTGAACAGCAGAAGCTCAGCCTCAGGCAGGTCCCACAGGAAGGAGTTGACCCTCTCTGAGGGCTGCAGTCCCACAGAACTGTGGGACCCCCTGTCTTGGGTAAGCAAAGGAAGAGGTCCACCCTCAGCTGCACTATCTCTAAGGTGGTGTCAGCCCCAGCAGCCAGATCTCCAGGAGGGTGGATGCTCTCAGGGCCCTGACACCAAGCATGGATGTCCAGGTAGTGTGAACAGAGTTGAGATTCATTTGACACTGAATAACTGTCCAAGGACTTTGTGTAGTCAGGTTATACTGTTAGGATGGTGTTCTACCCTCAATACTTTTTTGCTAAGTTGAATATTATCAGTACAGGCTTGATACAGCAGTAGCTACAATTTCTTGTTCATGCTGCTGGAACTGACATCCTATGTCCATTCTGATGATCTACAGTCAGAAGTAATGGCTTTCTAAGATCCTGACAGATTTAGAAATTTTGCAAACTTTACCAGTAAGACTTGAATAGTTGCTCATGCACAGATATGTGTGCTGAGTTCACTCACTCATCTGCACTACCAAGGTTAAAGTCTCAACAAAACCTTCTCCAAAGCTACATCCTAGCTCTCCTCCACGTAGCAGTTCCAAGCCTACAGCTCTGGAGACAGAGGTTTTTGTGCAGTTATTGGGGTACTTGATTTCTTGTTCCTTGGATCCAGAGAAAGACAAGATAAAGAGAAGTTATCTCAGGATGATTGTCTTGACACCATGTAAAGCTTAAAAATATCCCCCAAAAACATAGGAAAGATCACTAAAAGATGATGCCAGAAAAGGATATAGTTATATGAAACATAGTCTGGATACATCACAAATAAGATAGAAGCATCCCCAACATAACAATATAAATAAAGGGAAACATTCACAGAATATATTCTGCACAGGAATAAAAAATATTTTTAACCATGGAGAAGATCTAAACAATTCCAAAATCCTTATTTTGACTTCTAGCTTCACACATAGTCTACAACTCCCTTATGTTATTTGATTTACCCTTTTTTTCTCTATCGGAGTGTTTTTTTTTTTTTTTTCTGAAAAAAAAGCCCCAAACAAATTTAAAAAACACCCAATTAAATAATCTCTTTTACTATAATATTTTTTTAAAAAAAGGTTTGCTTTGTTTTTATTCTGTTTTCTCAAACTTTACAGCTTTCTAAAGTATTCTGAAAGTGTTTGATTGTTTAACCTTAAGAAAAGGTCAGGTGGCTATGATCTTTTTATTTTTTTCCTTTCTAAATAGTATTTTGTACTCTAATTGGGTCTGTAAACAACAGTCCTCATTAACTGTTCTTAACATTCATTATATTTCAAAGTAAATTCTCTTTGCTTCTGTAGTTTGCTATGTTTGTCTGTCTACCATCTGTTTTGTACTGAGGTGTATCAGCTTTAATTAGCAGATAAAAATCTCAACTCAAAAGCAGGTTCAGTGTTCAAAAGCCAACTTTGAATTCACTAGCCATGTATCTTTTTTCTCATATAACTGAACACTTTGAGATCAGCAGACAATATGAAGTCCTTTTTTGTTTGCATGTGATTGTTGCACAGTAAGTAGTTCTCCAGGAAAAAAAATCAAGAAGTGGAGGTAGACCTTGATGGTTTACTCAAGTATTTGAAACCGCATAGAAGAAAAACTAGCAAGAGCTCAATTGGTGCAAGACTGTTCATAATCTTTAAATTGGATATATAATTATGCACATGATGAAGTGAGTAAAAAAAAGTAATGTGAATTACAAATCAAAGGCCAGAAATAAATAGACATTTATAAAGCCATAACTGAAAAGTTTGATTAAACATATTTTTCAAGTGCCACAGTTGAATGAATAGAGGTACCTCAGGGTACAACTTGACCTTCATTTTCATTAGAACTGTCAGAAATGCCAAATGAATTTGTATGTCTTAAGTTAGAAGAACTGCTTTAATTTTGCCCATAGGAAGATAATACTAGTTTAATCTTTTCATAGCACATGTAATGCTGCATTCAGAGCTTTAGGGAAAGTTATATCACAGAACTGAACTATGATTTATGGTAAGTTAAACACCTGTATACTTCATCAGAATTCTCCTAGCTTTGTGAAATGTTTTGGAGACTTCATTTGGAAATTTTTCAGTGAAGGATTCAATCTATGACTAAGATTTCTTTGTAAGTGTATTTATTAAGCATGTGATTCTTGTAGTGCCAGTGGATCGATGGGAGTTTTGCACTGAATAAGGCTTGTGGGATCAAATCACACTGAAGTGTAAATTCACACATGTACACAAAAATAGATACATTTCATTAACTACAAAATATAGGTGCTATATCAAGGGTAAGGAATGCTTGAAGTTACATGTATTTTATACAGTTTAATCCCAGATTATTTTTTTCTCATCTCCACATTTCTTTTGACGATATCTGTATGCTTAACTTACAGAGAATCCTAAATCTTAAAAAAAAAATAATCTCTGTAAAGCTCCTGAAGTACACCTGCACAGTTAAAGTCAAGAGGGTAATGATTTTTAGTAATATTATTTCTTTTAACATTATTAAAAATTTAATATGTGTAACTGAATGAGATATGAATGGAAAAAGAGGGTCCTAAAGTAAGTGTCCACTAAATTAATTGTTATATTACACTCAAAATTTCAGTTTAATTAGAAGGCTAAGCTACAAAATATTATTCCAGTGAAATACTTGACCAGAATAGAAACAATAATGAATGAATGGATGGATAGGTGGATGAATGGATGGAGAGAGGGAGAGAGAAAAAGAGAGATGTTAGATAAATATGTCCATGTAGATTAATGTACAGCTGTCATACAAAATAGATTGTTCAATATTTACAAATCAGCATTGAACAACAAAAATATTTCACTAAATATATTTTTGTCTCAAAGTCTGAATTCATGTTCAGCAGATTCCGAAACCCTTGTTTCCCTCAAAATTTGGCTTGCTGTTCAGAATTAGAAAACTGTGGAAACTTAATGTCAAAGAATGTCTAGCATTTTATATTGGTATAACTAAAAAGGCGTTTTAGCAAATTTCTTTTGATGCCCATCTGATGTTCCAAAATATATGCCAACTAGTTTTCTAATAAATTTAGAGTTATTAATGGAGTTTCTCAAACTCTTACTCTGACTTTTCAGTCAAAATATATCTTTCATGAATTCTTGTTCACTCATGTTCTCATACTTCAATTACCTCCTGATCTCCTTTTCACTTCCAAGGACTGGATCTTACACTCTTCCACCTCAACATGATTCTTTCAATCTATGTCTCAGACTAAACCCTCTTTAATCTTAAAATTGAATAACACAAAACCTCCTTTTTCTTCTGTGTCATAAGTAAGTGAGTATGCATTTTCTTATTTTTTTTTCACTCTTTTAAGCTTTCAGCTCAGCTTCAGGAGCAAAATGATTTTTTTTTTTTTTTTTAAGTGCAATAAAATTGCAAAAAAATAGGTACACAGTGAACTCATCGTTATTCTGATATATAGGTACATAAAGGATCAGGATCTTACTGGGTGTAATTACTTACAAGAAACATCCTTCAGTAACACTCTTTCTTCTTGTTTAATTGTTCCTTATCAGAAAAAACTAGGCATGTGTATCTGAACTGAAATCCTGTACTTCCATTTACACAACCTAGATAATCATCTTACAGTAAAAGTTTCTCTTACAGACCTTGAACACAGTATTGTAATCTCAGTGGGGTCTTCCTTGGTTCACAAACCAATCAGTAGTTCTTTTTATAAGGCCTCACACTGTTGAGACACCTCTATTTTTTATACAAAATTCAGGTAACAGTTCTCTTATTAATGATAATTCCAGTTGAGGTGATGGATATGTGGCTCACATTTGAAATTATTTTCATGAAAAAGTTAATTATGAGCAGAAAATGCTACCTGTCCTCAGAATGCTAAACACATAGAACATATGTGGTACAGGATTATTCCCTTTAAATTCTGTGAATACTCATTTATATATTGGTGTAGGAGAGAAGGCTTTTTTGTTATTGTTACCATAACAATATAATATCCTTTTCTCTATTTTTCAGTTCAGTAGACAAACATTTGTATTGCACTTTTCTAAACCAAGGTCTCAGCCAAGGTCTATCTGTAAAATGGAATAAAAATAAGGCCTTGATGAAGTCCTTAATTTACAAGCAAATTTGTCATTTCTCTGACAGGATTAGTAAACACCTAAAAACCAATTAGACCATTATATTGCTATGAAAATTTGATAGGGTCTTGAAAATAATAATATTGCTACTGACCAAAAGCACAGAAGGAAACAAAATAATCAATTACTTGATTACCACATGGTAGAGGAAAAATCTGCATTGTCAGAACACTTCAATCTGAGGGACACATACCAAGGTGTCCAAATGTAATTCAAAAAGTTAGAGATTTTTATATTAAAAAAAAAAAAAAAAAGTAATTTGAGAAATCTTAGCTTTAACAGATAAAAATCTGTATTATATCTCACCATAATAGATAAGATTAAGTCTTCAGAGCTAGAAAGAAGTACTCATGTACAGCTATCAATATCTTGACTGTGTTAGTTATGTAATCAACTACAGTAGAATAAGATGGTAAGAAATAGCCAACATAGATATGTAAAAACCAAATTCTATCAAAGAAAGATAATGTTCTTCTATGAAAGGATAACTAGTGAACAAGGAGGAAGAAGCAGGTATGATATAGGTTTCATACAATAAGAGGCAGTTCACGCAACATTGTCATATGCAAACTAGAGAAATATGAGATTGATTAAATTGCTCTGTGGTGGATATGGAACTGACAGAAAAGCCATCTGCAAGAAGTGATTTTAAAAAATAATTTCTTACTATATTTTGAGATCATTTCAAACAGCAAAATCAGGAGTCTGTATGACTCTCACCTCTATTTAAAATGTTTGTTAATTTAAACTGTGAAACACTGCACTGACAAACTTTGTCAGTCATACCAATTTAGAAAGTGTCAGAAAGACTTCTGGATGACAGAATCAGAATTCAAAAGAATCTCATTATGCTTTGGAACAATGTTGACAAATCAACTACAATTTTTCTAATAAAGGGAAATGCAGAGCACTGTATACAGAAAGAGAAATCAAGAGTCCACATGTAATCACTAATGATAATTGTGGCTTGCAAAATAAAGCCATCTTATTCCAAGATGTATTAATAGGGAATATTTTTAAGCAAGATAGTAAGATAAGTATTCTTCTGCTCTATCAGCTTTCCTGAGACCATGTCTGGTGTTGTACATCCATTTTGATCATGACCACCATAGGAAAGATAGTGACCAATTACAGAAACTCTTAAGACAAAATTTTTGAGAGCAACTGTTTTCATCAAAGGTTAAGAAAGCATAATCTACAAAGAAAGATTCAATTAAAGTTTAATTACTAAAGAAAAAATACTAATTTAAAAAATACTAAATTAAAATATTCTAATTACAAAGATGGTGAAGAAATTTTATCCATTCTGCTATATAGAACAATAAGTAATTCTTAAATTACAGCTGAAAAGTTACCAATTAAAAAATAGGAAATATGTTTCACTCTAAAATTAATTATGCCTTCATAAGGAACATGCACAGTCATGGAATCAAAGCTTCGTTTGATCTTGATATAAACAGTATAAACAAACATTCAAGAATAATCTAGGTCTACCAATCTTACAATTCAGGTGTTGAATAAATTACTCAAGATCTTTTAAGCCCTCTATTTTCCTGATTTCTGTGTCATATTAATTTTCATATTAAAGGGAAAATATTAGCTAGGAAGAATGAAGAATTCTAATTTCAATCAGAAAAGGAACAATTTATTATTTATAATAGATTTTAAAACAACCCCCAAGACTCAAAATTAATCATAGGCATTATCTTATTCTCAATTTTGAAATGGATTTGCTTAGAGAGAATACTTAAAAATGTGTACTGTTCCCGTTTGTTTGAAAATCCTAAGGCACAGGCAGGCACTATATTTTCATTTCCCATGTGTGAAAGAGTGCTCTAGCTGCATGGTTGTGATATTATCTCCACATTCATCTGTGTTTTAAAATAAATGAAACCTTTTACAACGTTGTGAAACTTTTAATCCTCTTTTTTTTTTTTTTCTGTTTCCTTTTTTTTTTTTTTTTTTTATTCCAGCTATAAGAAATCTTGGTTATAGAATTTAGGAAGAAAAACATTTTGATATTAAGAAATCATGAGGAGAGAGTTATGATGCAGCAAGAGGAAATGGACTGTTTTCACATGTTCCACACATGGGCATTCACCTCAGAAGGTAGGCACAGAAATGGACCATGCCTATTCCAAATGGCTAAGCTAGAAAGGTGTCCAAAGGTGTGCCAGAAGACCATACAACTTTATACCCTCCTTCACTCTACACATCACACTGCCTTATACACAGCTTTACTTTAAAAAATTTATGGGTTTCAGAATGTTGTAGGATCAACATCATTTGCTCACAGTGTCACTGATGTCATTCTGCATCCAGCCCCCATAGTTGTCCCAGATGAGAGGCATGATACAAGGTCATACGCAAGGATTCAGGTCTCTCTGGAAGAAAAAGAATCTCTCTAGATTTCTCTTTCAGAGGGTAAACACACTAGAACCACAGTGACGTTCATATAATACTGAAATTTCTGAAGAGGCTTTCAACAAATGCTTATACTAGTCTTAAATGATAATGGAACATTCCCTCCCTTTCACAGAAACCTTCAATGGAGCCAGAAGATAAATGAGAACTCTTTCCTATCACTTTAATTCTGGTATCTTAATATTTATGACAGGAAATCATCAACCCCTAACATACAATGTTTTTCTACCATGACACCAAGTTTAACATAAGAGTTTTAGGCTTTATGTAAGTAATAGAAAAAGCACTATTTGAATGCAAATGGTAAATTTTACATTTTGACCTTTGTATAAAATTATGCATAAGTGTTTACTATTTTCCAAAGACACAAGCAACACTATTTTTGCAATATGCTGTATGAAATGTTATTTGTATTGTGTTTCAACTATCAAAGTCCAAGCTGTCTGTTAGATTTTGCCTTGTGAATGCCTAAAAAAATATATATATAATATTGTATAATTGTATTTCAATATAATATTAAATTGAATCAATCTTTTATTTCAGTATAATGTTGAAAATACATATTGTAACATAAAAATATTAATTTCCCAAGAATTAGCTATCAGAAACTTTGAGGTCACACAGAATTATGCTTATAAAAGCTTCCTTCTCTTTTTTTTTTTTTTTGTAAACAAATTTAAAATTACTTTTACATACATTTTTCTAGACTTTGAAACCTATATTGTTTTAACCAGAGTAGTTCATCCTCAGAACTGGACTCTATGTAGTTTTAATTGTATTAGTGTATGAAGACAGATTCAATATTACTGTGGAAGTATGATTCTTTATAAACTGATGCAGATGTGATATAATAATACCAGGTTTTTGATGTCTTCTTCCATTAATCAGTCATGTACTGTTCTGAAAATGAAAACTATTGCAAATTCTCATTGCCAGAAAACAAAAAACATCCCATAGAAGTGCTTCTTTGCACTCACACTTGGTCCATTTCAGTAATTTATATATATTCTGAGCAAGTTTAAAAGCCTTTAATATTTCATAACATGGATTTGTTATATATGAAAAAAGATAAATATTTTGAGCGTATTTTATTTTTGCATTCACTGAATTGTCTTTGTTTATCAAGTAGTTGAATTAAACCAGAAAGTAAACAAAAAAGCTATATATCAAAACTCAAATTATATCAGTTCATAATAACTGTTTAGTACTCTAAACAGCTTATAGCTTAAAGTTTTGACCACAGCCATAAATGTGATCTTGTAAATGCCAGTCATCCGGTGCAGTAGGAGAATCAGACGTTGCAATAAATTTGGAATTGAAGATCTGCCTCAGTTCTATTGACAGACCTTTATGCACACCTCGAGCACATCTCTTACTTCTAACAGTCGTAATACCAACAGACAGTATGACACAGTTTGAACTCCTAAATGATGTACTGTATTATAAAACACACAAAAGAAACATAATAATGTTTACATTCATTGAAGCTATAGTGCCAAAGAAGATATAGGTCCAAAAGTAATACTGTATTAAAGGTAACTTTTAAAGGTATTAAAGGTGAATTTTATGTAACAAACAATTACTGTTTATTAAACCTGTCATGCAATACTATCTCCTCAATTAATGCAGAAATATCAGCATGTCTCCTCTGACCACTCTTTCTGACAACTTTAAATTTTAAAGACAAAAACCTTTGGTTGGCCTTCATGTTCTTTTTTCAGCAAAACTCATCCAGTTCCAAATATCCTATTCTGTTAAATGTCATTCTTTAGTTATCAGACTCAATACCCAGCATGTCACTGACAGCATCAGCCATCATAGTGTAATTTACTGGATCTAGAATTGCACAGTAAGTTTGTATTCATTAAAAGAGAAAAAAAGACATACTGAACTAGCCAAATCAAATACAGATGGTTGGTCAACCATACAATTAAAAGTCATAAGCATGGCAGACTTTGGTGTTTATCCTTCACTTCCTTCCACTTTTTGAATTTAAGAATGGATATTAACTAAATATTTGATAAAAAATGTCTGATCTGAAAACAATACAAGCGCATCAATATGTTTCTTCCGGGCTAATTCAATACAGCATGTTACAATAATGTAATGTCAGGCATTAGGCATTTTGCAACAATATATTCTGGGTACATTCTGTGACTGTACATAGACAACATATGATCCAAATAGTTGGCAGGTGGAAGTGAATCTTGTGAATTATTCATGAATGGTTTAAATCCATGAACCATTTATTATTTGCTTGATACAACTCTATTTAAGTAGAAATTGTATATTTTTTTTTTTCCCGAGGAAGGCATCAAATGAAATTTTGTGACTAAAAGCAGGGGCTTGGTTGTCTAGCTGTTATGTGTCTAAGCTTTGTATCTGTTATAAGAAATATTCAATCACAGTCTCAAGTTTTTTAACATAATTTCTTTTATTTTTCCTTCTATGGATTATGATATTTCTTGACCTATAAAATTATCACAATCTATGTCATAGTTTTTTGTTCTTAATTTCTGTGGCATTTTAATAGAGAAATAACACTGACAAAGAAAAATATGCAAATGAGATTTTATGTGTGCGTTGTATTTATGTTTCTATTTTAAGCAGCTTGCATTGGGCACTAGACTAGCCTGAGACAGATCAGTGACACATGTAACATTAAGATATTAAAGAAGTGTATTGAGTTATCTCCTAGCTGCAAAATTTCTTATGTAAACAGTACTTTTACATATCATATTTACAGTCATAAACATCAGTGTTTCAATTTAGAATGTAGTGACTTATTGGAAATCATTCATGTATGTATGATCCCTCTGTAGAACTGTATCTACTTTATTGACAATAAGTCATTGTCGACATTACCATTGTCCCAGTGATGGAAAGTTATTAAAAATAACGTCAGTAAAGCCCTCGCTCTCTGTTATACTTTAAACATTGGCTTCAGTTTAGTAAACCTCATAACTGTGTATATAATTTTATGTATATACATTGTAGTCATGCCCTTGTTAAAGTCAATCATAGGTCTCTCGATGAGTTCAAAGGGTGTCTAAGAGACTCCATATGCATTTCAAGTAGATTAATCTTATTACTCAGATGACTAGTAGAGAGTAGAGTTCAAAAGACTGATTAACAAAATCCCTTGGGAGGCTGCCTTGAAGGATATGGGAGTCCAGGAAGGCTGGACATACTTCAAGAGAGAAGTCTTCAAGGCACAGGAGCAGGCTGTTCCCGCATGTCAAAAAACAAGCAGGTGGGGAAGGAGACTGACCTGGCTAAACAGGGACCTTTGGCTGGATCTCAAGAACAAAAGGAGAATCTATGACCTTTGGAAGAGAGGGCAGGTCTCTCATGAAGACTATAAAGATGTAGTGAAATTATGCAGGGAGAACATTAGGAGAGCCAAAATGCAGATAGAGCTCAGCCTGGCTACAGCTGTTAAGGATAATAAAAAATGTTTCTATAAATTTGTTAACAACAAAAGGAGGATTAGGGAAAATCTCCCTCCTTTATTGGATGCAGAGGGAAACATGGTAACTAAGGATGAGGAAAAGGCTGAGGTGCTCAACGCCTACTTTGCCTCAGTCTTTAGCAGTGGAACTGGCTGTTCCCTGGACACCCAGCCTCATGAGCTGGGAGATGGGGAGGGGAAGCAGAATGAGGTCAGCACAGTTGAAGAGGAAGTGGTCAGAGACCTGCTACACCACTTGGATGCACACAAGTCTGTGGGACCGGATGGGTTACACCCAAGGGTGCTGAAAGAGTTGGCAGATGTGCTCGCCAAGCCACTTTCCATGATTTACCTGAAGTCATGGCTAACTGGGGAGGTCCCATTGGACTGGAGGGTAGCAAATGTAACACCCATCTACAAGAGAGGCAGAAAGAAGGATCCAGGAAACTATAGACCTGTCAGTCTGACCTTGGTGCCAGAAAAGGTGATGGAGCAGATCATCTCGCGTGTCATTAAAAGTCATATAATGGACAACCAGGGGATCAGGCCCAGTCAGCATGGGTTTATGAAAGGCAGGTCCTGCCTGACAAACCTGATCTCCTTCTATGACAAGATGACCCGACTATTGGACAAGGGAAAAGCTGTCGATATTGACTACATGGATTTTCGAAAAGCATTCAACACGGTTGCCCATAGAATTCTCATAGAAAAACTGGCTGCCCATGGCCTGGATGAGCGAACGGTCTGCTGGGTCAAGCACTGGCTGGGTGGACGGTCCCAGAGAGTGGTGGTCAATGGAGCTAAATCCAGCTAACGGCCGGTCACAAGTGGTGTTCCTCAGGGCTCGGTGTTGGGACCGTTTCTGTTCAACATCTTTATTGATGATCTTGATAAGGACATAGAGTGTATCATCAGTAAATTCGCAGATGACACCAAGTTAAGCAGGAGTGTCAATCTGCGTGAAGATAGGGAGGCACTACAGAGAGACTTGGATAGATTGGATCGGTGGGCCAACGTTAACGGGATGAGCGTCGACAAGGACAATTGCCAGGTCCTGCACTTGGGCCACAACAACCCCATGCATCACTACAGGCTTGGGGAGGTGTGGCTGGAGAGCTGTCTGGAAGAGAAGGATCTGGGAGTTCTAATTGACGAGCAGCTGAACATGAGCCGGCAGTGTGCCCAGGTGGCCAAGAAAGCCAACGGCATCCTGGCTTGTATTAGAAATAGTGAGACCAGCAGAAGTAGGGAGGTGATAGTGCCCCTGTACTCTGCACTGGTGAGGCCACACCTGTAGTATTGTGTCCAGTTTTGGGCACCTCAATACGAGAGAGATATCAAGGTGCTGGAGCGAGTGCAGAGGAGGGCAACGAAGCTGGTGAAGGGCCTGGAGAACAGATTCTATGAGGAGCGATTGAAGGAGTTGGGACTGTTCAGTTTGAGGAAGAGAAGGCTGAGGGAAGACCTCATCACTCTCTACAACTACCTGAAAGGACATTGTAGAGAGGTTGGTGCTGGTCTCTTCTCACAGGTATTTAGCAATAGAACAAGAGGGAATGGCTTTAAACTGCAACAGGGGAGGTTCGGACTGGACATTAGGAAAAAAATTTTCTCAGAAAGAGTGGTCAGACAGTGGAATAGGCTGCCCAGGAAGGTGGTGGAGTCACCATCCCTGGATGCGTTTAAGGGTTGTTTGGATGAGATGTTGGGGGATATGGTGTAGGGAAGAACTTTGCAGAGTAGGGCTGATGGTTGAACTTGATGATCCCAAGGGTCTTTTCCAACCTGAATGATTCTGTAATTCTGTGATTCTGTGAGAGAAGTTTCTGTGTTCTTCTAGAACCACTTTTTAGAGAGTAAAATATTATTGTAGTATTCTGGCAAAACAGCTTTGGAAAGCTGAAACTGCAGAAGATTAAGTGGATTTGGGAGTTTTCCAGAAGAAACAAAATCCTCAAAGATATCAGATATCAAAAAATAGGAACAAAAAATGTCTCAGTCCTTATGCCAAGGTCATTTTTATCATATCAAATGGGAGAAATTTTTTGGCTAAAGGCTTTATTTCTGAAGATTATTTTAAATGATCAGACTCAATTGAACTGAAATAAAAATTCTAGCTTCAATGAAGGTGAGGTTTCAGAGAGTATTGCAAAAAAAACCCCAAGTACTGTTTTCCTTTGGTTACCTTCTAATTCGAGAATATTAAAAGAACTCTTCAGTGTAATATAAAATATATTCCAATCTCTACATCTAATTATGAAGAACAGTAAATTGATAAAAATAATCTACAACTAATAAAAGAAGAATTAGCATTCAACTAAAAAACTGTCAACTTTGCAGCCTGAGGACGAAAGTACTTTCTGTCATCAGAAATAAGTCCTTTGATTGAAAAAAAGAATAATGCAGTTCATGCTTTCAGAAATATCCTAAAAATAATCCTAAAAATCCTTTCTGAAAACACATTTTTAAGGACCTATATTCTCTTTTAGATTTATTTGGAAAGTGCATAAATAAATAAGAACACCAGTTTGATCAAATATTTAAATAGTAATATAGTGAAAACTTTTGTGATTTTGTCTTCATTTCCACATTTAAAAAAGATTTTTCTGGCACTCTAAGCACATGAACATCAGCATTTATACTGAAATCGGCAATCCTATATCAGTGGGAGAATATTAAAACTTGGTTAGATACATGTAAAACTGACCAAAGAGTTCATTGACAGATGAAATTCAAAATTAGAATTATAAAACTTACTTCTTAGACAGTCTTCCCAAGCAAAATGATGTCGATATTTTCTTATTGTTCTAAGGAAGATACTTTTCTGTTACTATGAAATACCCATCATGTGGATGCAATAGATGAGACCGTCCATGAAGGAAAGTTCTTATCCTTCCCCATTTCAATTCATAAGCTATCTTTCAGCTATGCAAAAACTCACTTTCAGTGAGACAAAGAAATAATATGTACTGATTTTATCTACATTAGCATTTTATTCAGAATACTGTGGTTTTTTAGCAAATCTTCCAATAGTTCCTAGAGTATGATTGCTCAGTCTGCAGTGTGTTTTGTGCAGGTGAACTTGATAGCTTTAGGAGGAAAAAAAACATAGAAGTGCCACATCAGATATAAATAAAATGCTCTATAAACTGTGATAGTTCATGAGGGTCCAAAACAATGACTGATCTTTCGATTTGTATTGAACTCCATGTTATGGTGAAAACAATTGTTTCAAGAAAACATATTAAATCTAGTTTAATCTAATCAACATCTGTTTCAATCCACTCCTGTTGTGACAAATATTTATAACATAGTAATAACAAGATTCTTACACTTGCAGAAACATGCAGACATGAAGGGCATCAATAGATAAGTTGTTTTCAACTACTAGTTTGAAAAGCCTTTTAGTTCATCTGAATCAGTACTACAGAATTAAGAGCAGGAGAGTGTACTAAGATAGAAAAAAGAGCCAGAAGGTCACCAGCTAGTGCTATATTATTATCTGTATCTTCATCACTTGGCAAGAAATGTGTATAGGAATGGCCAAAATTAAGTTGTTCTTTCTTGTCCATACTTTCTTCAAAATGAAAGTGTGAGTCTATGAGATGTTTGCTATATATAAGAATGCATTGAAGCAGTGAGGGACTGATTTTCAGCAACATTTTCTAAGAGCACTGTCAGCCTTCTTTAGAATACTTTTTCTTTTTCTTTTTTTTTTTTTTCACTGATTTGGGAAGCAACACACAGAAAGTAGTCAGTAAACTGAAACATCTGTCTGCACTTACAGCGTATTTGTTTCACAGCTTGAAGTTTAGACTGGAAACATGTCTTCCTTTATGTGTCAACAACATAGCAAAAATTATACCTACCATTTTACATCTCTTTAACAAATAGATATACTCCTGTTGTCTACAGGAGTCGTGCTTGGAACTATTTTAGTATTCTTGCCAAGGAAATGGGTCTTCCTATAGTTTTTTTTTCAGTATGGAGAAAATTTTCTATAGCTTGTTTTGAAAGATTACCACTTGTTTATCATTTTCTGTGCTTACTATCCTTGAGCAAACCAGTAATTTTGTAAGCCAACACAGATATGTTGTGTCTTTTGTCAGAAATTTAGACACCAAGAACAGTACAAATGACCTTCAGAACTGGTATGGGTTGTCATAAGTCAGCTAAAACACTGCACAGTTCTTATTATTTCACCAGCTGGGAAAAGACTATGACATATATCACAGTTACCTTCATTTTCAGGAAGCAAAGTTTATATGGAAACCTGCTTCTAACACTACTAACACAAAATATGAGATAATACAGATAAAGATTACAAATTAATAGTTTACGTATTCATGTTAACATGCTTCCCAGACTAGTATGTGTAGTTTTCAGAACTTCACTGAGTACTTTCTGATTTGAATAGGAGTTTCTGGAGAGAATCTGAAATCATAAACTCTACAAAATACATACTTAAATGCTGTATAAACACTACTGAAATTAACAGTAAACTGATACTTTTAAAAACACTGAAGTATTTATCTTACTTTAATGGGATTATCTTGTTTATTTTTCTGGAATACCCAATGCCCTGGGATGGCTGGTTATAGCACTTCAGTGTGGATAAAATGAATGTTAATTTAATAATTCCAAATGCCCAACTGGGTCACCTAAAAACCAGACATTTAATTCTGAGCCATTCAGCACAGGTTTTCTGAGTACCACTCAAGAGAAATAACTACGTCAAGAACTATTTTTATAGGATATTAAATCTCCTTTTAAAATACATGTATAGGATAGATCAGGTGAGTCGTCCTTTAGAAGTGTCATTTTCCTCTCACTGAACATTCAAGCAACAGAAGGTAACTAGGTACCATGCAGGCATCTGAAATGAGGTATATCAATACCATTCTAAAAAACCGTTGTTTTCTTTTTGAAAAACTAGATATCCTTAACACAAACCCATCTTTAGTTTGAGTATAGAGGTAAAACATGCTTAAGGCAAGACCAAAGTATTTTGTTGAAAGAATGTATTCTTAATAAACTGTTTAAACATCCATGAAGAGGCTGATGAATATCAATGAAGAGTCCGAGCTAAGAATCTGTTAGATTCTCTGTACATCATCAATGGATTTGAGTGTATGTGCTCTTTCGTGTTAAGTATGTTACCAGGCATCTCCAGTGTAAAACTGACTTTTCTGCCTCCAACTATTTGATGCATCTTTTAAATTAATTCTAATGCAATGACTAGCATTGGATTTTATTTTATTTTCACAATTTTTTTACAATGAAAGCATAAAAACCTTTCACAAACTAAGTAATTCTTTAAAGGCCTTTTCATCATGTGGGAGGCTATTGTCTTTCTGACACACCCTGGTTGTCCCTTTAAGCATTTTATAGCAATGGAAGTATTTAAAGTTGAAACACTTTCATTTCAAATAAGGTTGTTAACATTGCTTACAAATGTTAACTGTATTCTCTGTTGACCTATTCTTCCCAAAGTTCTTTTCTAGGTAATAGGAAGCTATGATTACCTAAGCCAAGCTCTAAGATGTATTATTTCTGACTTAACAGACTACAATATTTGTTTTTCAGGCTGCTTTTGACAAGATCCACCATATCTGTCCTTTGTGTTAACTTATTTCAAAGAATAGTAATTACTCATGTAAGGAAGGAGAAGACTGGAAACACTACAAAATATTTATGCATGCTAGGCTTTTTGGCATACAAATTGGAAGTGTAGATGGCCTAGATTCCATGCATGAAAAATAAAAAGGATGGATCTCCCTACAAGATTTTGTGAGTCAGATCACCACCACTGTACATCGAGCCTACAGTCACTATGCCCCCCATTTAGATGTTTTAATGAAATGTTTAATACGGTGCATTTAATAAAGATATTAAAGCAATCTAAGCCTAAGTACAGAAGGTGTCCCAGATTTAGGTTTCTGAAAACCCTTGTTCTATTTTAAAAAGGACACAAATTCCTAAACTGCATAACTGTACATTGAAGTATGCCTTTCTGAAAGCTGTATTAACCAAATGTATAATGTTTCTAGATGAAGAATTTCTATTACTTATTAATGTTCCTTTATCTACATATAATCCTTTGTCTATTGTTTCAGATCTGAGAATGTTTTAAACTGTAGACAACATTGGAAGAACAATAAATAAATACAAGCAGTGACTAAGGCTTAGTCATCTAAATATTTACAACCAATTCTGATTCAGTGAAAGGATTTATATTTATATCAGCAACAGCTGAATTAAGCCATAGTATGAAACAAAATTGCTAAATGATATAGCTTTTTTACATGAGTCTGTCATTTTTTGTCAACCCTTTCAAATTCTTTGACCAAAGGAAATTAATTCACCTGAATAAAATTACTGAGTTTTGATCCTTTGTGAACACATTTATATGGAATATCCCTAATAGAATGTAAATTAGATTAAATATAGTTACATGTGTTTATGAATGGATTTGCATAAAAATGCAAATCTAAAAGAAGAGAAACATCTCTTTAATAAAGATATTAGATGAATTTCTATATCGTTTATAGAAGCACTTTTCTTACTTTGATGCTGCAAAACACTCAAGAAAACCTTTCCCTTTATGGAACTAATACTACTTTAAAGGATTTACTAGAGTCATGGCCTATACTGAATTCACAATAATTATGATCAAGAAAACCTTTTTTTTTCCTGTTTGTTTTTAATTGCAAAGTTATTTAATATTTATGAGATTTTTGTCTTAAAATGAATAACAGGTCATTTCCATCAATATTAGTGCAAAAGTGCTAATTAGAATAATCATACTTCTCTGTATGAAAATAGAGTCCAAAACCATAAAATATAAACTAAGTTTAGTAGCTAGCCCAGGCTTGAGAAAAACAAACCTGCACAAACCTAATCATGTATTAAAAACATATCTACAAGTTAAAAAAAAAAAAAAAAGACAAAAAAAAAAAAAAGTAAGAGTTCTCAAGGTGATTCAATTACACAGAGAAAGCGTGATTCTGGTATCACAGGATTAGAATTGGAGAGGAAGATAAGACTTGCTTATTGTGAATATGACAATTGACAGCAGAACCATTTATTTTCAGTAGCCTGGGAAATTAAAAACTTACCTGCAATTGATTCAGTAAATTGTTTTTGTTATTAAATTATTTTTCCTAAATATAACATAATGAATATTGGCATCACTAGTTTATGTTTGCCACTGTTATCTAATCACCACGGGATGTATAGTTCCCCAACCTCCCATACAAATTTGGACATGTGAAGACTGAAGTATAAATGTTGAATGAGCTGAAGTAAAAACCCTTATCTATAATATCTATAACACATGCGTATCATAGATGTATGTTTATTTGCCAAAACACACATACATGCATGCTCACATGCATACACTTTATATGAGTTTTACTTTGCACTGCACAGCTGGAAAGTCATTTTGTTGTTAAGTGCAGCTGTACAGACAATGTGTGCAATCCAAACATAATTTTCCCCACCATTTCTAATATTTTTTATATTATACTGAGTCAATAAACTTTCTGGTTCTGATTCATAATTGTTTCATGCAGATGCAACCTGATGATATATCAGAGAATGTCATTTGGGGATTATTGTGTACATGTGTTTGTGACTGTTTTCAACACATTTCTTCCTTTTTACATCTCATATACATACATATGTATATTTTTATGGTTTATGTTCATCTCTTTCCCTTGTGAAGGTTTTTTTTTTTTTCAGTTCCCAAAGAAAAACAGCATATCTTAGACCTTCAGCTCTCCCTGGCAGCTAAGTGAATGAATGACGATCTTGCTACTGATCCTAGGGTTCTGATGAAGAGGGTTTCTTAACTTTGACAGTTGTTTTCCTCTTTTAGTGTACTGCTCCTGAAAGCTTTTCCTTGGAAAAGTCCTCAGAATTGGAAGAGTGGGAGAAAGATATTAAAGGAATGTACTATTATTCTTAATCTTATGCATTATGGATTAATCCTCCTTCCAGTGAAGGCAGTCATAAAATACCCAAGGTCATCAGTAGACTAAGTTTCCAAGACTTCCAAAGCCTCAGAACAAACAAGTATTGAGATCATTTTAAGGGAACATGTTAAACTGGAAAAAATTAATGATCCAGATTCCCAGTTAATCTTTACCTTTAGTGGAAACCGTTTTCTTGTAGCTTTTTATTACCATTGATATCCTATGGTCTTTTCTTTCGTACCACCATATTCTCCTGTTAAACAGTCAGTGTTCATACTAACAAAATTTACCTCCACACCAACTTTACTATTCTTGCTGGCTTTCTGCAAGAGAAATGCTGCTACCAATTTTAAGCTTTTACAATCAGTTAAAGAAAAAACATAGTTCTTTATTGAACTCTGAACCCATCTCCTGATTTTTAACTACCAAATACTGACCAAAAGAACTATAGACTTCAAGTAAGAAGATTGCTTTGTAAAATAAGTAATAGCTTCCCAGCTGAGGAACAGAGCAGGGCCTATGAAGATGCAAAGAAGAGTATTTCCCTGTGTGTTTTCAGACAGAAGAGCTTTTGAGTTCTTCCTAGAACTGAGAATGTGATAGACAACTTCTGTGAATCCTTAACCTATGATAAAATGGAAGATGCAGAGGGATAGAATTGCATGTCAGAAACAGAACACACTGACAACAAAGTTGTTTTTTATTTGTAAACTGAGGAATTAAAAACAACATAAAATCTAATCTGTATATTAATTATGACAATTGGCCCTAAATACCTCATAATGAATGTTTAACTGAATTTTAAAATAACAGGAAAAATATATAGCTATGTAATATAGCCAGTATGTACAAACATGGTATAAAGAACTTCTGTTCTGAAATGATTAAGATATTTTAAATTAATTAATTAATTAAAATTTATGATCTCTTGAATTTTCATTTTATTTGTTTAATCCAAACTGCAAACAGACAGAAATTTTAATAGTCATACAATTCATCATGCCATGAAAATGGAATGATATTGATAGATCCCTATCTCAATGACCAGAAAATCTAACAGGTTTTTATGCAGATGACACTGTCAAACTGGGCAGAATTAGGAGTCACATACCTAAAAATCCTAATGAACTGTCAAACACAGCGTAAAACTCTTCATTGAGTTTTAAGTTGGGTGCCTCAGAATGAAAAGTAAGGGAGACAACAGTCAAGACTGCAAGATAAGAGGATGTGAAAGACTTAATTATTTTTTGGATTCCTCTACTGAAAATATTTGTTCTAAACAAGACAAAATCTAAAGGAAAAATAAGTAAACTAATGTGTAAGGAGAGATAGTAGACCTTTTAAGGAAGGACATTGAAACAGGCAGTTCATGTCAGTGTACAAGAATCATCCGTTCTACAGAGTGCTGTAGGACCATCGTAGCTATAAATTATGCCAGGGACAAAGGCCATTATTTAATATAATATCTTATATTGTGCTTATTAATCATGCCCTCTCTCCTTAAGAATGGGAGGTGAGAGAAATCTAAAATAACAGTCAAGCCACTTCCAGTTGTACTTCACAATGCCCAGACAGTGAGCCAGCAAACAATGCCTAGAGTTTCCGCATACAAGGATGTGGTCAGAATGAGAAATTCCACGCTGCAACTCCACAGATAACTCACAAAAGTACATATGTTAGGCAAAAGTC